>NC_048300.1:185044914-185389109 GCF_013100865.1 Trachemys scripta elegans | reverse complement strand
CAGGGAAAATGGCGGCTCTGCTCCTCCCCGACTCTTCGGCTCTGTTTAAGAGCCGGGCTGCCTGAGCGCTACCGCCTTCGGGCAGCCCCCGTGCCTCCAGACCCTGCGCCGCCGGAGCCCGGGAGGGGAAGTGCCCGGCTGGGGGCACAGGGTCCGGAGGCACGGGGGCTGCCCGAAGCCGGTAGCGCTCGGGCAGCCCGGCTCTTAAACAGAGCCGAAGAGTCAGGGAGGAGCAGAGCCGCCATCTTCCCGGACATGTTCGGCTTTTCGGCAATTCCCCTGGACGGGGGTTTGACTGCCGAAAAGCCGGACATGTCCGGGAAAAACAGGACGTATGGTAACCCTACTCCTGTGTGAAACCTAATCATTGCAGTTACCATGCAACTCTAAGCTTCTTTTAGATGGTGCACACATTTTTGCACATACGCAAGGCAAAATGTTATGAATTCTACACAGCTTCAGATTTGCTATTTTAAAGCTCATACCAACTTCAAGCTCTGACATGCTTATGGCAAATCAGAATTACATTTCTAGTTCTATCCTTCCTATACTAAATTGAATACAATTTACAGATTCAGGGTTGCATATTCACAAAGGGGACACTATGATTAAGAACCAGGAAGGATGTGCTAGAACTCCTAAGCAACGTGTGCTTTTTTTTTTTTTTTTCCAAGGGCCTTCCCCTTTATAGCCTGTCACTTACAGACGCCTCCGGCATTTAAAAATACTCCACGCATTTGTGGAACTATTTTCCAGAACAAAACGTTATCATTCATCAGGAGCAGAGCAGTTTGCAGTGTGAACAATTCGCTTTCGTTAAGTACCATATGGTTGCCCGTAGGAAAATGCCAACATGTTTCAACTCTACAGCTGGGCCATGGTTCCTTTATTCATTGTGCAGATGGTTGTAATTGACACCACTAGTAAAACAGGTCTCAAGCACTTCTGCAGGATCATTAGAGTAATTAGTTATTAAATACAGTTACCATTTTTAGAAAGCAGGTTTTAATGCTTGGCATGTAAAATGCAATATTTTGCTATAATGAGATAGGCTAAATGTTACAGGGAGGGGAAAAAAAACTAAGTGTTTTTTTTATTATTTTATCCAAAAGACTAGGAAAACTGCAGGAGAAAAGCAAAAGACACAAAATTACTGGCCAAGGAATCAGCTGAAACAAGAAGTATTTTTTAAAAGGATCTTCTACTGCAACTGTATAGAAAACTTTTGGGTCAGAGATAACAAGTCAAGAATAAATCCAGTAAAAAAAAAAAAAAAGGTACAAATTTCTCTCTGTTACCTAATCCCAGATGTGAATATAACCTTACACATAGGATTTTACCATTCCAAGGCCTGACCTTGCCTGCTCAGGTGTATTTATTTTAATTACCATAAAGCAGACAAGCACCCATCCCATATTCTTGGTGCACTTATATAATTCAATTTTCAGGGTAAATATCAGAACAGGTTGCTCTTCTGACTGCAAAAGTAACGTCATATTAACAGGATCGGGGCATTATAGGTCCACCTTAAGCAGCTTTTTGCCACTAGAACAGCAAAGAAAACACCCCATAATACACAAAGGGTTAGCCTTCAGGTCAAAAGTGTAGGTAAAGATGTAATAAAGCACACAGTAAACCAGAGACATTTGGTCTCCTTGGTGTTAGAGAGTAACATCCAGCTGTCAGAGACAACAGCATGAGGAAGGGGATGTTCAGCCTTACAAAGCAGAACTATAAATTGCTTCCAATTGTCTAGTCATTGCCAACCAAAAAGACATAACATTCATGTGAGGAGAACAATAGAAACTACCACTATACTTGCAATTATAGCACTGTAAGAAAAGTTTGGTCAGGTTTCCATTATAAAGTTCAGTTTGGGGTGTTTTATGATGTTACTTAAAATATTTGCTGCAGGCTGCAATCTGAGAAGACGTCCCATATAAAAAACCCAAACGCTTTCTTATATGACAGGTAAAAATAATCTATTCAAATGCAGGACCCCCTCCCCAGAAAATAGTAACTTACAAAAGATGTGTTCAATTTCTTAAGTTAGATTTTGTTAAAGTACATGATGTACATATATAACTTTAATAATAAATAATAACAATGGTACTGTAGATCTTAAAAGCACAAAGGATGATACACCATTAAACTGACGTTATTTATGTCAGACTGTTATTGTTCTGTGCTTACAGCTGAACTAGCTTTCATGACTATTTTCAGATGAGATGTAAAGCACAGAACATGAACACTAGTCAGACTCATGGCACTTATCCCGCGGTAGGAGTGTTAACCCTAGGTGTCTTGGCCAAATTTCAAATCAGATAATTACATTCTGTCCTCCTACATTCCACAGAGTTTCAATTAGATAGAATATTCTTCTTTAATGTCCATCCTACAGTCGTGCAGTGTTGCTGCGTTCTGTTCAAAGACTGCCATGTCCTACCCCAGAGCTGCCCGCATTTCATTGCTGAGTGGAAAGGGGGGGGGGAATAGCTCAAAAGGGGGAGAGATAGCTCAGTGGTTTGAGCATTGGCCTGCTAAACCCAGGGTTGTGAGTTCAATCCTTGAGGGGGCCACTTAGGGATCTGGGGCAAAAATATGTCTGGGGATTGGCTCTGCTTTGAGCAGGGGGTTGGACTAGGATGACCTACTGAGGTCCCTTTCAGCCCTGATATTCTATGATTGGGTTGCTGCATATATAATTTATAAAGTGCTGTGGGAGCTTTCAGTACACAAAACTGGTACATTTACTGGTTTAAAACTGAAATTTTTTAGGTTCTTTGTCTATGATGTGCACTACTGTGTTACTTAACATATAGAACCTTGGTTTTCCATAAATGAACATCTATTCTGCCAATTCCCCAAATACAAATATATAAAGATTTTTAGCACATTGACGTAATTCTCACATGCAGTAGCTGAACAGTCTAATCTAAGAGTTAAGAATTTTAGATATTTTATTATTTACCTGCAAGCTAGTGTGCATTTTTCAAAGTCTCTGAATACTTTATTTGATAGATCTTAATAGCTTGGAAGATTATGTTAATCAATATTAAGTTGAGCCATGAAGGGGATTTCTAACCTGTAAATAACTTTTTTTCCTGAGAACAGGGTAGGAAAATCAATACACCATAGCTAAGAAGGGTTCTTGATAGATAAACAATGGAACAAGTTCCCAGTGTGATGCTGTAGCTAGGAGGGATGCTTGGATATGTAAACAGGGTATTATCAAGTAGGAGTAGGGAGGGGGTAATACCCCTGTATATGGCATTAATGAGACCATTATTGATATACTGTGTCCAGTTTTGGTGTCTGTACTTTGAAAAGGATGTTTAAAAAAAATTGGAAAGGGTTCAGAAAAAAACTACAAGAATGATGTGAAGTCTGAAAAACATGCCTTATAGGAGAGATTTAAGAAGCTCAATCTATTTAATCTAGCCAAGAGAAGGTAAAGAGGTAACCTTACCATGGTCTAAGTATCTACCTGGGGAAGAGACTTCGGAAAGTAGACCCAGCATTTTAGTCTAGCAGAAAAAGGTATAACAACATCCAATGGTTGGAAGCTGAAACTAGACAAATTCAGACTAGAACTAGGGTTCAGATAATTACTCACTGTTAAATAACTATTGGAACCACTTACCAAGGGACATTGTGGACTCTCCATTTCTAAATCCAGACTGGATGTCTTTCTAAAATATGTACTATAGCTGAGACAGAAGTTAATGGGCTTGATGCAGAGATTAGTGGGTGAAATTCTTTGGCTTGTGTTATGCAGGAGGTCAGACTAGTGAGGATCATAATGGTCCTCCCCTTCTGGCCTTAAAAATCTATGGATTAGTTATTAGAAAAACCTTGAATGTTATCAAAAGTCACTTAGTAGCATCTGACATTTCAGAGCACTGACGTGCTACGTATTCCACATTCTATAATATAGACCTCAACCCTCCAGGGATCTCTGTAATTGCCTTGTAAGAAGGCCTTAGGAGCAGTTTGACAATTGGTGTAGAGCAGAGTTTCCTAAATGTTTTCAGTGCAGACTACATCTTATAGAGATATTGACTTATGGAGCATCTCCTCTCGCATTTGTCATGGTGCAGACCTCATCTTACCCCTGTTCACAATCAGATAACATCCCTGTAGCAAGTACAGCAATTGCTTTCATGGAGAATTAATTCCCTGGAAATTATTTCATGTCTTTTAATGTAACTTAGCAGGTGGAAATATACTATTAGCCCAATTTCTGCAGCCCAGCAGCAGTTTGAGAACCAATGGTACAACCAACTATGGAGTGAAACTGAAAGACTTTAAACTGTCAAAAAGGAAATGAAAAACCTCAAAGTTGAACCACAAGTTGCAGGGCTGGATGATGTAAGAATCACTAGGTCAAATTCTATGGCCTGTATTAATGCAGAAGTCAAATTAGATGATCATAATGATCCCTTCTGGTCTTCAAATCAATGTAATCAGGTTATCAGAGGGGAACAGCATTCATGGACTCTGAGTCAGATTGCAAAAATGAGTGATGGTACTCTCCCCCAAGCTCCACCCACTCATTATATGAAAATGAAATGCCACTAACATTAGATTGAGCAAATCTTCAAAACACGTTTATCTGTCTTCTCTGTAGCATGCTTTCTATCCGCAGTGAAATAATCAATGATGGCATTTAAATTGTCATCCTTAATCTTCACAATTAACATTCTCTCAAAAATGAATGAAAAAGCACACTTCACAGCAATCAGAATAATCGTGTCAGGATGCCTGTAGATTCTGGAAAATACCATTGCATTGGTTCACATTTTGAAGGCTGTCTTGACAATTCATAATGGCTAGAGGCAAACGTGTTTTTAAACTGCCGGCTTAGATTCTGGAGCACATGATGAAGCCATCAGAGCAAAAGGACCAGTTTTTAGACTCTCGAGTTTATTATCTGCACTGCAATATCATAATAGCCAACATGAATTAAAATGTAGAGTTAAAAAATAAAAGCAACAACACAAAATACAGGCATGAAGGAGCTGTTGCTGAGAGCTAAATTATTTTACAAATGCGAGACTCAGACCTTATGAAAATATACATTTCTAAAATAAAAGAGTGTGGTAGTGGACAGCACCAGGCAATGCAACAATCTGAATATTTGTGTGTTTCATGCATACATAGAGTCTCTCCATTGACTTCCCATGAGTTTCGTATAAGGCCTGAGGTGTTGAAATACTTTACTGAGAACTTTAACATCTCTGCAGACTTCTCAGCTTATAGGTTTACCTATCAGGCACAAAGTATATTCATCTTTACTTCTCCAGGTTGTGGAGCTATAATTGTCAATTTCACTAAATGGGATGTTCTTTATCTTACTGCAAAAGAACAGAAAATAGAACACAAAGGAATAGATTAGAGAGGGAAACAGAGGAATAAAAAGCAATCATGAAGCAAAAAGAAAGTTAATATAGATTTAGGAAAAGAGCTCAAATCAGAACTCTTGTTCCCCATAGATCAAGGCTTACCACTCTGACATTATTGGTTTTAATTTCAAGGTCTAATCAACTCCCTGGCTATTGCAACTTTCTTATCAACTGAAAGAGTGAGGAAGGGCATGAAGCAAGTGGAAGCTGAAAGAGTTAACAAAATGAGCTAGGGCTTAAAAAAATATAATGCTATTATGGTCCCTTTATAATGTCAGTAGGAAGTTGTTATGCTGTCATTCCACAGATGTTCATCCACACATATACAAGAACACAAACAAATCCCAGGGGATCCCTAACATCATGTGTGGCATACAGAAATGTGAACATTCTTCATTCATCACACGTTTCCTCTTCTTCTTGCTGTGATAACAACCCAGGGAATAAAAAGGATGCCACTTCCAAAAGAATTAATCTAGCAGAGCAAATATGGACTAGCCTATCAAACAACATTGCAACCCAGGAAGTGGACAAGCAAAACCACACTGAAATTATAGCAGTTCGGCACCTTATATTGGGTAGAACAATTATTTTTAAATACTACAGGTCTGCAGATTCCCATCTGTTCTACTGGATTTTTCTTTGTCTTTCAAGAAGAAAATAGAAACAATTTTACCATATCATTACAATCTTTCCTTTCAACAATAACTGAACGTTCCTTTTAGATTGCAGGTAAAAGGCAAAGCTCAGCCATTTAGACAAAAAAGTCTAACAATTAATTTCCTCCTTTAAACAAAAAAATAATAATAATCTGCACTACTACAGGGTCAGGTGGCCAGTATCTTTATTCCTCACAACCTCACAAAGGTTGTCTTAGAAAGGAAATTCTACCTATGATGCTCAGGACATACGTCCAAAAGGTAAAAAGAATTTCTTCCTTGAATAAGTTTGAAAGTGTGTTTGTAAGTAATTCTTCTTAATAAAGCGGGCAATTATGAGCTAAGAGCCTGATCCTGCAACGCTTACCAGGAGGATCACAAAGTTAATGTGGTTGCGTGTATGAGGAAGAGCTCCAGGACTAGTCCCTAAATGTGTGGTTGGGGCCATCTTGTTATAGTGTGGCACTCTTTTCAACCACAAGTGGCACTATCTGGTCATCAAGGAAAAGAGTGTTACCACTGAGAAATTTCCTCCTCCTCTTACAAAGATGTGCAGTGAAAAAGGCTGTAAAAATGGCTGATTGCAAGACAGCTGGGGGGAGAACGGTTTTGGGCAGGAAAAACTAAATTATCTGGGATCACAGAGTTGGGCTGAACAACAAGCTAGGTTGGTTTCTCTGTTCACATTAGTGTGTGTGCGTATGTGTTCACGCGCATGAGTACACATATGCTTGTGTTAAGTTGTTTTGTTATAAATGCAGTGTTGCCAACTCTTGTGATTTTGTTGCAACTGTCATGATATTTGATGTTTTTCTTACAGCACCAGTTCTTAGAGGCATGTGGCTAGGAAAGTTCAGTTTTCATTAAAAAGAAAAAGTAAGATGCAAACCCTCATGCTTGCAGAGAAAAGATTGAAAAATATTACCCCAATATACCCGAAAGGCAAATAAAAGAATCCAACTTTGAAAAACAACCTCATGATTTTTAATCCAACCTCATGATATTTTGGGATGTGACTGAAGATTTTTGAATGCTTAAGGCTGGCAATATTGTAAATATTCCTTGGGGGAAACCCAAACTGGAACAACATGTAACTTGAGTATCATGTCTGAGATAAAACTCTGTCCCATTCCAATTTCTAAAACTAGCCTAAATAAATAAAAATAAAGAGTATGGGTGGTAGGTTAGGATGGAAATTGTGATCTTTTTACACATATTTTCACCTAAAGCTAAGATGACATTACAACATATTAACTAATTGATGACATAAAATTGGCTCCTTATTAAGAGTGATAAACTCTAACAGTGATCCGGTATTTTTAAGATTCCAGACTTGTACTTTAAAACCATCACTGTCAAAAATCAGCATCACACATATCAAGAGAAGAGTTAAATTCTTTACAGATCTACACAGGCAAACAATTTGATACACTCCTAACAAATGATTAATTACGTCATTTGAAATTAATCCCTCTCTTGTAGGGTTTGACAGTTTTGAGGTGGCGAAGAAAAGAGAGAGAGAACATGAAAAGTAAAAAGTGAGAGTGAGAAAGATAATCAGGGAAACAGGAGTAAAAGAAATAGGGTTTAGTTCACTGCTTCTAATTCACTAGGAAAGTATTTATAGATGTAAGGGGTCACTGTTAGCCTGGTTGGTAAACAGCAGCAGCTGGTTCAAATTCTGCCTCTAGGATTTCATTCATTTTACTGCTGACAAATACACTCAGTGAACCAATGCCAGCATAACGTATCGTCTGCACAGGCATAAAAAAAAGTAGAACAATGTGAAAAAATAACAGACTCTATGGAGGGAAAGAAGATATTCAGCCTAATTTCGAGCCAATTAAGTCTTGTGGGTTTGGAAATGCCGTAGGCTGCATGTGTGAGCTTATCCATGGTCACATTCCTCCTCGCTCTCTGCTCAACAGCATTTAAATGTAAGTTATTCTCTATAGGATAACACACGTCTTACTTCTTAGAACAAAACAACGAGGTTACCAAAAGTTACCTCCTAGGAATCTTCTTAGAACTCATACTAGTGACCTCATTGTCCTACTGCAACCAGAATTAGCAACATGCCATCCAACAATTAATCTTATATCCCATTGCTTAACATTCATCAGCCACTCTGACTACTTCAATAAAGCCCTAATAATAGTGGAACTGTCATTTCTGGAAGCCTTTTGTCAGTCTGTTTTAGCTAAAAATCTGCAATATGTACTTGAACCACAATTATGAGAATGGCTAAGGACAGAGAACAGGGTTTACTGTCACTGCAGTGCACATTGGAACAGATGACGAGGGTGGCTTTATAAATATGGCATGCCTTATTCCAACCTTATAGTTTATGGTTTCTAGAAAAGGTATGGAACTTAACAGAAGTTCTTTGTGAGTGTGCAGAAGAAGACGGGGGGTTCCTTTTAGCAATTTTTCCAAGGCTGTGAATAGCCTGTTTAGAATACAGCTAAAATAAGAAAAGGCTATTTAAACTAATCCAAGACGTCCCTACCAGGTGGAACTGTATTTTACATACATATATCAGCACCTTCATGAACAGAAACAGTATGTGCATGATTACTGCTTAGGCGACATTATTCCCAGTTTAGTGGAACATGATGCAACCGTTATGTATCATCGGAGACCACCACAAGGGATGTGCTTGCTGAAGCAGCCTCCTCGCATCAAGTCATACAACTCCTGATGCCTATATGCTACGGTGGTTGGTGTGCTATAAACAAATGATAGAGAATGAATATATACTCTTGAAATGTGAAATGGAGCTTTCAAAGGAAAACTGATGGTTTCAGTGTGTGCAACTAGACACCAGATAATGATATGCCAGTGGTCTGAAGAGGACTGACCAGTTGTAGAATGATTAAAGCAGTGGTCTTCAAACTTTTCAGCATCACGCCCTCCCTTACCCTTGTCCGTATGGGGGACCCGACAGAGGTAAGGGGGTTGCAGCTGGGGCCGCAGCTGGAGGCGGGTCTGGGACTAGGGGCAGGACCGGAACGCAGTTGGGAGCGGAGCGGGGCTGGGTGGTGCTCCCTCCCTGCCCACTCCAGGGGGGTTGGCCCAGGCCATGCAATGCCCCCCAAATGTTCCTCCATGCCCCCCTACGGGGGTGGGCCCCACAGTTTGGGGACCTCTGAATTAAAGGTTTTAAGGGATGCTTAAACCAACATATTACATGCTTGCAACACTCCTGGTTCCGAGGGTCAAGACTGCAACATGCTTTGGCAGAAGAAACAGAATAGCTAGGAAAACCTGGCATGCAGGAAAGGCACAAAAGTAACTATATGACAGGTGCTTCCATAGATCTCACTTCCATACTCCACTCAACACTTCACAGGGCTGATAGTAGCAACAATTTCCAGACTCAGGATTTTACAGACATCAGCTCCCGGAGAAACCTGGCACAAATGATCCTGTGCATCATCAATCCAGCCACCAGCTGAGCAGTCCATTCATGTCCCAACCTCCCAAAGATTTTATATATATATAAACACTGATTCTGGCCACCCTCCAGCTCACAACCCACTCTGCCTTAATTAGAAATAAAACAATCCCAGAACAATTCACACTCAAATAGGGTAATCTGGTTTCAGGGTCTGCTCGTTTGTGTCACACAACACAATGTATCATCTGGTTTTTGTGGAGGTGCTGGCCAGCTGAGCCAGTGGAACTGACAGCAAGCTGGGTGAAGTCCCATTAGATGGTCCTGAGGTCTGTCACACAAGATTATTGCCACCTTACTCTCCATGAAGCCTCCTAGTGAGCAAACACTAGAGCCTAACACTACCCTGCACATGCATGCAGGCCGACCTCATGTAGAATCAGACTCTGGGCACAGACACAAGTAGTAAGTTTAAAGGCTACACAGCTGAATTGCTACCATATGGCTACCAATCCAGATTGCAGGGTGGTCTGTCTCACTTAGTGACCCCAGCAGGAAACTGCATCAGAGCAGAGATTATTCCTTTGCTCTCACTCTACTAACCCATGCTGCCTCTCATGTTACTAGCTACCCCTGAGCTGGCCTGAGGTCAGGGGTCACGCTGGCTGCTCAGCAGAGAAGCTGGCTCAATTCCACACAATGTACTACAGGGAGCAAGTGTAACCCACACACCTCCTGGGTGTGGTGTTCTGTCCCATCTAGTGGCACCGAGATCACTGAGGAGGGGAGGAGGAGAGATGAATGAGTTTGCTCTACCGCCTTAACTAACAGCCAGTGGCTTTTAGCTCACGCATTAGAGGCTCATGCACTAAGTTCCAGAGGTCCCATGTTTGATCCCGCCTGCCGATGACCGGGGTCTGTCGGTGTTATACAAGCACCAACCTGAGTTCTATCAGCAGTAGCCTGGGCATCCCTGCTCTGTCCAGATGTGAACTGATCTTGGGTCTTCCTGAAAATCAAGGGACCGATGGCCATAGTATTTCCAGACCTTGAAGGCCAGTCCTGGGCGACTGTGAGAGACTGACAACCATTAGGAAAATGAAATTGGTGATGAGCTTTTAGCCCTAGTGGCCACTGTGCATTAATTAAGTTGGTTTACATTTTGAAGGTTATTTTGCAAAGAAGAAATGTCTAGACACTTTTTTAATGTAAAGTTAAATATAAGCTTAAATTTTCCTTTATGCTTATAAACAGCCACCTCCTCTGCCCCGCAACTCCACATTAGGAGAGGTCCGTTGTCACAGGTCAGCACTGCTAGCAGGGCAGGCAAGCCAGCAGAGATCAAGAGTGCTAATAGAAAATGCAGCATGTCTGCATTTTTTGAAAGTGAATCTGCCAAGTTTTAATTACATACACATGCTGGAGACATAGCGTTGCTATCTAATAAATCAGACCATGGTTAAAATATGTTACTGTGTGTGTGTCAGGGGTTAACTGCTTGTTCTCTCTCCTCTGTCTTTCTCCCATTGGTGCTCAGCATAACTCGGCACTTTGCCTCAACAATTTTATAGGGTGCAGGGTAGAGGAAAAGGAAAAGGTACCCTACTGCTGTCCCCTTCTTGTTATATCAGGAAGAACCAAAAGTTTGTGTGCAGAACTATCTCAAGACATGTTAACAATCCCAAATGCAGATGATTCATTACAAGAACTTTATGATCACTGGCATGGAAATGGTTCCACGTAGAACCCAAAATAGACTTATGGGTCAGAAAAGTGCATTAGGTTAGGTTAGCATATGCAAGCAGGGTTATCACTGACTAGGACAGTCAACAAAAATACCCGTATTGCAAAACTTCTTTTCTTCCTCCCATGCTTTTATTTAGGGAGGGAAGAGGGAACTCCCATCAGAACCCTTCATTAACCATTTTTCAAATATGTCATTAGGTACATTACACATCTATTTACAGTATAATCCAACAGTCGTTAAGGCAACTAGTTACTAATCTAAGGCATATTTATGTTGTAAATATTTTTACAAGTTGGCGATTCTGTTGGATCCCCTCCGCCTTCTCCCCTGTGCACTCTAGAGAAACTTTAGGACTGGGAATGGCTGAGCCATTACAAACATTGAATCTATCTCCCCTTGTAAGTATTCTCACACTTCTTATCAAACTGTCTGTACTGAGCTACCTTGATTATCACTTCAAAAGTTTTTTTCTCTTACTTAATTGGCCTCTCAGAGTTGGTAAGACAACTCCCACCTGTTCATGCTCTCTGTATGTGTGTATATATTTCTCCTTAATATATGTTTCACTCTATATGCATCCGAAGAAGTGGGTTGTAGCCCACGAAAGCTTATGCTCTAATAAATGTTAGTCTCTAAGGTGCCACAAGTACTCCTGTTCTTTTTGAGGATACAGACTAACACGGCTGCTACCCTGAAACCAATAAAAGGTGTTTGTGATAGACTGATCATATCCTGTAACATCCTGAACAAACCTTATAGAATTAAGATTAACTTAATTCAATGAAGTTTAACCTTACCTAATTAGAGTTAATACCTTTGGGGTAACATTGTATTAAAAATGCAATTGTGTGTATGTTATTGTGGCATTGCATGTACCTTCTCTAACAGGAGGAGGATGCTAATCTATTTCCACCTTTATCAGCCTTTTGAAGCCACCCTGTGGAGAGGGACTCACATACTAGTTCAAACTGGATTCTCCAGAGGCCAGCTGACAAAGGAAGGGTTTTTGGATAAATAACTTGGTTTTAAACTGGCTCAGGATCTTCTTTCTGATCCAGCAAACAGATAGGATCCTTGGTCCGGAGAGAGCTCCAATCCTTAGGAAGAATTGAAAGCCCTGGGCCTAGGGTTACCATATTTTGAGCCTCCGAAAGGAGGACACTCCACCGGACCCCGGACCCACCCCCAGCCCCGCCCATGCCCCAACTCCGCCCCTTCCCCAAAGTCCCCGCCCCAACTCCGCCCCCTCCCCTGGTTCCCGCGAACATTTGATTCGCGGGAAGTCTGAAACAGGTAAGGGGGTGTGTGTAGGGGGAGGAGGAGCGGCCCAGGCTGGCCCCCCCGGCGTTTCCAGCCTGGGCCGGCCCCGGGCCCGGCCGAGCACCCCTGGCCCGCCCAGCACTGCCGGTCCCCGGCCCGGCCCCCGGCCCAGCCTACCGAGCACCCCCTGGCCCCGCTGGCCCCCGGACCCCTGGCCGAGCATCCCCTGGCCCGGCCCACCGAGCACCCCCTGGCCCCGCCGGCCCCCGGACTCCCGGCCGAGCATCCCCCGGCCCGCTCAGCACCCCCCAGCCCCACGTCCCGCTCAGCACCCCCCGGACCCCGGCCGAGCACCCCGTGGCCCCGCCGGCGCTCCCGGTCCCACTGGCCCTGCCGGCTCTCGGCCCCACCGGCCCCCGGCGGTGCCGGCGCTCCCGGTCCCCGGCGGCCCCCAGTCCCCCGGCAGCGCCGGCGCTCCCAGTCCCCGCTGGCGCTCGCCCCCCAGCAGCGCCGGCGCTCCCGGGCCCCGCCAGCGCTCGCCCCCCGGCAGCGCCGGCGCTCGGCCCCGCCGATGCTCGGCGTCCCCGGTCCCCGGCCCCGCACCGCCGCCCGCATGTCCTGATTTTCCCGGACATGTCCGGCTTTTTGAGATTTCCCCCCAGACGGGGATTTGGAGCCCAAAAACCCAGACATGTCCGGGAAAATCCTGACGTATGGTAACCCTACCTGGGCCTATTGAGGCCCCATAAGACTGTGTGCTTGTTCTGAGATGAAGCTGCGGTGAACTTGTAACCACAAGGAATCCGAGTGTGTGAGGATTTGAAGGACTGCTCCTGCCAGAATCCATGTTCGTGGTGGGGTGAACCCTGATAAGGTTATTAGCATGCACGTGGGTTCTTGTATTGTTTTAATGTTTTCTCTGTAGAGCTTTTCTACCTTAAAAATAAAATAGGTTTGCATAGAAAGAGCTGTGTGGTACTTATTACTGTTGACAATCGCTCTGTTATCAATCTCTGAAGAGAAAGCAAGCAGGGATGTTTGAGCAGCTTGTCTCTGCTGGGAATAACACAAGGAAGGCAGGGAACTATGAAGCCTGGAAATAACCTGGTCAGAGAGGCCAGATGAAGGTCTCCACCCAAAAAGGTAATAACTGGGGTGCTGGAAACCTGACAGTGGGTGCCCTTGCTGGACCACTGAGGGGAAATACAAGGTGCAGTTGAACTGAACAATGACAGTGTTAATATATACAAAATGAAATGTCCTTAAATTGATGGACATTATACACTATATATTGTGTGTTTATCCCATATTTGATAACCTCTAATAATATTACCAAATTTTTAAAAGGACAATAGTCATTCAAATGGCTCTTTCAAAATTAGTGTAAGGTACATATTTCCCAAGGGCTTTAATTATGATGGCACTAGACTGCATTAAACTCACCTTTTCCCAATACCCCATAAACTGCAGCTTGAGAAGCTTATGGAATTGACCAGGACCTAGATCCTGTCCCTGCTAACATTGGTGTTTTACATGCAGTGGCTATAGCAGCAGTATGAAACTGACAGCAATTGTGACTGCAATTCTGTTCAGACAATAGCAAAATCTAAGTCCATTCTCTCCTTCAGCTTTCAGTACAACATAAAAATGCTATAAAAATGGGAAAGGAAAGAACCAGGACAGCAGATGAGAAATGGAGAGGATGTGTGGCAACAAATAGGTCAGACAGATGGAGCATTCCCAACACCAAGACTAAAGTTTTTTTGAACAAGAATATTTTCTGATTAATATGTCATCAAAAAGTATGATCTATGGAAGAGAAGGAGTCTCCCTACTACCTCTCATAGTTCTTCCTTTCCACTTAAGTCCTAATTAGTAAATTTAAAGCCCTGATACTCTATATAACATGTTCAACAAAAACAAAAGTTATACAAAAAGTGCATCCCAAGGTACCTGCTAGCCTTCTCTTGTGCACAGGGATTGAGGCTAAGGTTCCGAGCCACAACCTCTGGCTCCTGCATTGTGTTTCCTTGTTACAGTGCTCTGCTCTGGTAGAAGCTGAGTATAATGGACTAAAATCCTAATCTGTGAAAGCACTCTGTGCCAGTGCTTTAGATCACCATTTTAGTCAATTTCACTTTGCTGCTTCTAGTGCACACAGCAGAGCGGCATATCAGGGAAGAACACAATAAAAAAAAACCCACAATATGCAAAGAGAGAGAGAGAGAGAGAGAAATACAAACAGAGGGTTGAGGGGAGACAGGAGGGAGGTAACATAATATGAAGGAAAAGGGTATAGAACAGGGTTGTGAATGAATAGGAACCCTGGCCTATTTCCTCCTAATAGCATAATATCTATAGCCACAATAAATCCATAGTTTTCTGAGAGTTTGAGTGACCCTGAAAATGTTTCTAATTATTTGGATTAAAAAATAATATCAGGGATAGGAGAATCCTGACTGCACCCTGGGTGTGCTACAGAGAAGCTATTAGGTTTCAGAGTAGCAGCTGTGTTAGTCTGTATCCACAAAAAGAACAGGAGTACTTGTGGCACCTTAGAGACTAACAAATTAAATAAATTTGTTAGTCTCTAAGGTGCCATAAGTACTCCTGTTCTTTTTTTAGAGAATCTGTTACAATTTTATGAAGAGGGTTTTTTTTTCCCCTTTTTTCCTTAACATTAAAAAAATCAAAATTATACTGTCAAGGCTGGAAGAACTGAAATTTCATCTACCAGCTCGGTTTTTATTTGAATGCACATTTTACTGTCCCACACACAAGAGACTGGTGTAACATAAAGAAAGGTGCTCGGGAGGATCAATCACTAGGCAGGTTTTTTTTAATTCAAGGCACAATGGTCTCTATTTAAAAAAAAAACACCAAACCAATGTGGACCAGCAATTACTGTTCAGGAATTGCTATAACTCAGACTTCACTGCATGTTAACTATTAGCACCTGTGTGCTGCAGTCCATGGGGCAAAAATGGATTTTTCCAATCATCAGGAGAGCAGTATGATTGTAACTAGTAACTAGACTGTAAATATTTTTTTTAAAAGGTACATTTGGCTTATCGACTTTGACAAAGTCTCTGTACCAGAGTGATATTTTCTAAATTTTGGATCTCAAAGGGGTTATCTCTGATGCCAAAAATCTACTTTAAGTCCCCTTACAAGCTAAGAATAACCTTACATAGGATTAGTATTATATACTGGTAATGCTCTTAGAAGTGAAAGCTGATTGAACTTTGTCCCTTGGGAGAGTTTAGACAGGACATCAGCAGTCCAGTGGACTGCTAACCTAGAACACTTTGGCAGCCAAGGTCATGATTCTGCCATTGGCCAGCAGACTAACAGTAGTGATGCAACTTAATCTCATGGATAGGAGTCAAGAGATGCAGGCTTCGTTACCAGTCTCTACTACTAGCTCATTCTGATCGTGGGCAGTTAACTCATCTATTAAACGGGGAAGAAATTCCTGACCCACCTTGTAAATGGCTTTTGGAACCTTGACTGAAAGTAGGGTGATCAGATAGCAAGTGTGAAAAATTGGAACACTTTTTTTCAGGGTGGGGGCAATAGATGCCTATATAAAACAAAGCCCCTAATATCTGGAGGTCTGGTCACCCTAGCTGAAAGGCACTGTGCAAGTACTACTATTATTTGATATGTTGCCCATGCTTTTTGGTTAAACCAAATGGGAAATTATATTACATATATACTTTTGAACTGCCAAATGGATTATCTGTCCAATGGAAAATAAACAGTTTGGGATCCCTATCCTCCAATCTGTTCAAGTATTTTTGGAATCAAGAATGGTCTAGATGGATTTAGATGAAAATCATATGATCTTATGGGCCTACAGGAAAGAATCAGCACAGGATAAATCTAATATTGCATCATATTTAGGGAAGAAGGACATTTTCCAGAAGGACCTTAATGCATGCTGTGAATTCCATGTTTTTTGGAGGGGAGGAGGAGGGGGAGGGCTGAGAAACACTGTAGGAAACAAAAGTTATGGGACAGATGAAGTTAAAAATCTTCAAAGCTAAAGTAAATAAAAATACTTTTCACAGACTCCCTTGGGAACTGAAAGGTGGACCTGATAACAATGGGAGTGAGAAATTAAAATAACGTGAGGGGGAGAAACTGTACAGAAAAAATGGAGACAGATTTCCATTGCCATTTATCCCATCCAGAGTGTTCACTCTCAGCCCTTGGAAGGTGGGGGGGTAGGTGCAGGAGATGCCCCAGGACCTAAATGTAACAGAATTAGTCCTTCCATGCTCTCCCACACTTTCTGGCGTGGGAGTGGGGAAAAAGGAGGGGAAGCAACTTCCTGCAGCCCTGAAAGAGTTGCAGCTTGCTTATTTCCTTGTGCTGTTCCAGTTGTGCTGGCTGGTAAATTGGGACAGAAGGGAGGAAAAAGGAGGGAAAAGATAGACAAGGTCTTGATTCTCGCTTTCACCATCCACTATCACAGAGACTGCATCCAGAGAGCGTGGGCTGCACTTTTCACAGGTCCAGAGGATACGGGTCTTAGCCAAGCAGTGTGATGGAATGGGTCTTACTCCCCCTCTGTGGGGAAGCAAGACAAGGGCACAATTTAGCTTTAAAACAACTACACAAGGTCATACTGGAACTCAGTATCCAGGTCAGGCATGGAACCCATGTAGGGTGACCAGATGTCCCAATTTTATAGGGACAGTCACGATTTTGGGGTCTTTTTCTTATATAGGCTCCTATTACCCCCCACCCCTCTCCCGATTTTTCACACTTGCTGTCTGGTCACCTTAAACCCATGTCTTACTAGTGCTGTGCTTCAGCCACTAGACTGCTGACTAGTACCTGTGGGTTTATCTTGCTTTGGGACACTACAGGAATAGCAAAGGAGCATTTATGGGAGTAGCATTGTCATAAGGTCCCTGTTAGGTCTTTTCCCTCCTCTAACCCAACATGGGAACAGCTCCCTCATTCACCAGTCTGAAGGGAATAAATAGCCCACTCTATCCCATGAGCCCCAAACCCACATTCTCATGTAAGACAGTTTCAGGTTCTCAAACTCATATTCTGAGGCGATTTAGATTAGGACCTGTTCTCTGGTCACTCCCCTAAAACTGGGAAGCCTTCAACACCCTAATCCTGGGTCAGGAGATGGAAAGAAGCAGCAGAGAAATTTGATCCATCCTAATCTCAGAGCCGGGGAGGAGGGACAGCTCAGTGGTTTGAGCATTGGCCTGCTAAACCCAGGGTTGTGAGTTCAATCCTTGAGGAGGCCACTTAGGGATCTGGGGTACAGTCAGTACTTGGTCCTGCTAGTGAAGGCAGGGGGCTGGACTCAACTCAATGACCTTTCAGGGTCCCTTCTAGCTCTTTGAGATACAATACATATATATCTCTCAGTCCCAGGAAAATGCTAAGAGGGGGGGAAAGAGGAAGCTTGTTAACAAGTATTGACTAGTTTCCACTCACCTTTTCCTGTGACACAGTGGCCTATCATCATTGTTACCTTTGCAGCAAAAGCCTTGGGATGAAGAAGTACCAACAAGGCCCAAAGCCACTGGATTCAGGCCTGATCAGTCACAATTTATAACCTTCCACTACAGTATTATATATGTAAGACAAGAGTTGCTACATTGAACCAGGTTTAGCTTCTATTTATTTACAGAGCCCTTTTTATTAGGAGCATACTGCTCTTCAAGTACCTTAACAACTGTCACCTAGATGCTCATTTTCTCTTTGTACTTGGCCTAACACTTCAAAACATGCTAAAAATCGCACATAAAAGTTATCGTATCCTAACAATCAGGAAACAAGAGACTTTTAAAGGTTTGAATTCAACCACTAATGGATATCCTCCTAAGTTAGGAAACATTTATATATTGCTCATTTACTGCAGGTGCGGTAACGGAATTTGTACTTACACACACCAGCTGCAAGCGAATCAAGAAAAAAAGCTTCATGAAGACACAGGACTTGATGTCATTTGGGCTGAGACAAAATTTCCACACACAAGTGAACAAAACAAATGGGAATTTATAATTTTCTCTGTCACAGCTCATAACTTTTAAAGGTTAGAATTTCACAGCCACACTGGAGTGGAATTGTATGTGTTTACATGGAGTGGAAATAAGGTATCCCTGCAAATAGTTTATAGAACCTTTTCAGGCATCAGAATAACCCAAATGTAACTCTTTTGCCAAGGGTATTGACCAACTGTGTCATCTAATAGGTAACTTCCCAACAAGCTTTTATTTTATTTATTTGGGGAGAGATCAATGCTTTTCACTTTCTCTTTCCTCCATGAACACTATTCTTAAGCAACAGATACTTTTCCCTTTAAAAAACCCCAATATGTTTTGTTTTTGTTCAATTTCACTTCTGCAAGAGATCAACAATTGAGTCAGGCACATTCTAAAACAAGTCACTTTATCCAGGAAATATGAGGTGGCAGAGATCCAACATGGCGGGTGCTTAAGGTGAATGAAAAAAGCGTGAGAACGGATTCACAAGTTAATTGTCAATTATGGAAGGCTGCTGGCATGAATTTTGGATGCATGCACAGGAGAATTTACCTGGGAATCCTACTTGATTGAGCCATGTACAATGCAGAAGCAATTACTGTACATCTTTAAAGGAATTACATATCACCAAAGAAGGAACAACAGCATAATTGGACCAATAAGAGGAGTTAGTTGAAAGGACCAAGGAAGCACAATTGTTGATACAAGAGAACAAACACAAAGGTACCTAACTGACTGGGATCTCACAGGAGAGGAACAATAGAAAGGATGTACGAGCCCCTGCTGCATGTCTGATTGAAGGGCCACCTCTACAGAGGAGAGCACAGGGAATGAATTGCTAATTCAATCTTTTGGCTGTATTCAAAGGCTGCCAAAAAGGTGTTAATTGTCATATTCACTTCTGTGATGTGGGCATGCCAACAAATCATTTCCTGTACCAGAAGTCACAAGAAACAGTTGACAGATGGCAAGGACTTCAGGTCTCCACTGACCTAGGCTGGGTTTGACAAGTGACCTGGAAATGATGCATTCAATATCTTATTTTCATTTCCCCTGTGCCATGCTGTGCTAACGTTAGAGTCTCTTCTTCTTTAGGCTAGATCTACCTCACTTGTTGTGCTTTTTATGCAAAGCCTGTGAGCAAACAGGAGTGAACTGTTTCTTGGCTTGTGTGACTAAAAGAATGACACAGCAAAATCACTTTTTAGCATACATCTTCCACGTGACTACCATGAATAAGACCAGAGCTCAAATCAGGCTTGGTCTTTGGCTCCTAATGCCATACCACAGCAGTGTGGGAAGAACGAAAGATTCATGCCAGTGCAGCTGCTGTTCCTGCCGTATTTTTGAGGAAAGGGAGACGAGCTTCTACCCAGTGCTTTGAGAGTGATATCATCATCTGAGCAAGCCAAGAACAGAGGGAACACATGAGAAACTAGAAAAGAACACTTCTCCTGACAAAGTAAATAGTCATGCATGGTCTTTGCAGACAAAGTCCCTTGCCCTGGGTTGTTCACATTCTACAGGGCCACAGGAGTTTGAGCTAGGTTTAAAGATGTAAAGGAAAAATGACCCAGTGGTTTTGGTGCTAGCCTGGACTTGGGAAATATGGGTTCAAACCTTGCTCCTCCAAAAGCTTCCCAAGTGACCTTGAGCAAGCCACTGAACGACATGTCTACCTTTTGATATTGAGTGTAATTCCCAGCTCCAGGAGACATATTCATGGGGTGGGAGGGGCTAGCCGCCCCAAGGACATGCCTAGGGTCTTTGAGGTGTATGTACTTTGGGTGGCTAGCCACTCGCACTGCTGCAGCTACACTATTTTTTGAAAACTAGCACGTGTGTCTCCTCAGACTGGGAATTATGCCCCAGCTCAAAGTATAAACATACCTGTAGGACTGGTATACACTAAAAAGCTAGGTTGACCCAGCTACGTTGCATAGGGGTGTGAAAAAAAATCACACACCCAAATGACATAGCTAAGTTGACCTAGCCCCGGTGTAGACAATGTTAGGTTGACAGAAGAATGCTTCCGTTGACCTAGCTACTGCCTGTGTATTGAGTGTCTACAATGAAGAGCTCCAATTGTGCAGCTGCAGAGTTTCAAGTGTAGACAAGCCCTAAGTCTCTCTGGTTCAGATCCACAAAGGGATGTAGGTGCTGCAATGCTGAGCATTGCAACAGCTAACTTTTTGGCACCTAGCAAATCACAGGAGTCTGCGGAGATCCACAAAGTCTGAGTTAGGTGCCTATGTTGTCTCTACAATGCATGGGGAGAAACAGAATGGGATCCAAAAAAGCCACCACACATGGTTACCTAAACTAACCAATGGGAGAGGCAAAAGAGAGCAGTGTGTCTTAAACCCCATCCCTCTCATGGAAATAGGCACCTAAGTCCAGGTTGCAGGGAGGTGCCTATCTCTGGTTAATGATTCACAACCGGGAACCCCACTCTTGGTGTCAGGCAGCTTACATGCCTATGTGATTTCTTGTAAGAATGAGTTAGGCAATTCAAAGCAAACGTGCAAACATGATTCTGGGATGTATTAACAGGTGTGTTGTGAGCAAGACACGAGAAGTCATTCTTCCGCTCTACTCTGCGCTGGTTAGGCCTCAGCTGGAGTATTGTGTCCAGTTCTGGGCATCGCATTTAAAAAAGATGTGGAGAAATTGGAAAGGGTCCAGAGAAGAGCAACAAGAATGATTAAAGGTCTTGAGAACATGACCTATGAAGGAAAGCTGAAAGAACTGGGTTTGTTTAGTTTGGAAAAGAGAAGACTGAGAGGGGACATGATAGCAGTTTTCAGGTATTTAAAAGGGTGTCATAAGGAGGAGGGAGAAAACTTGTTCACCGTAGCCTCTAAGGATAGAACAAGAAGCAATGGGTTTAAACTGCAGCAAGGGAGGTCTAGGTTGGACATTAGGAAAAAGTTCCTAACTGTCAGGGTGGTTAAACACTGGAATAAATTGCCTAGGGAGGTTGTGGAATCTCCATCTCTGAAGATATTTAAGAGTAGGTTAGATAAATGTCTATCAGGGATGGTCTAGACAGTATTTGGTCCTGCCATGCGGACAGGGGACTGGACTCGATGACCTCTCGAGGTCCCTTCCAGTCCTAGAATCTATGAATTGCTCACTCCACACAAAGTAAAGTGAGGGGAGTAGAGTGGCTCACAGGAGCAGGAGGGCAGGACCCTGGATCTGCCACCTCCCAGGTGTGGGCCTGAATCACCAGACTAGAGTCATTCTCTCTCTCTCTCTGGCCCAATGAGTCTTTTAAATTATTTATTCAGAATAGAACAGGAGAGACTGAGGGAGCCCTACATCAGAATATCTGAAAACTCCGCAGTCACAGCACTCTCCTGAGAGGTTGGTGACCCCTGTTCAAATCCTTTCTCCCACCTCAGGCTTTTTTTTTTTTTTTTTTTTTTTAAAAAACACGTTCTATGGCCTGTGTTATACAGGAGGTCAGACTAAATAATCACAATGGTCCCTTCTGGCCCTGGAATCTATGAAAGATCTGCCCACAAGGGAATTAACACAGTCTTGGGGGTTTTACCTCCTCTATTTGTCATTACTGCCCGTTGCTGAGCTGGTGGCAAGCTGCTATATAGTACAATGCCATCTCTCTTTTTTCTAAGACTCAGGCAGAGATTTTCCTCCATTTTTTTTTTAAAGTTGTGTATGATTTCTGATGATTGGAGGAAAACTTCCTCGTGGTTCCTTGTATTTTGGATGTTGGAGGAGAAAGTATCTTTATCTTAACCTCTCTGTCATGCTGCAAAAGTCACTCCTCCCTGGGTTTACACTGTGCTTTTGTGCCTCCCAATTTCTACCGCTAGTTCATGGTCACCAATTCTGTATTTGATCAGAGTCTGCCATAATTCTGCACACTTCCCATGGGTGAGATATCTGCTAGTGTGATATTCTCTGCACGGACCTGGAGCATTAAATTCATTTCAGAAAACTGAGAACGAAGAACATGTATCTGAAAAGCAGACTGGTGCTAAAACAATTGGAAAGAGGGATTAACTCTCCTCTTTTCTGACACGGCATCATCATCATATCCATTTTACAGCTGGGAAATAAAGATGCTTGGCCCCTATGGAAAACAAAGCCACGCCTTTAATTTTCTAGCTTTAGATACTCATGTTTGGAAAAACCCAAGGCCACAGAGGAAGCTGTTCTCACCCAGACTGAATTAAGTCATCGGGAATTCATGAGTGCCCTTCTATATCTAACACAATCCAGCTGCTTAAGGCTACGTCATGCCTCTCTATTTGCACTATTGCCAAGCTGATCAGTGATGTGTGGGCTGTAACTGGTAGCTGGCTAGCAGTTGACAGATGAAGTCACACAAACTCTATGATCTCAGAAAACAGACTAAGTTTTAAAAAGCAGGCACCAATAAAAATGCACAGAAATGCTCCTAGGGCCCCAAGAGGTCTATCTGACCATATTATGAATAACAACCTTCTTTAAACTGCTTTAAAGCAGAAAGCTGTGGCAAGCATGGTTACTACCACAGGAAAATGTTGGCTTAATACTGCTTGGGCACTTTATATCTCCAAAGCATTTAACAAATATTAATCAATTATCTCCCTTTTATAGCTGGGGAAACAGAGGCATAGAAAGATTAAGTGACTTGTCAAAGAGGTTGGAGACAATGAGTGGCAGAACCTCCCAAAGAAACAAAGATGACCTGACTCCTAATCTAATGCTAATTCCTCAGACTACCTAGGGTGAAATCCCGGCCCCACTAAGGTCAATGGCAAAATTGCCATTGCCCTCAATGGGTCCAGGATTTCACCCATAGTCTCCCCAACACACTTTACAGTAAACAAGGAGGGCTGCAATCTGGTGGCACATCTTCAGCAAGCTCAGAAACTGTTATTTTTAACCCTCTTCATGATCTGTAGTAACATCTCCCCTAGGTCTAATACATTACACATCTGTATAGGTCTCCATTTTCTGTCACTGTTTGTTCTGTTTTCTCTTTTAGTAACTGTGACTCTCTGTACCTCAGGGGAACACCCAGCACCCCCATGTTCATCCCTGTAAAATGACTGTGTGGTATCCAATGCAAAGTTTGTCATGTTGGGTGTCTTTGGAAGGCTCATGATGCACTGAGCATTGTTGTTACGTAATGTTATAGGTTATAATTTCATGTATTGAGTTATGAGGCTGAAAATGTGTCCTCATGGTTTAAAATAAGCCCAGGCAAAAACTCTCCATAGCATAGAGGCAGTTCACACCTCATCAGGGCAGGTATGGGACAAACCCAGCCTAGCCTCACAGGAATAAAGGATGCTGACCTAGGTAGCAACGAAAGGATCTGTTGGACTCTTGAGTGAGTCACCCCCCTTCCTTTGGCTAGTTTGGGACTGTGATGAGGTAATGCTCACCTGACTCTGAAGGGGGGGGCAAAGCCAAGAAGGAAGAACAAACATGATAAAAGGGAGAGGCTTTGCCATGCTTTCTCTCTCTCTTCTATCTACAGACACTACCAAGCGACTGAAACGCTGATCAAAAGGGGAGAGCCTGGCTGAAGAGCAACCAGACAGCCTGTGGTGAGAAGCATCTAAGTTTGTAAGGACACTGAAAGTGTTAAGATCAGCTTAGAATGTGTTTTGTTTTTATTTCATTTGACCAAATCTGACTTGCTATGTTCTGACTTATCACTTAAATTCTATCTTTGTAGTAAATAAATCTGTTTGTTTATTCTACCTGAAGCAATGTGTTTGGTTTAAAGCATGTCAGAGACTCCCCTTGGGATAACAAGCCTGGTACATATCAATTTCTTTGTTAAACTGATGAACTCATATAAGCTTGCAGCGTCCAGTGGGCATAACTGCAAGACAGAGGTTCCTAGGGTTGTGTCTGGGACCGGAGATATCGGCTAGTGTCATTCAGTTGCACAATCCAAGGAGCAGCTTCCTTGCCGAGGCTGTGCGTGAACAGCCCAGGAGTGGGAGTTCTCACAGCAGAGCAGGGTAAGGCTGGCTCCCAGAGTCAAGGATTGGAGTGACCTAGCAGATCACCGGTCCAGATAACACCAGAGGGGAATATCACAGTAACCATAAAAGATATCTATTTCACTCACCCTTTCTCAACCCTTTTCTAAGCTTCCCTTCATCCATGAGTCTTTGATATATTCCCTTCTTTTCCTGATCTGAAGACTGGTAAGCACAGCAGGTGAAGAGTGTTAGCTCCACTTCTGCTGCTAATTGGGCTCACAGGCTCATTCAGACAGTGCTGGCAAATGACATACTAAGTTAATCAGAAACCTGGATTCATAAGAGAATGTTCACACTTATGGAGGGTGAGCAGAGACTTGCATGTGAGCCTTTAAAATGAAGCACTTACCAAAATGAGAATGGCTTCCTCGAATTATCCTAGGTACTTCTACAGCTCCTATTACTGTATTATCTGAGCACATCACAATCTTTAATGAGAGAATAAATACAAATACTCTTTTGTGATAGGGAAGTCCTATTATCCCCACTTAACAGATGGGGAACCAAGGCATAGAGGCCCAGCTCCACTAAGGCACTCAGGCTCCTAAAGGTACATCTACAGTGCAATTAGACACCAGCAGCTGGCCTGTGCTAGCTGACTTGGGCTCGTGGGGCTCAGGATCAGGGGCTCTTTAATTGTGGTGTAGATGTTTGGGCTTGGGCTGGAGGTTGAGCTCTGGGAGAGTTGAGCCTGGGCTCCAGACTGAGCCTGAACCGCTACACTGCAATGAAACAGCTCCTTAGACTAAACTCCATCAATCTGAGTCATCTAGCACAGGCCAGTCACAGGTGTCTAACTGCAGTGTAGACATACCCAAACTCTGAATTGTAGGCTCCATTACAATCCACAAAACTCCCACCTAACCCTGTAGGTGCATAAACTCCCTCAGCTCCTAAGTTTTCAGACAAAAAATTCTCTGGGTGCCTAAGTTACTGCTTCTGGGCATATGCACTGCTGCCTCCCTCTAGGCGTCCAGATGCCTATCTCCCGAAGCCCCAGAGCGATCCACGAACCGGGGGAAGATAGGTGTTTGCCTGTCCATCATACCTACCTCCAACAAATACCTGAGTGATCTGTCACTTTTTCTCTCCGCTGCAACGCTTACAGAGCTTGTCATGCTGTAAAAGTATCACTGAATTGAATTTTCTCTAGTTTAGTAGATGGCGTCAGCATATTATGTATGGATCATAGTCCGATATCAAAGACATAACCAGGTGGCTAATGTTCCTTGTTTAGTTAAAGAGTTTCAAAGAATTTCCTTTTACTCTCCTTAACATCTCTAATATATCTAGTTTCATTCATTACAATGTTTTCTCTATTTATTTAATGCAGCTCATGTTACTAAAGAATAGCTCCCCTTCCCCCAACTATAGGGATTCTTTGGAAAACTGGCTGCACAGTCCTGTCATTCAGTTAATTGATTTAACTAACTACTTCTACATTCATATTCTATGACATATCAAATGTTTGAGGCTGGGTTTTGGAGAACCTGCTTTCTCTCTGTATACTAAAGCAACCACAAGAATCCAATGTTTACACTAGGATAAAATGCCTGGAGTCAAGACAAATACAAGAGTACAAGAGGTACAGTATTCTTTCATAAGGGCAACTTCAAGACTTTGGTTTAAAAGCATAAAAATCCCTCTGTGTTGCTCATTATGTTTGCTAAGTAGTCTTTAAAAAAATAACAGTTCTAGGGCCTGCCTATACTGTGTGTATTTGTACAGATATAGCTATACTGATGCAGAGACACAGTGTATGTAAATGCACTCTTAGTGTAGCCAGTCGAGTGAATCCACACTGAGGATTTGCTTGTGTATCATTACGCTGGTGGAGCTACACTGATGGAAAATATCCACAGAGCACACATTCCTTAGTTGGTTCAAAATCTTTTGTGGTGAGTAACACACTGGTTACCAACTCCTGATATTTACGAAAGTTCCTAGTGTGGGTGGGTTAATGACAATTTACAGAATTTTCCATTGGCCTAGGAAGTAACAACTCATCTATGAAGAATCTTTTGGGTGAAACTCTCATATTCTCCTACTCCCGTTGTTTTGGCCTAGAAGGTACAAATGAGTTAATGAGAGAGATAGTGAACAGCAGTGGGGTGTTGTCTTCCAACTTTAGCTGGTTATTCAAAAGCCACGATTTTTTTTTTTTAAAGGAGCATAGGCCGTGAAGTTTTATTAATGATGAATGTTTGTGAAGGATCATACACTTCTCTAGCTCACAGGACTGTAGGAAGGATTAGTTTAGAATGCTTTGAATGTGTAAAGTGCTATATTATTTGACAGTCCAAGGTGTAAATAATATATGAATATTCCTTGACCTTCAGAGGAAAGAAAAAGTTAGTTTATTACAAACAAACTATGCATGTAAATAAGCAATAAAAACCACTAAGTCAAGAGTACACTGACTATAAGGAGAATTATATCCGAGCTGCCTCTCCCCTTCCACAGCTTCCAATTTTACAAAATGTGAGTTTTGTGCTCTTCATTCAACATGTGAAACAATGGCATGGGCTTTAAACAGAAGTGACAGAATAGGAAAAATGAACTGTGAGGTCCAGGTACAGTCTTTAATGGGAAAAAATCCTCAATCACAATATATTCCGAATGATTAATTCAGTTCAGATGTTCATTGACACTTCTCGGAACCTACTTTACAGCTTTCATTGATGACCACTAGCACAATAAGCGCCTAACATTTGACTTTTCACATATGCTTCAAAAAAACAAAAGTATGAAAGAACTATCTATAGAAAGAATAGGTCTGAGTTCACTCACTAAAGATCCTCCCTTGATTATCCAAGGAAAGAAAAACAAATTTGTTCTGAGAAATGTAAAAAAAAGTGGAAAATTTGATGTGAAACTACTCAGATTAAAAACAGGCAATTTTATTTTATGCCTCTATGAAGCTCTCCAATTCCACTCAGTGTAATTATAGATGCCTCACTACTTACAAATCGCCTCACACACTGAATAAAGGAATACAATTTTTGGCTGTTCAAATTACAAGAGACCGTAATGCACAAAGGCAATAAACACAGGTCTGCCAGCAATCAGATAACACTTATCGTAAACAATGGCTTTTGCTATTTATTATATTTGAAACAGGTTCAGCTACTAAGTCTTAAAAGATTTGGTTATTCTTGTTTTTGTGTGGAGTTTCCAGCAGTTGGCTGCGGCAAGATAAAGTGTTTAACCAGAAGAGTTTCAGAAATAAGGCCAATTTTGCATTAAACACATAATATAAATGGCCATGCACTAACACAAGCTTTGAAGAGAGAAATGTTCAGCTTGTGGAATTCCCTGTCCGACTCCCCACAACCTCTACAGGTTTACAACCTCTAACTCCCATTGCTTCCTCTTTTTGCCAATTTTTCTTGATTACTAAATACCATAGCATCCATATCCTCCCCAGTGCACAGCATGAACACCTAGATGGGTTGCACTGATACCAATGTTTGTCACGGGTCATTGCTCAGAGCTGGTTTCAGACCTTGCCACCAGTTATAACGAAGACTGTGGACAGAACTGTGGAGCATGCCAGGGCAGAAGTGGTTGACTTTAATGAGTTGCTAGGCCAACATCACTTCCGGCCTCATGCCCAGAAAGGACAGACAAGTTCTCACACAGCATACTGCAAAAGAATTCACAGAACGTGCTACAGACCATAGGATCTGCCCCTAGACGTCAGTGCTACATGAGAATCAGTGTGGTGCCAGCGTGGACACAGGGCATTGCAGCAACTTGAGTGTTAACTTGCAACATGGCCACTCTAGCTTATGCTAGGGTAATACAAGAGAAATGACCAGAGTGTGGATCACTCAAGTTAACTGAAGTGAAGATGCATCCAGCGTGCACCTTAGAGACTGGGAGGGGAGAAGCAGTCAGCACTCTTCAGAAGCAGGAACCACATAGCAACAGATCCATTACCCTTGTCCCACTCCTGCCCTCCTAGCTCTAGGATCTCCTGTGGATCAGGGCTCCATGGCACACAGGAGGCAAATAATCTCTGCACACGCTCTGCAAATCCATAACAGTTCTGCAGCAAAAAAAAACAAAAAACCCTTCTCTTCAGTCACAGAGAGTCAAGAGGGCCTCCTCAGTGGCCCATGGTTAGTCTAGTCCCCATGAAATTAGTGCCAGTTTTACTATTACATCAGTGGCCTAACATTTAGTCATAATGAAGCTGCAGCAGATATTTTTCTGCGGTGATATTTTTCTACCTACAGCTCTTTGACTTTAAATATATTGAGTAGTTCTATTTTTTTCAGAAAAAAGGAAAACTCAAAGAACATACTGTAGATTGGCAAAAAAAAAAAAAAAAAACAGGTTAATGGAATGTTAAGATTCAGAATTTAAATGCACTTGTCAGGAAACACAAAACTGTAATTCCCATAACAATTGTAATGAACCCTTTGCGCATATGCAGAATTTTATACTGCTGTATATGGTGAGAAATTTATGCCTTCATATATATGCATTATGACAGAATTACAGTTACATTGGGAACCATAACTTTGAATTTCCTGCCTTTTGTATATTAAATTCACAACCTTAATGTTGCATTAACAGTTTTTTACATTGAATTCCCCTGGTTTAAAATAAAGGAGGGAAGACAGCAAGTGATCAGACACTGAAATAACTGCACTTGAGTTCTGCTGTGTTTCTATGTGCAATTTTACTAACATTGTTTATTTATCTGATTCTTACACTTACCTTTAGCTTTAGGAATACATATTGAAATAAACTTTTTTTTTTTTGTATGTAACATGCTCAGACCCGGCAGTACATATAATTGGAGCCTGGCACATTAAAAATTTTTAGAGAGAGAGAGAGAGAAAAAGAGTCAATAAACCAGTGGTTAGGGCACCCACCTAGGAAGTGGGAGACCCAGTCTCCCTTCCCCTGCTTCCCTTGTCATTTAGCAGGTCTTCTATTTTGTGCTTAAACAAGGTCCCGTAGACAGCTGAGGAACCATGCTAACCATTACCACATTGACACACTGTTGTTTCAAGCAGGGTTCTAGCACTGTTTCCTTACTGAACTAGATGGAGATATTATTGGCTGAGAGCCACATTAGAACAGGGTTATAAAGTCGCACAATAGGCTATCTATGGTCCCATCCAGGGTACTGAATGCTACAGTATAGGACGGCCCAATTTACAACATGAGAGTTCCCAACACGTTTAAACATCCCAGTCCAACTCTGCCAGAAAGAATCATGTTTTAAACTATCATACTGTAACAAGGTCTTGCAACATGGTAGCTTTCTATTGCGTAGACATAAGACGGGTATTCTTAGTATGATTTGGCTAGTAGCCTTTAAATATCCATGTCAGAATTGATCAGGGAAACCATACTCAAATCCTATTAGCAACAACTGTGTTTAAACTACTTTCATTAATAGAAAAAGGAAGATATATACTGGGTAAGTATTTTTATAACGCTTTTTGTTGTTCTGTTATGAAAGCCCTTCTTTAAGGCCGCAATTGGACGCTTACAGCTACATTAACAGTAACTAAACATGATTAGAATTTAGTAAAGCTAAGGAAACAATCCCATTAAACTAAATCTACTAAATAAAAGCAAAATGTGCTAAAACAAAACCTCTAGTCTGATCTGCTCTCCATGCCACACATCCATATAGAATCAGCAGTCCCCAGACAGGTCAGACTTCCTTGAAGTAAAAAGACAGACCATTATTATATATTCAAACCAGAGACTTCAGCTACAATGGTCCACACATTAACATATCAGAAGAAAGACTCCAAAGTTCAGTTTTGCGGCAGTCTAGCTGAGTAAATAAGTGGTGACACTTATGGAAGGTTTTTTCCCCCCAGTCTGTTTAGGTTTATACAATTGTAGGTTCCAATATTTAACCTACCCCAACAATGGATGTCTAGACATTAATACAGTGTGCATCACTGCATTGTCTGGTCTTGTATGGCACTATATACAAATGTTAACTAAAATAATCATTGAGTGTAATCTGTGCACAGAACTGTTCAGCTAAAGTTGCAACTACAAACAACTGTATCAGTAGATGAAGTTCCCAATATGATAGTATGGCCTCAACTTTCCTGTCCAAAATTAGAATAAATGCATTAAGGACAGTTTTTATCTGTTCAATGTAAGGCTTTCTGCCTTTCTTTATGCAGTTTTATCTGTAATTATAGTTTCCACAAGCTGAGATGTTTTCCTTATGCCCAACAATCCACAGTGACGTTTAAAGTGATAAATACACTGTCACATGTGGTGCTCTGTCTAACATGACAGTTTTTTCTTAACCCAGAATAGGAGTCAGAGACAGAGAGAGAAAAATTGCCTCCAATCATATTGTTACACTATGCACAGTTTATGGCTGGCATGCATCCAGCCTGTGGTTGTGATAAGAAATGTGTAATCCTATTATGCAGAGAAGAGTCAGAACGTACAAATAGATCTCGGAAATGGGTACCTCTCCTGTAAGATTACTCCTTTTCACCATAATAGTTCTGCAAGTAGGTCTAGACAGTAATGCTTTGCTATTCTCCCCGCTGTTAGGTGACAGCCAGCTGTCAGAATAATTCACCACACATGAGCTGGTATTTTTGCAGCAGACAAAATGCAGTACAGTTACTTACAAGAGCAATGTTAATTAAAACAATAACTACAAGCCATAGTAGAGTGGTATAAGAAGAGTGTATTGTGCTGCATAAAAGACAGCCAGGTTTGGGAATGAGATGTCTGGCAGTTTTACCATCTTGCAATGTGAGGTCATCAGATCTCACAAGCTAGGCAGGGTTGAGCTGGGTTAGTTCTTTAAAAGCAGAAGAGCTTAATTGTGCACTTAGGTGCTACAGGAGTTCATCCTGGTGGCTCTCTGGATTGCATTCTTCCTTTTGAGGCAATGCTGAACCAGTTTCAGGAGCCGTTGAAAGCACAGTCTTTGCACGTCAGATGTAAAACCAAGGTTCTGTACAGATATCCCCTGGCACGTCTGTAAGATTAGGGGTGCCACACCTGATTTTGCGGGGTAAATTAAGAACTCTGGATAATTCCATTCTTCTTAACAATTTCTTCTTCACCTTTTTCCTCACTTCCTGAAACAAACTGATGTATAGCATCTCTGTGGCTCTGATTCAAGAAACCACTTACACACAACTTTATGGACATGCTTAACTCCTATTGACTTCAATAGTGTAAATTGAATCTGTGCAGCCAAGTGCACTCCTGGAAAAGGATGCATTCCTAATTCAGGGTCTACGTGCTGATAAACTGCTGCATTCCACGCCATAAGAGACTGTACTTTAATTGTGAGTGATATGATGTGGGGGAATCTGTGTACAGCTTATGGATTCTGGTTGATACTGTGGACTCTCTGTATCTGTGTCAGATGGCAAACTCATTTTGAATGTGGAGCTGGTTTGCCTTTTCTGCTGTCTTTTGTCTGCACATTAAGCTAAAACCTACCGGAGGTTAAAGGAGAAATTTCTGCACCAAGCACAGGGCTAACAATGGAGGGTTGTTAATTTTTGACAATTGTCCATTCAAATGAGACATCCTTAGGCAAAGAAATGGCTGCCACCAAAGCAATTCTCAAGTCTGGACTCCAGAGGGGACATAAATAAACAAGGGCTCATCTGACAATTCTGATGAGAGGGTCACCTGACAAAGGGGACAGAAGGTTATAAAGGAGAAGATCTCTCACTTGCCATTCTGGAGACAGAGAACAGAAGGCACCGTCTGCAGGGGTCTGAGATGAGAGTGCACAGACACATGCATGGACACACACCCAGAGACACACACCTGCATGCACTCTAACTCACACCATGACTTGAGGAGAAGTGAAGAGCTGCAGAAACCTTTGAAAAGCCTGTCTGTGTATTATGTACTACACCTACCATGTACACCTGAAGAGGTGACCTGTACACCCAGAGTGCCCACAGCGTTAGAGCTCTGGAAGATGGTGTGCTGAAGCTCTAGGCAACTTTGGGGGAGTCAGCAGTAGTTTCAGAGTGTAGTCAGGTGGAATGCCAGGTCTCAGTCTTCATAAAGGGATGCTAGACAGAGGATCTGCACCCTGAGAATGTGTCTAGAATCCCAAAGCCAGAGGCAGCGCCTGGGATCTGCTCAGATTCAGGAAGTTTAAAACACATGTGGCCTAGTGAGGAGGGTCCCAAACACAGCAGCCTGATGAGTGTCCAGCTGGAGCAGCTCTTCTAGGGTTGTGTGACACCCGTATTTTAGTGGGGAGTCATGTGACATCACTATCAATGGAACGTTGAGAGCCTTAGACAGTTGACAGACAGTCCTTAAAGTTCCTCAGATGAAAGGGACTAAAAAGGGCAAAATATCAAAGACACCAATGCTCAGACAAGGGTCACAGATGTGTCACATTACAGTGAAAGACAGCAAATGAGGGCAAATGCTTTTATGAGGATACTTTCTTCTAGTCCATCTCTAGGAGCAGAATTCACAGGTAGGAGGTTTGATATTTCAGGGATGGTATGGGAATCAGAGGAGAGAAATAAAAAGGGATACCTTACGGCGCCGTGTACACACACACACACACACACACACACACACACACACACACACACACAAAACCACCTAGATTATGACCGACTTTGTGCATATAATCAGTATTTAACCTACTAAGTGGCTAAATTAACAGGTAATTTTTTAGCTTAAGTATTATTATCTTCTTTAGAAAGTCAAATGTTGGGCTTACATAGTTCCTTTAACCCAGGACATGGAACAATACAGATAGGGAAAACTTTAAATAAAATAAAGTAAAAATGTTAGATTGGTACTAAATAAAGCAACAAAAAACAGGAAATGGAACAATAGTGGGCCGTTCATTTGGAATCCACCATATTAAAAACAATTTAGAGTAAAGGTGAGGAGTACACATATATCACAACTGTGTTACCAAAACAGCTTCCCCACATTTCATGTTCTTAGTTTAAAAAAAGAAATATCCCCTTTACAAAAACAATCTGAATCTGAACAAAAGGACATTATCTTATCAAGGTAGGCTCTGTTGCAGATTTATGAAAGAAGAGTGGGTCGGTGGGATGGCATCGGTGGGATGGCATGTATACAATTTGTTTTATAAGGTTTTAGTTGCAACAATGGAGGTAACAAGGAACTTTACAAAACTATTATTTATAACAGGTGCCTATAATAAAAAACATAAGCATGGCCATACTGGCTGAGACTAATGGTCCATGTAGCCCAGAATCCTGTCTTCCAACAGTGGCACTTCCATACCCCTAATTATTTTTGTTGCCCTTCTCAACATACCATGGATTTATATAGTGGCATTATGATATTTACTGTCTTATCTACTCCTTTCCCAAAGGTTCTTAACATTGTTAGCTTTTTTGACTGCCACTGTATGCTGAGCAGATGTTTTCAGAGAACCATCCATAATGACTCCAAAATCTCTTTATTGAGTGGTAACAACTAATTTAGAACCCATTATTTTGCATGTATAGTTGGGATTATTATTTCCAAAGTGCATTACTTTACAATTATCAACATTGAATTTCATCTGCCATTTTGTTGTCCAGTCAGGTGAGATCCCTCTGTAACTTTTTGCAGTCAGCTTTGGACTTAAATATCTTGAGTAATTTTGTACCATCTGCAAACTTTGCCACCTCACTATTCACCACCTTTAGCCAGATAATTTATGAGTATGTTGAACAGCACAGGTCCCAGTTAAGATTGTTGGGGAACCTTGCTATTTACCTCTTCCATTGTAAAAACTGTCCATTTATTCCTACCCTTTGTTTTCTATATTTTAAATGAGCTAATGATCCATATGAGGACCTTCCCTCTTATCCCATGATTCCTTAATTTGCTTAAGAGCCTTTGCTGTGGGACCTTGTCAAAGGCTTTCCAAAAGTCCAAGTTCAGTATATCAACTGGATCACCCTTGTCCACATGATTATTGACACCTTCAAAAGAATTCTAATAGATTAGTGAGGCCATATTGACTCTTCCCAAACATCATATGCTCATCTTTGTGTCTGATAATTCTGTATTTTACTATAGTTTCAAACAATTTTCCTGGTACTGAAGTTAGATTTATCAGCCAGCACCACCTCAAAACAGCTGATCAGGAACTGCGGGGAGGGAGGGGGAGGCACTGATCCACCGGTGGGTGGGAGGTGCTGGGAGTGGCGGGGGGAGCTGATGGAGGCCTGCTGACGTATTACTGTGGCTCTTTGGCAATGTACATTGGTAAATGTACATACGGCAGAAAGGGATCTAGGGGTTATAGTGGACCACAAGCTAAATATGAGTCAACAGTGTGATGCTGTTGCAAAAAAAGCAAACATGATTCTGGGATGCATTAACAGGTGTGTTGTGAGCAAGACACGAGAAGTCATTCTTCCGCTCTACTCTGCTCTGGTTAGGCCTCAGCTGGAGTATTGTGTCCAGTTCTGGGCGCTGCATTTTTAAAAAGATGTGGAGAAATTGGAAAGGGTCCAAAGAAGAGCAACAAGAATGATTAAAGGTCTTGAGAACATGACCTATGAAGGAAGGCTGAAAGAACTGGGTTTGTTTAGTTTGGAAAAGAGAAGACTGAGAGGGGACATGATAGCAGTTTTCAGGTATCTAAAAGGGTGTCATAAGGAGGAGGGAGAGAACTTGTTCACCTTAGCCTCTAAGGATAGAACCAGAAACAATGGGTTTAAACTGCAGCAAGGGAGGTCTAGGTTGGACATTAGGAAAAAGTTCCTAACTGTCAGGGTGGTTAAACACTGGAACAAATTGCCTAGGGAGGTTGTGGAATCTCCGTCTCTGGAGATATTTAAGAGTAGGTTAGATAAATGTCTATCAGGGATGGTCTAGACAGTATTTGGTCCTGCCATGCGGGCAGGGGACTGGACTCGATGACCTCTCGAGGTCCCTCCCAGTCCTATAATCTATGAATCTAAACCTCTTCAGCCTTAACAAAAAAAAAAAAAAAAAATCAGCATTAGACTAGCTATTCTCCAGTCATTTGGCACAGAGGCTGATTTAAACAATAGGTTACATACAAGTTAGTAGTCCTGCAGTTTCATATTTGAGTTCTTTCAGAACTCTTTTCCTGGAGACTTATCACTGTTGAATTATCAATTTGTTCCAAAACCTCCTCTATGGACACCTCAATCTGGGACAGTTCCTCAGATCTGTCACCTAAAAAGAATGGCTCAGGTGCGGCAATCTTCACCACATCCTGCAAAGGCCTGGTCTTCCTTGAGTGCTTGTTTAGCACTCAACCATCCAGTGGCCCCACTAATTATTGAGCAAACTTCTTGCTTCTGACGTGCTTAAAAAAATGCTGTTAGTTTTTGTGTCTTTTGCTAGTTATTCTTCAGATTCTTTTCTGGCTTGCTGAATTATACTTTTACACTTGTTTATGCTGCTTTCTATTTTCCTCACTAGTATTTGATTTCCAAAATTTAAAAGATGTCTTTTTGCCTCTAACCGCCTCTTTTATTCTACTGTTTAGCCATGGTGGAATTATTTTAGTCCTCTTAGTTTTATTTTTTTTAATTGGAGTATACATTTAGTTTGAGCATCTATTATGCTATTTTTAAATCATTTCCATGCAACTTGCAGACATTTTACTCTTGTGACTGTTCCTTTTAATTTCTGTTTAACTAGCGTCCTCATTTTTCTATATTTCCCTTTTCGAAGTTCAGTGCTACTATGGTGGATTTCTTTGGTATTTTCCTCCCAACAAGGATGTAACATTTAAATTACTTTATGGTCGCTATGACCAAGTGGTTCCAACTATATTTACCTCTTGGACCATCTATATTCATGGATGTTACAGGAATGAAACTGAGTGGAACAACCAAAGAGAAAAGAGAGGAGGTGAGAAAAGAAAGGATAAGAAAATGAAGAAAAGCAATAGCAGTACTGGTATTCAAAAATCATGAGTCAGGCCCTCAAACTCCTGAGGCTGGCTTAAAAATCATGAGATTTATAAATACATTTTGTATTCTTTTAATTTCTCTTTGACTCTTTAGGGTTCATATTTTGAGCGTTTTCCTCCACAGCCGTGAGGGCTAGAAACTTACTTTTTATTTTAAAGTGAAAGCTGAAATTCTTACATAATTGTGGGACTCCACTACACTCTAAGCTAGGGGAGCGATTCCCAGCCCTCAGACATGTACCCACACTAGCTCTCATCTGAGCTACCATGTTAAACATAGCAGTGTAGCCAGGAAAGAATGGGCAATGGCAGCAGCAGCACAGGCTAGCCATCCCAAGCACAAACCCGCCTGACCCCCCTGGGTATGTACTTGGGTCAGCTAGCCTGTGCTGCTGCTGCTTGGTGCTACTGCAGCTACACTACTTTTTTAGTGTGCTAGCTCAGATGGGAGCTAGCGTGAGTAAGTGTACGTGAGCTGGGAATGACACCCGAGCTCGTAGTGTAGACATAGCCAAGTCACACCATGGCACTCCATCAGGTCAGGCTCTAAGAAATCACCAACTACTGTAAGACTTCTTGTAAAACTGTGAGAATTGGCAACACTTACAGTGCTCCCAGGACAATTGAAGGGCAAGAGCAATTACAGTTTAGAAGAAAATAATCTATCCTGACGACATATTGTGGATCCCTGCTGCCACTCAGACAGCCCCAATGAAATCAGTGGGAGTTTAAGTTTTTTAAATGGAGATATCCTATCTCCTAGAACTGGAACAGACCTTGAAAGGTCATCAAGTCCAGCCCTCTGCCTTCACTAGCAGGACCAAATACTGATTTTGCCCCAGATCCCTAAGTGGCCCCCTCAAGGACTAAACTCACAACCGTGGGTTTAGCAGGCCAATGCTCAAACCACTGAGCTATCCCTCCCCCTCAACACCTATACACAATAACTCTGAAGAGGCTTATTAGATTCCCCACTTTCTCCCCCTCTTTTGGAGAAAGGTGTTCTGGGAGTGGAGAGAAATAGACTGTATCTCACTACTGTATATGTTTGGACAGCACCTAGCATAATGTGGGCCCTACCTTAATGCAGTTATTATTTGTACCTGCAGGTCTGAAATCTTCAAAAGGATCCAAGTGGATGGAGACATAAACCCACATGGAATCTAAATGAAGTCTAGAAACTGCTCATCAAGTACAGTGTATATACATGTGTGTGTGTACACATACATACTCGTACACACAGAGTGCCATATGATCCCTAATTTGGGGTACTCAGCACCACTTACCTACAGCCTGTGTTTGACAGCAGCACCTTTCTAACATTTAATGGTTTCAAACCCTCTTTCCCTCAGCATTATAAACAAGTTCTGCGCCTGAGAGGGAACTCAGGATGTATGTGCACAGACCCATAAAATCCAGGTGAGTGCTTTATAAACAAAAGCACCAATGCATATTTATCTTTAATAACTGCACTCACAGGAGTTGGAACAAGCCATTTCTTTAAAATAGCCTTAAAAAATTCAGCATACTGGATGGCGCTGATGATTTATTATGAGCTAGGATGCCTTTCACTTCCAGAAAGCTTATTCAAATTTAGTAGATTAGTACAACAGTAACTAATTACTGTCCAATGACTATTCAGGTCTGCGTAAAATGAGTTGTCAGTCTTAGCCCAATTGCCACTTCGGAGTTAATTCCTAAAGACCAAAAGAACAATTGGCAAACCCAGCAAAAAGTCCAAGAAATGACCTACTGGCAGTTACAAGGCTAGAGTTGATCCATAGCGTCATGGTGGCAAAGTAAAGCTTGCTCCGGTGCTATTCCTTGTCTTGGACCTGTTCTGTGAATGACACAAGAACTTCAGTCTGCAGAGCTGTCAATCTTTCCCTGCCCCGTAGCATAGACTCAAGAAAGCAGTTGTTCCTCAGACTGACACAGCATCATTGAAACCCCACGTGCTGTCGTTGTTTTTAAGAGGTGTTAGTATTACAAAATAGAGGTGGCACAGCCCATCAAAGCTTCACTCTTAAGATTTATGGGCTGCTCATGGGCTGCACCACAGGATCCTGGCACTGCCATGAAGCCAGCACTAAAATAAGGGAACATTCTTTCCAGCTAAGCTTGTCCTTGGCTCACAGAGGCAAGCCAGTGCCTCAGCTCAGCAATAGCTCAGCTGTACTTTTTCATTTGCATGAATAATATAATGGCGATTATAATATAGCTTCCAGAGGCGCTGTCACATTGAAGAAAGAAGGGAGGGAAAGAGAATTTACTTTGCTGATACTTCTTTTTTTAAAGCACGTTCCTCTGTGCTTTAAGATAGGCGAGTGCGATTAAGAGACGTCTCTCACCTTCAGCTGGTTTCTACACTGAAATCACAATGCTGTGTTTATTATATCAAGGCTCATGTTGTGTAACTGATGTCAGAAATTCATTCGCAATTCATTTGCAGAAAATGGAAATGAAACCTTTCATTTAAGACAAGGCAAAATGACTCCATGTACAATGTTTTATCTTCTCTGCAAATGGATAAAAAAACTGGGACTTGGATTTCAACATTACATGCATGGGGAGATATTTCCACCTCCTCTGTACGATTTTATGATGGGAAGGTGCAAGGGTTTACTGTAACTGGACTCAACAACAAAGCACCTTCAATGTTTGTTTGTTTGTTTTTTAGCAATAGGCCTAAATAATAGGAGAAATCCAGCTGCTTTTATTTTGTTCTTTACGTTTCCCCCTTATTTCCTGACACGGCAGGAATGGTTCTAAGCTTTAGCAATTTTCCTTATGGTATGCAAAAACAAAAATCCCTCTGTACAGGAGGTTGTAGGACCCTACAGGGGAAAGCAAGCCTCTTTTGCCAAGTCCCCCTTGCAGATGGTGTGACAGACTGACAACATCCTGTAATATCCTGAACAAACCATATGGAATTAGGATAAACTTTTACTGAAATAGGGTTAATATCGTTGGGGTACATTGTATTAAAAATGCAACTGTGTATGTTATTGTCGAGTTATATGTATTTCTATGGGAAGGGTAAACAGGAGAACAGCAGCGCGTGATTAGGCAAATTCACTCAGGTTGTAACATCTCCAGAGAAGCCATCTGACTGGAGAGATGTGCATATACTAGTTCAAACTGGATTATCCAGGGAACAACAAAAAAAGGATTTTTGGATAAATAGTATGGTTTAAAACTGGCTCAGGACCTTCTTCCTGACTCAGCAAACAGATGGGACCTCCTGGTTCACAGAGGGCCCTAATCCTTAGGGTAGGTTGGAGGGACTGGGCCTACTGAGACCTCATCAGCCTGGATGCTTGTTCTGAGCAGAAGCTGTGATGAACTTATAACCGCAAGCAGTCCTGGGGGGTTGGGGGAGGACTTTTCCTGCCAGAATCCATGTTAGGGTGAACCTTGGTAAGCTTATTAGCACGCACGTCGGTTATTTTATTGTTTTTAATATGTTATTGCTGTAGTGCTTTTACCTTCAGAATAAAATAGGCTTACATAGAAAGAACCATGTGGTACTTATAACTGTAGCAATTACACCTGATAGCCTCTGAAGGGAAAGCAAGCAGGTGGGGATTAACACAGTGAAGGCAGGGAACTGTGCAGACTGGAAATAACCCGGTCGAAAGGGAGAGAGACGCTGGTCTCCACCCCAGAGAGGTGACATTCAGGGAGCCAGAAGCCTTAGAGTGGGTTCCCTTACCAGACCATTGAGGGAAAATAGAGTTGCAGTTGCCTGGAACTGTGACAGAGGGAAAAGGACTCCCCACTAACACTTACCCTCTGCTGTCCGTACCTCTCCAGCCATGCTGCTTAACCCAGTCCCTTGACTCCAGGTTTAGTTCCATGGATACCCAATCCACACCCCATTCTACAATGTTAGGTTTTTTTAAATTAATATTTGTTTTTATTAAATTGAGTGAGGTTCTAACCAAGACAGTATGATTTAAAAAAAGGTAACCATGCTCCACAATTTACAGTAAGATTGGCAGTTAAATTAGATGGACTCACCTGGAAGGATAATTCCAATCCTTTTTAATGCTTGGATTTCTTCCATACTAAATATACCTGAAATCATAAAGCTGTATACTGAAAAAGAAAAGATGGTTTACTTAACTTTTATTCCATATAGAATACTGTAAAAAGTTGTTTGGATAACCACAGAATTATAGACTATGCAATGAATGAATGATGCTAGACACCATTATGCCAGGAAAATCTGAAGAAAAAAGAATTACATACTCTGACATGACTTGTAATACTTTTTTTCTTTCTGTTTTATGGTTTGTTGTGTATCTTATGTTCTGTATGCACATATTCTGATCTTCATATTGCTTTAAAGAAAGGAGACAGGAAGTGAGACAAAAAAGCATGTAGCAAGTAATGGGCACTGTAGTAAATGTTAAAAGAGGGATAGATTATTGTGAAATGGTAGGGGAAAGAATGACATGAAACTGTGTTCACATTTGAAAGATCAAACAAAATATCAGGGCTAAGCCAAAATAATTAATAGATTTCCTATTGACCCCTTATTACTCTAGCAGTTAATAACAAGGCAGATACATAGAGGTGGAAAGATAATAAATGAAAGAGGGAAAAATACAGAACAACTTCAGATGAAAGAACTATGCAAAAAGGCACGTGTTCCTCTAGAAAGATTAAAGAAGTAGGAAGCTGGTTGAAAAGAACTCTGCTCAAATAATCAGTGCACAGACTTAGGTGGCAACACAAGGGAAAAAACAATGAAGGCTGACAAAGAATGTGTCTGTGGTCAGTCTCCATCAGAGACAATGAATCAGTTATATTACATTTAGAGTTCCAATAAAATTTTGCTATTGTTTTGGCTAATTGAATTAAAGAGGGTCCAGAGGATTATCATACTGTCAGAGGTTTATTATCCTGGAAAAAGGGTTCTCTCTATAGATAATATGATGGCAGATTGCCAGTTCTCTTGTGGTCACTGTATCCTGCCAATGGAGCTAAAGAAAGAGGGTTAAACACAAACTTTGTACAGTGGTTATCATTAAAAAACTGACATTTTCCCTCTGTCTCCAAAGAATGGTATCTGATATTTGGCAGTTGTTTCCTATTCTGAAAACTGTCAGCAAGTGCTGGTTGTTTAATGGCAACCAATGGATTCTGTTAACATGAGCACAACCAGTCTGAGCAATGGAATTCGCCTTCACAGTAAGCTATGAAAACAGTTTACTCCATTTGTTAGTGACAGAGGAGGGATGATCTAAAGCACTCAGTTCTAACTCAGGAGACCTGGGCTCAATTCCCAGCTCTGCCATTAGCTACTTGGGAAATATTAATACTTCTGTATCTTACAGGTAGGCATTGTATGAATAAATCCATAAATACTTGAAAGGCAACCTGAAATTGTGTTGCTAGGGATCATAAAAAGTAGCTAGATAGGATAAAATACTACAGTGTATTATCAGCACTTAAGGCTATACTGAGCAAGACATTAAAAGTTCTGGAATTTGGGCTTCTGTGGTGCTGAAAGTTCAGTTCAGAAGAAGAATTTCTTCATGAGGCTCATAGAAGCACTTGGTTTCGGAGATGCTGACTTTCTAATATGGGGGGGGTCCTCCCTACAGCTCTGCCCCAGGCCTTGCCCCCATTCCACCCCTTCCCCCAAGGCCCCACCCTGCCCCGCCTCTTCCCACCCCCTCTCCCGAGCGTGCGGTGACCTCACTCCTCCCCCTCTCCCCCAGCACCTTCTGCATGCTGTAGAACAGCTGATTGCAGCGGGCAGGAGGAGCTGAGAGGGAAGGGGAAGCGCTGATCAGCGGGGTTGCCAGTAGGCAGGAGGTGCTAGGGGGAGGGGGTGAAGCTGATATGGGGGCTGCTGGTGGGTGCTCAGCACCCACCATTTTTTCCCGTGGGTGCTCCAGCCCTGGAGCACCCACGGAGTCAGTGCCTATGCTTGGCTTTATCAATATTCCTTAGTCTTTGCAGAAACAAAATCCAAGCCCATTGATCAATATATAATTTTGGTCCAAATTTATAGTACTGCTAATTGAGTGCCACGTACCTAGAGCAGATATGGGCAGTTCGAACATCCCCATGTGCAGCCATTTCAGAATAAGGGAGTTTTTTCCTGCATACATGTAAACAGTCTAAATTCTGGTCACACCCAGAATTTTCATTGTACAAAGCACTGTACAAATGCAAAAAAACTGTCCCTGCCCAGAAGAGCTTACAATATCAGACAAAGGATATGGGGAAACAGATGAATGGAGAGGTCAAGTGACCACCCAGACGAGAAGTCATACTGCATACAGGTTTCCAGAGCTCCAGGTCAGTGTTCTATCTATTAGACCATACTGCCTCTCATACTACTGGTTCTAATGGCATACCCCATTTTAAGCAGGGAATCGCTCTAAAACCAGAATGAAGTTCAGCTGCAGGGAGGAAGGATTGGTCAGTGGTTAGAGTGCTAGCCTGAGCTGTGAGAGACCCTGGTTCAGATCCTGTTCCTCCACAAGCATCCTCTATGGCACTAATCAACTCACTTTGTCTGTGCCTCAGTTCCCCATCTGTAAAATGAGGTTAATAGTATTTTCCTACCTCATGGGGGTACTGCGAGGATAAATACATTAAAAATTGTGAAGTTCTCAGATACTATGGTGATGGAGGCCATTTTAAAGTGCATTCTAAGTGTTAAAAGAATCCCCTCTAAACCCATTTCTTTGGTGATTAGACCAGATGGTCTCAATTTGTGGTCCATGGCTAGTCACTTGCTGCTATCTCTGCTAGTTTCCAGACTGGAGAGAAACAACAAGTGGGAAGGACAGCATGGCAGCCTGCCCAGAGCAGGAGGACCTTTAAAATGTGAATCAACAAATAAACTCAGAAACTGGCTGGCTATCTGCACCTTTAAGCCGGTAAAGACACACAAATGGTACCTGCTTGGACATAGCACTTCAAACAAAAGGCTGGGTCTGGCATGGGGGCTCTGGGTTAGGACTAAGGAGCTCTTCTCCTGTCCCTCCCACATTTTCCCTGAGATGACTGCAGGCAAGCCTTCTTAAATGGCCTCCTGGCTCGTCATTGGTTAGTGTCTCCTCCTGGCCCGCCTAGGCCCCTGGAGGAGTAAGTCTTGTTGGAAGTCCAGCCTGAATGGGTTTTTTTTCCTGAGCAGGGAGTATCAGGGTGTCAAAGCCTCCAGCATGGGGCAGAAAAGTCATGACAGACTCCATCACAGGGAGATTAAAGGAGAAGAAATAACCAGGATTATTTTTCAAAACTTGTTCCATTCAGACTACATTAAACACTGTCTGGCATGTTGCTCCCCATGTAGGAAATTGCTATAGTTGCCACAATGATACTAAGTGATTATGAATGACAGGAGAGTTGTGAGCTGTGGGAAACGCCACACTCTGAAAAAGTTGGAGAACCCCCTGCTTCAGACAGCACCGAGACAGGTTTTATATGAAATCCAGCCTCACATCATTATTCAACGATCTACTCTGAACCAGCTATAATTAAAATTAATTGTTTACAATTATTTTCATGGGCATGTTCAAAGAGCCACACTGGCAACCTGGTGAAACCTCGATGCTGACAGACCTTGAAATAGATTTTGATCTGGTGGGATATGTCCCCAGGTTTCAAGTAGTTAAAACACTGCACATCTATATGCTTTCCTACTTGCATAGCCTATGACACTGGTATAGATGCCTATGCAGGCTCCTGCAGTAGTGCAAACAACCTTCCCCCAAATAGTATAAACTAACTGAACACAGAATTGGTAGTGAAATACATTTCTGGTTAAGAATTGTTACTATCTGGCTGTGATTCAGGGCCTTATATCAGTGGGTCTCAAGGTTCCTGAACTTGAGAAAGCCCATTAAAAGCCTTTTGCAAGGAGCTGAGTTTAAGTTTTTAAGTTTAAATTTGTCTTCCCTTTTCGGCCTTAACCTTCAGTATTCCTGCTGCTATTAGTGGGGAACTTCAGGTACACAGTGGCCTGCAGAATATTGTTTGAGAAGCTCACAAAATACCAAGTAAATTGCATTTGTGGTAGTGAAAGAATGAATTATAGTCCTTGTAATGGGGGAGGGGAGGGAGGTAATGGGAGCATCACCCCCTGAGAACACTGTTTCTTTACAGAAGTGTTTTTCTACAGACACATGCTTTGTAATATCAGTGTTGGACCTCAGCAACTTTGATCAACTGTGCCCCTTAAAAATTACCAGTAAAAGTCAAAGCAGTATGGATATTGGTAATGAGGCCATTTGTAGGAAATATGGGAGATTAAGACCAAAATCTAAAAATAGATAAAGCAAACTTGCATCTAAGACATCACAGATCTCTAAGCATTGACCTGTATTATGCTCCCTTGTCTCCATCAACTGGAATATTGATTTTTACAGCCCATATTGTACAAAATAATTTCTCACCAGATGGAGCAAAGCAGAAGCACAATAATGGGTTCATCAGCCCAACATGCATGTTCTGTAGTTGGAATTCAAAGTAGGGGCTAAGGAAATGGAAGAGCCAATTTCTTTCACATCAATCAATTCTCAACATGATTTTCAGTTGTAAGACTTCAAAGGAACAGATTTTCCCACTTTGTTAAAGCAGAGAAATGCTTGATAAGTATGTTTTCTCTTTTCGTGTTCATAATCTGGAAATCTCTTTATGTACTGTAGATAGGTGCTATACAGTGCATGAAACCCTGAAGGAGGGGCGAATAAATAGAAAGAATTTTCAGAGACTTCAAGAGACATTTTCAGTGTTGCGTAAACTTTGAGAGTCCTTGGGAATGTTATCAACAGAAGTTTATGGGTAAACTTTTCAAAAGCACATAAATCTTATATACTAAGTCACTAGGTGAAAATCAATAGGACAACTGCTTTTGTAAATTTCACTCTCCCGTGCTTTGTGCTTTCTCCAAGGTATCCAGCTTTCTTCTTAGTTGCATATTCTCCCGAAATTGTTGTTTTACTTTTTTTGTACTAGGATTTGCCCTTTTGGGGGGGGATCAAGCGGGGGGAAACAGTTATGCTTTTCTCCTGACTTTCAACCTTGTCAGTCATTTCCCAGTCTCTCCTTACATTTGGGGGATAAATCCAATGTCCTTATTCAAACAAACAATCTCCCACTGAAGCCAGAAACAATAATTTCAGCGTTAGGACCCTGAACTTTAGTGTCTGTTCCACCAACAGGGGTGTTACTAGCTCCACTCTACTGAGAGTTGCACATGTAGCAACTCACGAGGCTTCTTTACGTGTAACTGTAGAACATCTCCAGAGTTCCCAGATCAGCTCTCACTTTATCTTCTCCTCCTGCAGCTGCAAGTGCTAGCAATTCAGAATAGCTAGAGGGCTCATTGCCCCCTGCTGAGCTTCCCCAAAGAGACCAACAGGTGCACAAGCCTCTGCAAGAATCTGACTATGAAGCCTGATTCTCGGCTGCTGGCATCTGTAACTCTCAACCTCTGAAAAAAATGTGATATGTAGGAGGGAAGGATTTAAAAAATGTGTAGCAATGAATTAACTAAAATGCACGGCAGTTCCATTTCATCACACATTATGAGTCATCATCACTTTAGAAATTCATGTCTGAATTCTCATGATTCACATTTGCTAAAACTTTTTACAGTCCTCTGATAAGGTTTATTAACATTAACATTTTTTTGCTATAAAAACTATTTTTGTAGCAACAATCCTTTAAAATTCTTTTTAAAGCTACACCACTTCAGGGGTAAAATTTTCAATAGCACCTAAGTGACTCCACAAGCCTAAGTCCCATTTTCAAATCTGGGCCGAAGTTTCACTGAAAGTCCGGTGTGACTCAGATGTGTTACTTTCAGTGAGACTTAGGGCAGGTCTTCACTACGGGGGGAGGGGTCGATTTAAGATACGCAAATTCAGGTACGCGAATAGCGTAGCTGAATTCGACCTATCGGAGCCGACTTACCCCGTTGTGAGGACGGCGGCAAAATCGACCTCCGTGGCTCCCCATCGACGGTGCTTACTCCCACCTCCGCTGGTGGAGTAAGAGCGTCGATTCAGGGATTGATTGTCGCGTCCTGACAAGATGCGATAATTCGATCCCCGAGGGATCGATTTCTACCCGCCGATTCAGGCGGGTAGTGTAGACCTAGCCTTAGGTTCTTCAGAGCCTAATTGCTCCTCTACACAGGAAAGATAGTGTAAAATAAGCTAGGGTATGGATTAAAAGTACAATAGCTATTCCACACTAACTCCCTGCATGGACATTCTTATCCACATTAAAAGTTCCTTTTGGACAAAGTTAAAATTCACAAAGGCACTTTTAGAGGGGAACATGAGCATCTATGGCCATTTGGATAGGATGCAGTCTGCAGGCAGTTTTGGCCTAATTGATTTGCCCACAGTTGCACAGCAAGTCTTTGTCCGAGTAGAGGTTAAAACCCCTGTCTCCTGACACCCAGACCCCCACTCCAATTCCTAGACAGCAACTCTTAGTAGCAATGGAGGGTTTTGTGTTTAAATACTCATGTATTTTAGTAAGTTAATTAGAAAAAGCATGTACTTGAGTTTTTAACCTTTATTTTGATCAATAGACAATTTTAGATTTTTCTCCCATTTAAAACCACAAAGACCATCACATAGGTAAGAGAACCATGTCAATAACAAAAATTGTTTATCCTTTTTTGGGGCTGTGTGACTGACACGTTAAATACAACAATGACAGCAGAAACATTTAGGGAACTGCCAGCCATATCAGCTCCATTTATATAGAAGTGTAATTTCATATTCTATGTCTAATTTCCCTGTTATTTTCAGTGCAATTTAAAAACTATTTAGGGGAGAGGGTCCTGTTGCTAACAAAAAAACAAAGAATTATTCTTCTCGGCTCTTTGAGCTAAGATCAAGTGCAGTCTCTTTTGCTCTCTCCTAATGTAAATTCTGAACAGCTCTTGGAGATTTTATACACCTACACAAGTTTCCATAAAAAAAAAAAAAACAATAGAAGCTTCTTTACTCTTAATTCATCTAGGTAGTTCAATATGACTGAGGTACAAAATCTACTGCTGCTGGGTGGATAAACACACAATGAACCTTTGCTAGAACCAGATGTTTGTCTCTAAAGCTGTCTGCATGTTGGGACCTGGATGGGTTTGACTGTGTGTTATCTTTCCTAGCACATTAAACAAAGTCTACATAACCTAATAGCAAAAGCTTTAAAACAAATGTATTAAAGGTGGGGGGCGGGGAGGGGCGAATTGCCACTAAGGAAAGTCATTGCACATACACATCTTGCTACTAATTACTAATGTAAGTAGAAAGTGAAATACTTCCTCACATACAAAAGAGACTATTGTTTTGTTTTTGTACCATTCATCATATACAAAATAATCTCATACTAATCACTGCATTTATCAGCCTGTGACGAAGAAAAAAAAATACAACCCAACAACTGCCACAACATCTTACAGCTGACAATTTAAGAGCGATCAATATAATGCCGGTCTCAGACTGCTAGAAGGATTAGATTTAGCTGGAAAACAAGTAGTGCAGTTAACAGTTGGTATTGGGTCTAGTGTTAGGATTAGTAGGCAGTGCTAATCACAAGAAATGTAGAAGATTAGGAGGTGCTGGTTCCCAGTAAGGTTTTCAAGCACATGTAAATGTTGAAATTCATTGTGGGATTAAAATACCACAAGTCTAAAAGAGGTGGAATATTAAAGTAGCAGCTAGATTCAGTTGGGCTGTCCTCAACCTTCCCTTGAGGATTACAGGCTCTGCTTTTTCCAGCTTTGTAAAATTATGTAGCGTATCACAATGAAGAACGCTAAATATGCTTTTACAATACCAAAGACAGGTACTGAGAAATGCATTACTGTGATTTAAGGCAGTTAGGTTAGGGGGAGAGAGATTCTGGTTACCAGGAGCTGGTCTAACACAGGGTGTATAACTGCACATCAAAGTGCTTAGAAAGGGAAAATAATGTGAATTGCTAAGATACTTAATGAATGTATCTTTCACGCACTAACAAGACTCAGGTGCACCTTAACGCATTGGTTTCCGGTTCTTTATGGCGGTTCTAAGATTATGGCGGTTCCATTCTGCTTAAGTTATCAATTACCCAAGACAAATAAAGATCCCCAATGTTAATGCTGGAGCTAAAGCTGTGCAAAAAACATGAAAGAAATTTAATTAAAAAAAATGTCCTTGATTTTTTTTAAAAGTCTAAATGTGAAGTTTGGATGAGTAATTTCAATAAAACATTTCAACCAACTCTATCTGTAACACTGTGTTTCCAGACTCACTTTCTTTTCAATATGGAAGTCTCTGTCCCAAGGATTCTCAACACCTCAATCGCCACTGCCAAGGTTAGGCTGAGAGCCATATGTAGGCCTCTATTTGGTCAGTAATGTGATGTCTAAAGGGGAATGGAGGCACTTACACACTGCGGGCCAGATCTTCCATTGATTGGATGCTGTCTTATGTCATTTCGCAGTGACATAAACCCAATCCTTTCTCACCCATCCCACTCTTTTCCAGAGATTCTCCATAGGACTGGGGATGACAGGCCAATGGTATCCACACCTCACTGCCTGCCCACTCCTTCACCAGCCTGCCTAGAATACATCTCTCCCTCTGTGAAGCCCCTAGGAAGGGCCTCTAAAGGTACGTCTACATTGCAATTAAACACCTGCAGCTGGCCCTTGTCAGCTGTCTCAGGCTGGGCTAAGGGGCTGTTTAATTGTGATGTAGATGTTTGGTCTCAGGCTGAAATTCAAGCTCTGGCATCCTACTTGCCTTATGTTTAATTGCAGTGTAGACATACCCTAAGGAGACCAGGTGTTGCTGATCCACCACCACCTCCTTTCCACAAGGGAATGGAGAGATATACACTGGGAGAGCGCCCTCTATATGTTTACCTGGGGATTGCCGGACAAAGGGGTGGTGGGGAATGATCTCAGCAAAATCTATGTAACTATTTTTTAATGCTCATTTTCACTGAAGTGCTTCTGGTGCATTTAGCTTCACTTTTAGCTTCCATATGATTTTGCCTTTCTTCTTTTTCTCCTCAGAATGAACTCCTTTCTCCTTCTGCTACTGGCACCTGAAAAATCACCGATTTATGAGAGTTATAAAACAGTCATATTAAATAATAGAGGTGAACGCACTGTGTGTGATTTCTGCAAAAGTCTTTTCAGAAGAGATAAATTTATTCACTGCATTATGGAACAGTTTGAGAAAACAAGATCATACAATGTACAGCAGTGCCTCTATATTTAAATTGTGTCATTTCTATTCATGAGCACTCTGATTAGATACACTGCAAAAATCATCAGTAAGAAATAAATAATTCTGCCAAATTAATAGTTGTTGATTTTTTACCTGCAAATGTAAGTAGCATCTCATTCACAGTAGATAAAGCTGCCATAATTTGGATGCATGGATCATGTTGGTTCAAGCCCACAAAGCATATTGAGTGAGTTATTCATCTGCATTTTCTTAGTATTAAACATTTTCTTTCAAAATAATAATGAAAAAGTTATGTAGTGAGTTAAGATTGGATGAGGAATACTTTAATTTGAAAGGTTTGGTGGCTAAGACTTCCACAAGTGGGTGAGAGAAATAAATGGCTAAAAATGCACAGCTTGGGTTGAAAGGGGGGACTTTGGAGGGATATTGCTAAACTGTCCCTGCCAAAGAGGATTTATCCCAAGCTCATAAAATAGACTTCTGACAAATAGTTTTGGTTTGTGCCCTCCAAATGCACCAAGCAGCATGAACTACTACTAATGTAATTGAATAACAACACCAACCTGCCCCTACAAGAGGGCCCATTGCACCAAGTCTGTGAACTACTCCAGTTGAACTATGTGGGCAAGTTGGGACAAATGCCTCATAACATGAAATTACTTAGCAGGAAGCCCAACCTAATATCGTATATTTAAGCCAAATGAATTTTATTGAGCTACTGTATGTTCTAGATAGATACATATCAAAGTATGATGAGTGCAGTACATACACTAGACTTATCAATACACAAAACACATTAGACACCCTTAAGTACTTTGTCTGATTTGAATCAACAAGATATTCTCCTAAAATCAAATAATTTCCAGAACATTTCAAAAATGAATGCATAGCTGAATATCTTAAGGACACCTTGTTTGAGAAGCAACCAGACAATACAGATCAGAGAATTAGGTATTGCAGGCAAAGCAAAATCAAGAAACGGCTGCACACATATGCAATATGATGAATATTAGCAAAACAGGGGTAAAATAACAAACAAAAATAATAGAAAAAATAGAAAAAAAAACTGACAACAAAATCTCAATTCACAGTAAAGATTTTTGAAGCCCATTTGCACATAAATTGGAAAACACAATTCTTGTATTAGCAATTGATGAAGAAACAATATACCTTAAACCCCTAGTACATTTGAAATTATTTCCTTTGGTTCAAAGCTGATAATCCTGTAACAGCCAGTAACTAAATGGTGACTTGTCAGACTTGCTCTGAATGTGGAACGTTTGCACAGTTTTTTACTAACCCAAAGCCATTATCAAAACTATCAGAATTACAGTAACTAGATTTACTGCAGCATAAATTGTTGTTTTAGCCATTTAAATGTTTAGTGAACATAATAAGATTGGATTGGTTTTCAAGGGTTGCTAGCATAAATATACCCTCACACATACAGTACACTTTGTCAATTTCAGCTTCCCTTAAATCAAATATACAACCAATCATCCTTTTATGCTAGATATTAATGGCAATTCCATTATTCAAATCTAGCTAGTGTAGATTTTCCCTTCATAGGGATGTAAAGCAGTTCTGAGTAGACTTTTAAGTAGGCAATGGAAGATTCTAATCTTACTAAAATCCTCTTACTATAACTTTAGAGCAGGCAAAGATGAGGGGTTCTGCATTTCTCAGTTTATCTAGTCTGTGAAGAAGGCAGTTTTTAATTCCTGTAACCAGTGAAATATTAGAAATCTTTTTGCATGCTTAAAGAACTCTATCCTTCCTTAATAACGTAAGAGACACTCAGTGCAATTGTTTTTGCTCATGTATCAGTAAGAAGAAATACAATTCTTTAGTATGTTACAATTAAAGGTTCTTATCACTATACAAACCTCTTTCAGAAAATTACTAAAACGAGTTTGCAAGTTGTCTAATTTTCTGCTTAAAACTAAATTTTTTACACTCAGTGCAAAATGATGTGAAAGTGTAAAACAGGGGTCAGCAACCTTTCAGAAGTGGTGTGCCGCGTCTTCATTTATTCACTCCGATTTAAGGTTTCACGTGCCAGTAATACATTTTAACGTTTTTAGAAGGTCTCTTTCTATACCTTTATAATATATAACTAAACTATTGTTGTATGTAAAGTAAATAAGGTTTTTAAAATGTTTAAGAAGCTTCATTTAAAATTAAATTAAAATGCAGAGCCCCCCGGACCGGTGGCCAGGACCCGGGCAGGGTGAGTGCCACTGAAAATCAGCTCACGTGCCGCCTTTAGCACGTGTGCCATAGGTTGCCTACCCCTGGTGTAAAATATACATATATTTACATCATCTACCAAGCTCCAATTCAAATAAACAAAACAAAAAAACTTAGCTATCATTTACACAGCACAATCTGTTCTGCCACGGGCTTTCTTCTCTCCCTCATCTTCCCTCAACCTCTCACTCCATGAACACAGAAACATGGGAACTAAGAGGATTTATATTTCAATAATTCATTTCTTTTACAGTCATGTCTAACTATGCACCAAAGTTCATCCACAGTACTAGCCCGATTTAGCTGATTCAAATAGTATTTTAAAGAGTGTTCTGTAGTGATGGTCACAAAAGGCTTATAGGAAACTTTGCACAGCTGTGTTTATGTCAAAAACTGCTCTATAGCACATGATGAAACTCTACCCAGTCTGAGGGGGACACAATACCAGCCATCTCCTCAAATGCTACACTTATTTTGTAGAATTGCTCCTGCTCAAAAGGCTTATTTTTCATTTCTGTGTCTATGTCTGTGGGTATGAAGGGAGGGCTACAAAAGAATTCTTCCATGGAGAATAAGCAGATGAGTACATTTTTGTTTTTTTAAATGGTGGGGAGCCTAGCTGCAGTAGAAGCTGACTTAACTTGTGAAAATTAACTCCTGCAGCATGGGCTGTGGGACTTGCTCATCTGATCCTACAGCCATGTCAGCTCAAGATAAGATCCCAGTAGGTTTCAAAAGCCAAGTGTAGTCTGGTCTTTCACCTGTATTGGTGGCCACCAAAGATCACCTTACAAGATGTGATGCTGACCATTCAGCTAGTGCAGAGGTGGGCAACTACGGCCCGTGGGACCTTCCTGCCTAGCCCCTCAGCTCCTGCCCCGGGAGACTAGCCCCCAGCCCCTCCTCCACAGTTCTCCCTCCCCTGCAGCTTCAGCTCACTGCGCGGCTGGCGGCGGGGCTGCGAACTCTTGCCGGGCAGCGCAGCTGCAGAGCCCGGGCCTGACCCGGTGCTCTGTGCTGTGCGGTGGTGTGGCTGGCTCCAGCCAGGTGACATGGCTGCCTGTCCTGGCACTCTGGGAGGCGCGGCTGTAGCACTGCCAGCCATCGGTGCCCCAGGCAGCATGGTAAGGGGACAGAGAGCAGGGGGTGGGGGTTGGATATAGGGCAGGGGAGTTTGGGGTGGTGGTCAGAGGTGTGGATAGGGGTCGGGGCGGTCAGAGAGTGGAGAATGGGGGGCTGAATGGAGGCAGGGATCCTGGGGGGGCAGTCAGGAATGAAAGGAGGGATTGGATGGGGCGGCGGGGGACAGTCAGGGGCAGAGGTTCCGGGGGCTGTCAGGGGGCAGGAAATGGGGGAGGGAGGTTTGGATGGGGCAGGAGTCCCGGGGGGTCTGTCAGGGTGTGAGAAGCAGGAGGGGTCAGATAGGGGCCGGGGTCGGGCCATGCCTGGCTGTTTGGGGAGCACAGCCTCCGCTAACCAGCCCTCCATACAATTTTGGAATCCTGATGCGGCCCTCAGGCCAAAAAGTTTGCCCGCCCCTGAGCTAGTGGCTTTCTTCCTTCTGCGACAGTAATGAACTTGTATTCCAACCTAGTGATGATGATCCTTTGCAACAAAGTCTGTTGGTTGACTTGTACAACTGATATTCTAACCAACTGCAGTCATGGTAAGATCACATAGCACTTTCTTCAGGGTTAAAATCCCTCCCTTGTGTTCTGGGAAAATTCCAGTTCAGATAACCCTATTCCATCTACCTAAAATTCCCTTGTAGTTTCAGTATAATCCCTTCTTTCCACAGAGGTACTTCATCAAGGTGTTGTGAGGGTAAGTTAATCTTTATTAAATGCTTTCAGAATTCATACTGAAACTGCCATGATCAACAGGTATGGATTTAATTAATGAAAAGACTTGAGTGGTTGACCAGGAAATGGATATACTCTTGGAGGTCAATGGAGAGAGTTCTTGTAGAGAATCCCCAGTGCTCTTACACTTGAGGTCATGTTTATTGCTGCAGTAGATTGTAACAGCCTCAGTGCAGTTAATGAGAGAAAATCTATAGCTTGAAAATTTTTTAACTCCCTGGGAAAAATGTATCTGAAAATTTAGATTCTTTATGTTGACTGCCTGCTTGAGAACCCAAGCTCTCTTTTACTGCTGCACAAAGGCTTCCGTGTGCGAGGGTAGGGATGGGAAAACTCAAGCTCTCACATAACCTAGAACCATTCCTGTGACTTTGGATACCTGAGAGAAACAGGAACAACTTGCTTAAAGTCTACAAAGTAGAAACCAAATACTGAAAATTTCACAAGAAAAAAATTGGCATTTCTGTAGAGATGCTACAGTGCTTTGTTTGTGAAGAAAAGGGCTGCTGAAGTGAAGAATCATTCTGGGATATGGGAACCGCCAGTGGTTTAGTAACCAGCTGCAGTAACACAAATGAATTTTCTTGGTCAAGTTTATATTTTCAAATCCACTGAAGTGGAGATTGATTGCATCAAAGACTGAGGGAGGCACTGGAGACATGTTGAAAGTGGAGCTGGACAAAAGAAAACAAATATTGAGAACATTATTTTATTTGGTTTACTGTGCAAACCAGCAATGGCTCATTTGAAATAGGCATGTGGTTTTTTGTGTATATACCACATAAATATTATTCATGGTATTGAAATAATATATTTGGTAAAGAGTTATGTTTTGCATTACATGTTTTTGGAGAGTTTGGTTAGGAATATGTTGAAATAACTTTATTGGGCATCATATTCATGACGGGTCTATTCTTGAAGTTCTATTTTGAGACCAGTCATAATTTATATTCATATTGCACATTGGAGATTATATATATATAAAAAGTTGCTCAGTGTTGTTGATTATGCTGTGGGAGTCCTCTTTAAATACATTTAAGACTTCTTTTTTTTTTTTTTTTTTTTTAAAGTTGCACGAACTGGGCACCCTGCTACAGAGTGAGATAGCTTGCTACCCGACTCTTTGTGAAGTGCTGATGTACATTTGCTCAGCAAACCTTCTGTATGCAATGAAGATTTTCCCCTTAACTTTTTTATACTAGAAGCCTAATAAAACATCTTGGTTTACAATTGTTTTTATTTAAGAGGAGTATAATGTTTTATTGTGGATACAAAATGTTGTGCATGTGTATAAATATACACGTGACTAGAGAGTATGTATAAACTGGTTCTAATCCAGCCCCACTGTTTCACAATAGTCCATGTTCACAAGAATGTGATTTACAGTAATGCCTATCACTTTGTAATTTCTGATCTCTGGTGATGGTGGACATAATTCTTACTGCCTTCCTTTATGAATGTAATGCTTTATTTGTAAGGTTTCCCCCTCCCCACTGAAAATCTTGAGCTTGCTGTGAAGAAACTCAACACTGTTAGAGAAAAATTTAGTGCTAAGATACTCTGACCTTTATAATGATCCTTTTTGCATGTTACAATATATTTTCCTATCATAACAACAGAAAGTCCCTTGTGTTCCAGTTAGAAAAAGCCATCTTCCAGTAACAGCATACTGTGATCAATAACATTTTCTTAATATGTTATATTACCTCTCACTGAAAATCTCTCACTTGACATTTCAGACTGCATGGGGGGAAATTCCTGACAAAACTCAAAATGGTAAACGAGATGCCGCAAATTAATTCTATCCCACGGTGATCTTTCCTTTCTTGAGCAATTTGACAAGTCTGTATCATCTGACTTCAGCAGAAGCGTTTGCAGCTTGAAACAGAGGTATCTGCTCCATCTACCATAGTGATGGTTATTTTAGTCTGGGTAATTTTGTGTTGAAATACGTTGTATGGTTTAAATGTCTCATTTCATCTGAGACCACAATCTATAGGTTTTGAAACATTAAATTTAGGAAACAGATGCATAGGCCTCATATACATTTTAAAATATGTATCTTTTAGGCCAGAATCCTGAACATAAATGTAGTTCACTTTCAAATCTACTGTGCCATGATGAATATCTGTTACTCTGTACAGAGGTGGATCCTGAGAAGCACTGAGTACCTACAACATCAATTGAAAGAGCTCAGTTCTGTACTATTGAAGTCAATGGGTGCTTTCCTGTAATAAGTATTATTATTAAGCACCCCAGGCCTAGGCACTAACCCACATTGCTACATCAGCAATAGCAGGATCAGGCCTGCCAGTGTTAAAAGCAGCAATAGCAGCTCAGCATCTCTCAGAGGCCCCATCCTGCAAAACTTAAGCATGTGCAGAATTTGGTCAATGGGACTAATGACATGCATAGAATCATGCGTGCACCCAAATCTTTTCAGAATCAGAGTCAGAGTCGGCACCTACATTAATACCACAACAGAAAGAATAAGTGGTGCACAGTTTTTTTAATATTTATACTATGATAATATCCATTGTCCTAGGTGTTTCTCAAACACATGGGAAGATGCTGTCCTTTCTCAGCTGAATTTAGTCTAAAGTGTAAATCCAACAAAGTACTTAAGCATATGCATAACTTTAAGCCCATGGAGTAGTCCAACTGAATACAAAGGGACTGTTCATGCATTTACAGTGAAGAAGGTGCTTAAGTGCTTTAATGAATAAGAGTCTAAGAAGAAAAGTGGGATATGAAGAGTCAGGGGAGAAGGATACAATTTTTAATATACAGTTATAATTCCCGCAACCCATTAAACTTATAAAGCAAGTGCCAACATTCCCCCCCATCCATCCCACAAGCCATTACTGAGAGATTGAGTTCCTCTGCGCACTGTGGCGGAACTGAATCTGGCAAAGAGATCAGGAGTTCCTTCATCTCAGGAAACAGGCCCATTGATGAGAGGCAGCACAGAAGAAGATATGGCAACATTTGTTGCAAGAAGTAAGCAAACAAACATGTGAAGCTCAGGCCACTGATGGAGCAAAAGTACAGGTGTGACATAAGAGCAAACTAGAAGGGAAGGACAGAAATGTGAAATGCCTTGAGGGTAAGGTCAATTCAAAATAAAAAAACTATCCAGCAGAACTCCATATAATTTGCATGCACAAAAATATCCTCTGTGGTGAACAATTTCATTTGTAATAAATAAAATCTGCAATCCAGGCAACATCATGGCCTGATGACTCATGATCCATTCATAATTATCACTCATCTCAGTCCTAGATGAGCTCATTATTATTAAAGCTGGCAAAAATATTTTAAACTGCTCTTGTAAAAGGAACTTAATTTAAAAAGATATCACGTTTCCAGGCTTTGTTTCTAGTCCTAAACCTTGACTGTGTAAGATGGCAGCCTCATAGCAACCCTCATGTGTCTTTCCTTTGACTTCTAACAAGTGATTTAGATAGAAGCATCTAATCTGTATAGTAACACAAAACATTAGAAACTGTACTTCTCTGGTTTAAAAGCAACCTATTAACATTGCAGAGAACATAATTTTATACTATAAACATACATATTTTGACCTTTTTACAGCGTCTTTTTCCCAAGGAACTAAAAATATTGAACAGTTTCTGGAGGTCTCACAACACCCTTGTGAATTAGAAGGATAGACTCTCCATTTTAAAAGACAAGGAAGATGAGGCACAGTAGTTACAAAGGAAGCGTGTGCCTCAGTTTCCTTGGGACGAGAACCCAGATATAACTTGTAAGCCTGGAGTTATGATGTTGTGGCTAGAATTGTGGCTATCGATAGAAGCTATATAAATACATAAATCAACAGGACCATATTGCTCCCTTTCACTTACAGAATTCAGACAGGCAACTCCTGATCAACATTCATAGAATATTTGTTAGTATTTCCTGTGTCTCAGCTAGAGAAAATCCACCTCCCTTCCTGAAATCATGCTACTAGCTCATTGTGCAATATTGGGAGTGTATGTGGAGATATATCTATCTCATAGAACTGGAAGGGACCCCAAAAGGTCATTGAGTCCAGCCCCTGCCTTCACTAGCAGTACCAAGTACTGATTTTGCCCCAGATCCTTGAGTGGCCCCCCTCAAGGATTGAGCTCACAACCCTGGATTTAGCAGGCCGATGCTCAAAGCACTGACCTATCCCTCCCCCCGTGCATATGGAGCATGCTTCCCAGAATAATACTGTTTAGCAGATTTGCAGACATGTGATTAGATTGCCTCATCTTAACATGTATAGCAATGGTTAATGGGCAAAAAAAAAAAAAATCTAATCTCTTTTTAAGATATAGAGCTCTGAATTTTTCTGGATAAGTGAATCTCCCACAGTGTGAAGGAGAGTTACTGTTTAGTTTCTGCTTAATTGCATCCGAAGAAGTAGGCTGTAGCCCACGAAAGCTTATGCTCAAATAAATTTGTTAGGCTCTAAGGTGCTCAGTACTCCTGTTCTTTTTGCGGATACAGACTAACACGGCTGCTACTCTGAAACCTGCTTAGTTTCTGTGCCATATGCCAATACATATCACATTAGACTCCTACTTAAGGTTATAGATACTGGACGCCAGTGCAGCGAGCCTTTTCAACTTTGTTTTACTTGCTTTTCTCCCCAACTGAATGAGTCAATGAAAACTTAAATCTTTGCTTCAAACCACCTAAGATGCAGAACAGAAATGTTAAAGCAGCAAGGCTGTGTCAGAGATAAAAGCAGCGCTCTTATACTTCAGAGGATGGAGACGTTCTTGTGGCCCCTTTTGTTTCTCCGCACTATATTGTCAGTTGTTCTTTACCATATAGATTACACACAGTATCACATTAGATGTGACCCACTGTTCCACTGCAACATACAGCTAAAACCCATGCTGTTCAGTGGTAGAGTAGACAAGCATCTAATAGCATGTGGTCAATAGAAGTCTCACTTTATCGTTTACATGCCTCTCCCACACTTTCCTCAGGTAGCAAGTACTCTGTAAAGCAATTATTCTGCTGTGCTGGAGGAGCCACAGCTATTAAAACAACTGCATTACAATCACAGCTCTCACACTCGTTTCCTCCATTTCAAATTACTTTGTTTTTTAATGCTACATATAGTCAAAACTGATGTCAGTTTGAATCAGGGACCAAAGATTCCTATGTAATTGCCCACTTAGAATACTGAAGATTTATTTCCATACTCTGCACCATAGTCAGGATTTATAACGCCTCGAACAAGATGTGTGAACAGCCCCCCTACCCCCACATAAAAGATTAAAATGTATTTTAAGGAAAGCAACAAAGACTGAGAACATCTGAAAATGGGCCAGGAAGACCAAAGGGTCATTCATACTCTCAGCCCACTACAGCAGTGGACAAGGAAAAAGGAGACAGACTCGGACACCTTAGAAAAAATTATGATTCCGGATGAAAGTCAGCGTAAGGGGAGAAACTAACGATGTCAGATTTCAGACTTCATAAGAATATACACATGACAATTTTATTAATAGATTATAATTTGCTCTAACAAAACCACAAGAGTTCTCCTATCATCAAGTAACAGGCACAGTACGTTGTTTCAGAAATATTAGTAGGAGGAATGTCGCAATATCTTTACTTCGGTAGCCAGCCAAGGACCATCCTCGGAACATCAGAGGAAGGTTTTTTAATTTCATATCAAGTGTATTATACTACCACATGCCCAACGAATTGAACTTGTGATATTAGCACAACAGAAAATAAATTCATTTGTCTGTATTGTACGAACACAAATTCCTCTCATTTAGCCCATTTTCCCTCCTCTTAACTGTACTTTCCCATCTCACTCTATTAAACACTCTCCCTCAGACTCCCCTGACTCCTGTTTGCCTCTTGAGCCACTGTTTTCATCTCCTTCCCTGCACATATCAAGCCAAGGTACTTCCACATGAAGCTCCAGCCACCCTGGCCAGAGTACTAGTTGTTGTTGGAGCACTGCAACAGGGACTCTTCTCTCTTTTTTCCCTCCCCACCCACCAATGAGCTAGTCAGCAAAGCAGGCAGGAGATCTCTTCCTCTCCCTGCTGACCTTTTCATCAGCTGACACACCCCTGGCCAGGCCAAGCTTGGCAGAGTATCCATACTGGGTCTGTCTCCTGGATGGTGGCCCAAGTTATGCTCTACCAACACATACAGAAACAGAGCTACTTTTTAAATACATAATTGAACATTTACTTTTACTACAACTAGAATACAATTCCAGGTGAAAACCTTACTCACAATTCTGGTTTATTTTTCAAATACATTTATTTTATATTTATACAGCTGGGCTATGATCACATTTCATTTTTAGTCTCCGTTGCCAGTAAAATGATTCCATTTTATATATCTCTCTGTTCTATCCCGAGCACTCTAATAATGTGCATATACACACGGTCTCCCAACCGATATGTGCATGTGAGATCAGGCCCTTAATTATTAATTATTAATTAGTATTAACAATGCCCGATACTTCCCATTCTAAGACCCTGTTTTCATTTAGTTAAAATATTGCCAAACTTTAAGAGACTGGGCTGAAATTTTCCACACTAGGTGTCTGTCTGCCTCAGGAAAATTTTGGCCAAAAGAGTTCATCCATTTCCAAGACTGAGACCAGGGAAAAATAGGTTGTTTTGTCTCTGTTAAACCCTAGTTTAGTAAAGACCTTTTGAGAAGCCCTAGTGCCCCCATGCTTTGGAGCAGGGGCTTGAAATTTGGCAGAGCGGTGAGCATGCTCCAGCCGGAGGTGCAGAGAGATGAGGAGGATTTTCCCTGTAATTGCAGTCCCTACAGCAGCAGTGCCAGGTCGGGATCAGGGCACCAGAACTAAGAGCAGGAAGCCTCTCTTGTTCCCTCAGTAACCCCCTGCGGACATCCAGGCAGCATGGAAGAGGAAGCTGCCTAATTCAAATGCAAAGGGGACAGGAGCCAGACCTGGGAAGGAGCACAGGACAAGGACCTAGGGTGGGGAGGGGACTGGTAGGTGGCAGGGAGAGACTGGGAAAAGAGACTGTGAGAAGAAGCCAAGGTGAGGACACAAACTGGATGAGGAACCATGGGAGGGAGACAGAGCCATTGGGGGAACATAGAATATGGGCATAAGAGTGATTGGAAACTTAGGCTGAGGGGGAAGAGAGAGATCAGATGAGGAATGGGGTGTGACTGGGAACTAGGAGGGGCTAGACAAGAAAACTGGGGACAAGGATCAGAGGTGGAGGGAACTGGAAATAGCTGGACAAGAAGACTGAGTCTGGGAGGGGAGAGAGAAAGTCTGGGACTGGGATAAGAAACCTGAGGAGTGGAGACAGATACTGTCTAGGTCAGGGGTTCTCAACCTTTTTCTTTCTGAGCCCCCGCCCCCCAACATGCTATAAAAACTCCACAGCCCACCTGTGCCACAACAACTGTTTTTCTGCATATAAAAGCCAGGGCCGGCATTAGGGGGTAGCAAGTAGGGTAACTGCCTGGGGCCCCACGCCACACAGGGCTCAGTGAAGCTAAGTTGCTCAGGCTTTAGCTTCAGCCCCAGGTGGCATTCTGCCCTGAACCCCAGTGAGTCTCTGCTTGGCGGACCCCCTCAAATCTGCTCGCAGCCCACCAGGAGGCCTCAGACCCCTGGTTGAGAACTGCTGGTCTAGGTAAAGCGAATAGCACTGGAACAAGGAGACGGGTGGGAAAGACATGACTAGACAGGGTCTGGTTAGGGGCAAAGGGGTCACACTTGGGGGAAACAGGCAGAAGAGTGTGTCCAATAGAGCACCCCACCTTGGATTGGAACCCAAGATTCCAGAGTCCCATCTTTCCTCTGCTGTCGGCAGGTATTTGTAAAACCCTTTGGCAAATCTCATCTCCCGCTAGTGCTTGTCCACATAGAAGATTACAACTGATTACTGCTATTATTTACTTCTTTAGCTCAAGTAGCAGAGGTCTGTGCAGTGGATCTAAAGCTTCCAACTGTGCTGATGACCCACGTGGATGCCACATGATGGAATTTCTATTTTTTTAGTCTGTTTTGTTTAAAAAAAACTTAGGCAATCTTAATTCTGGTGTTTCTTCACTTTTGAGTGTTTACCTTTGCAACCTTAATAATGTTCGTTTAACATATTTTTGTGTGTAATATATAATAAAGTGTGTGCATGCACGTATATAAATTAAGACATAGAATTTGTCCACCCAGTTTATAACTTCTTATTGTAAAGGTTACATAATGTAGGGCCTGATTCTGAAGTCTTAGTACTGACATTGTACTCACTTCTCTGAGTCATCCCACTGAATTGAAATATGACTCCTCATGGTAGTGTTTGCAGAATCAGTTTTTACCCTACTTCCCCACTTCTTATATTGTAATGCAGCAATTCAGTTGCATCTGCCCAGATACAGATTTACTGCAGTCATTGAAAGATAAAACAGGGCCCAAATTGTATTTGTTAGGTGACAAGAGGTCATGAAGGAGAAAGCTGAAAAGATTTTATAGGTGGACTTGCTATCATGAAAACAAACTGTTTTCTAGGTTATAAAAAATAAATAATTGTATTCTTACCTTGTGGTTTCCAGAATCTGTGTCAAATTCAATCTCTGGCAATACAGTAAGTAAACTGCAGGACAGCAAATCCTTGCATTTAGCAGGAGATTTCTGGGAAACCAGACTACCTAGAAAGAGTTGAAGAAAAAAAAGGCTATTTTCTATCTGAAGATGAAGTAATCTATATTTAATAAGAAGAGCCTTCCAATGAGCACAGCACAAGTGAAAAATAGCTCCACAATCGGAGAAGTTAAATGTCACCATGATCGGCATGAAGAACTTTAATCTCCCAGAGGTGACAAAAATCTCCATGAAGTGTAGAGAGCCAGGTTCCTGGTGGATTATTAGGGTTTAACAGAGAATGGCCAATACCCCAGGTAACATGGTGTTAACCCTCTTATCAAGATGGAAAAAAACCAGGGGGTTGTGGCAATCTTCTCTTTAATAAACTGCTACAAAAAAGAGAGCACACAAGCACATGCACAAGACAAAGTGGACCAAGATAATTTAAAAGCTATATGACTGTACTGAAACATGCCTATGCAGTAAAAATAATCCCAGAAGATCAATTTCAAATAAATATATATATAGTTTTAATGCCTAGTGTAAAGTCACTATTCATAATAACAAAGCAGTTTTATGCCTATGTTCCCTCTTTCAGATGTAATATATGTGAAAGTAATCTTCATGACAGGAAGTGGCATGTATCCCTGCAAGAATGAACTGCTGCCATTATCTGGGAATTATTTTAACTGAATATAACACTACCTATTGATTTCACATTTTTACTTTGAGTTTTGGGCTGTATGGAGAAAATTTTTACAGTGACAAGAGATCCTTGGACAGGTAAATGAGTTAGTATAAATTAATTCCCAATTTACAGCTAGCTTCCTTCCCTTGAACAATGCAATCAGTGGTTCTTTCCTCCAGATACCTCAAGTTAAGCGTTCCCCCCCCCCCCCCCCCGCAAACACACACACACTTTGCACTGACAGATACACACTACTTACATTTTAGATACATTCTGAATCAGCACAAAACGATTCAGGGGCTCTACCTACAAGCTGCACCACAGTCACATGCTCCATCTCATGAGATGTGAGCATTCATGGCCCTCCCCCCACTGAGTATTCCCATCAATTATTTTTACTATGGCAGCACCTAGAAGCCTCAAACACAATCTGTGCAAACACACGTTAAGAGACAGTCTCTGCCCCGAAGAGTTTACAATCCAAATAGATACGCCACAGGGTGGGAAGGGAAACAGAAATAGAAGCAGGTGAAGTGACTTACTTGCCATGTGACTCTGGGTAAGTGTAAAGCACCTAGGCCTCTCCACTCCTATGCCTTATCCACAGGGCCAGGCTATATCTTCTTTAATGGAGTTTAATGAGAATGGCACAAATTCTGAGTACAATATCTATAAGAGGAGTATGTTGCAACATACGGTTTTAAGCAAGAGATGATAAACTCTAAGGACTCATAAAGCCCCCAATTGCATGATGTGCTATTAGAGAGACCAGCAATAACAAAAGCAAAATGTTGGGAGAGGTTGTTGTATTAGTTTAGCATGCAGAGACTCCATACAGAATAGTGTCCTAAGCACTATTCAAATACCCAAACAGCGAAGGCCCCAATCTGCAACTGGCTCCATGCAGGCAGACTGGGTTCACACCTACACGGAGCCAAATTGACTTCTGTGGTGCTCTAAGCACAGCCAGATGCAGTATTGCTCCTTAATGTAGATGGAGGTGGAGAAGAGGGAAAAGTGGCAGGCACAGCTAGACAGAGGCAGTCTGAAGGGGGTGGAGGGGAGAGAGAGAGAGAGAGAGAGAGAGAGAGAGAGAGCGCTGTAATCCTCCACCATGAAAATGGTTTATAAAGAAGGGCTTATGCCAAAATCCTTGCTTGATCACCACTTCCACCACCCGCTGTCCCAAAGAGCAGGCAAAATTATTATATGGGCAACACAAAAACAGGATTAGAGAGTGTGTTTAAACTTGCTGCTATTTACATACCTAGCAGCAAAAAATCCTGAAAAGGATTTCTAAAAGATGTTTTTTTTTAATCTTATCAAATTTAGTTGTGGTTCAATAGCAGATTGCATTAAGAAAACAACTGTAACAACTGCAGATTCAGCATAAAATTCTAAGCCATTAAAACAAAATGCATGTCCTGTATGAGCCAAATTAGAGAGGAGAGGGTTTTTTAAACTCCCTACCCGATAGTTATCACTTCCTTTTTAATGTGTTATTTTTTCAGACATCAACTACCTTGTGAACATAAGACACCAGGTAGACGGGCCACTGTTTAGCACTGCAGAAAATGAGCATCTTTGTATGTCAGAGACGGGAGTGTAGCTTAGCATTCAAATATCCAATTACTTTGGGTGTTGTGGGCTGATATCATCTCCATCTTTTGGAGCACACAGACCTCAGCACGTAAGTCAATGGTGAGACAGAAAGTGATTTTAAAGATGTCCAATGCTGGATAATGTACACTGAAGACAAAAATGAAACCCCACCCCTCCTAATGCATTCCATAGGTTTAAAAAATTTTCATGGCCCAGAATTATGACTGACTGTACAATTTGTATTCCTGCATGGATAATCATTTCTTAAAAAGGGAGCATACCTCAGTAATATTCACGGGGAGTTCACAAGAGCTTGGCAAACATTTCTGACAAAACAAAAATAAACTCAAACAGAAGGATTGCTCATAAAATGCTACATCAACAATTCCTTTGACAGGCATCTGGATTATGCTGCCTTTTAAAAGGGAAAAACAAAGATGTCACTTCTCAGTTTAAATGGAAACAGTGAAATATGCTATTAAAAATATCAGTTCATAAACAAAGCTATTTTACACAGACTCAAACGCAATGAATAAGTATTACGAAAAAGCTCGCCAGAATCCTTTGCAAACAAAGCACTTACTGGGAAAGAGGAGGGGAGGGGAGGGGAGGCGAGGGGAGAGGGGCATTTTGCTAGAAGTTGTGCACACAATCAATATTAGACAAGGACCACAGATTATTTCTGGTTACGCAGCTCTATAGGGAAAGATGACCGGCCATTTCATAATGGAATAATGTTAAATCTAATCTGGTATCTTGCCTGAAGGGGTCTACACTTGATGCTTTAAATCAGTGGTTCCCAAACTTTAACAACCCACCAACCCCTTTCACGAAAATATCAAATCTCGCAAACCCCCTCCTAAAAAAGAATATTTCCAGGGATTTTCTCACTTACCTGAGCATAAATTATAGAAGCAGTGATATTGGAAATAATTTGGGGTTTTTATAACACATTTATTATTACATTATTATATTATTAATTTTATTACATTATGAAAACAGCAACACTCTTCCAAGATTTCACTTTTGTAGCTCATATCTCTTCGATTAATCCTCCTACATATTTCATCAAGGCGTACCAAACCTGAAACAGCATGAAGGTATTTAAGAAGCCAACTCAAATAAAGAATTCCTCCCACAAGCATTCGGGTCTTGAGCAGTCCATGCAAACAACGCACGACTACAACAAAGCTTAAACTTGTTCTTCACAATAATTTAAAAAAAAAAAACACACTAGCAGCCTATTTAATTTTAGAAACAGCAGAAAAATATCCACCTCCCTTTCCATTTCTCATAAGGAGTGTCAAAGTTATACTCAGGACTCATAGTTTGTCAGACCACTCTGTTTTATTAGCACAGCGCTCTGCTAATACATTCAGATAATGTGAGCCTCCATGCAAGATTCAAACAGTCTTATTTATACAGATAAAAGGGTGTAAACTAAACAAAGGGACAGAGAGAGCAAAATTGTAAAATATGCATGGAGCACAATATGCATAACCTGCTTCCTTGTTAACTCTTATCGATCTAAGACTAATGCTTCACCAATTGCCCTTAAGTGGCAAGTTAAGCAGTTAATGTCTGCTTTCCTGCCCCCCTGGCTTGCAGCATTTCTCATTTCTACTTAAAGGTACATACAGCATTCTTTAATTCATTCTATTTCTTTAATATAATTCATTTCACTTTCACAGGAGTCTTGAAGTTTAAATCTCCTGAGTGTGATGGATGTACTTGCTTTGATCTGCATAGCTCTTGGAAGTCTGGAACCATTGGAGAAACATAAAGTCTCAGGTCTGGTTCAGCATTGAGTCTGCTTCTGTATTTGGTATTCAGATGTGCATATGAGGAAAATACTTTCTAGCATAAGTAAGTTGTTGAAAACTGTAACAAAACTATAGTAGCTTTTGCTGCCAGCAGGGGGTATTAGTTTCTTAAACTCAGCCAAAAGTTGATCAATGACAGACTCCTGAAACTCCTTTTTAGTTCATAATCACAGGAGATCTCAATCAATTTCTCTTTTTCCTCAGGGCTCAATATTGGGGGGAGGGATAGCTCAGTGTTTTGAGCATTAGCCTGCTAAACCCAGGATTGTGAGCTCAATCCTTGAGGGGGCCACTTAGGGATCTGGGGCAAAATCAGTACTTGGTCCTGCTAGTGAAGGCAGGGGGCTGGACTCAATGACCCTTCAGGGTCCCTTCCAGTTCTAGGAGATAGGATATCTCCATATATTATTATTTTTATTTTATTATCTGCGTTGAGAAAGTGGTATCATCAAAGAGGTTGCGAATCCAGCCACTATCAGCTGACATAACTGGAAAGTATTTCCTGAACGTTGTGCCAAGTCCTTTTAGGTGTGCAGTTATATTGGTTTTAGTGTACTGATCCAACCGAAGTTTATGTTCTGCCAGGAAGTTATGGTCATGGGGCTTGGGCTGACGGCCCAAGGGACGGATCTGTCTGCCATTACAGAATTTTTTCTGAGACCCCCTGATACATTTTGCGAACCCCAAAGCATTCACTGCTTTAAATGAAAGTTAAAATTCTAATATGCCTATTTGTGCAATACTGCACATGGAGATGAAGCCTGAGGTTAGACCCCCAAAGCATGAGATGTGATTACCTTCTCTTGCCTTGGACCACTCTAGACCATTATTAATGGTCATTACATTATCCAGACAACGTTTATCTCTAGCAGCTAATGCATACAGATAACTGTCATGCTGCAAAGGAGAAGTTCTTGTCTGTTCTAAATTATCTAAAAATGTTCCCAAAAAATTTTGAGTGAAAACTGATCTTGCAATATGTGGTGCTCAAAGACAGGCTATTCAGATGCAAAAAAATAGACTCTAGAAAGTCTTTTTCTATGAACAGGCAGTATTCTGAGCAAATTCGTTCACCTCAGCAATACAGTTTCTTTGAAGTTGGACACAAGCAGCTTGCTACACTAGCTGGATGTCCTTAAAAATTCACAACGAACTTTTCATGCCTCATTATGATCTTCTGGCTTTCTTGAGGATTTGGTGAGCGTCTCGGAGGCACACAGTACATTGAGAGCTCTCTAATCTCTTAACTGAAGCAGAATTCACCTTCTCACTAAAATGGCTGTTAGACATTGGAATTACAGGTGTCACCAACAAGAATAAAGACTTTTAAAGTTTAATTGTTTTCTACACCTGTTGCTCAACTTTCAGCCTCTGTATCCTGAGATGTTAAAAGTTTTACTGGTATTCCAGAGTCTGCCAAGATAGAAAATACCTAAAATGTCCATTGTAAATAAAACTATGTTTGTTTTTGCCCTTGAGAAACTTTTTTCAGGCCTTCTCTGTAAGCAAGCAAAACTGGCACAAACCCATTCATTTCCCCAAGCTCTGGCCTGTGCTGAGTCAGATAATCAAAGGTCATGTGAGGAGGTAGCCAGGCCATGCATTCTGTAAGATGGGATACAGAGACCTGAAGGGAGCAAGAAGGCTTTGCAGCAGTAGAGCCAGGATGATAGACTATGAAACCCTGTCCTAAGAAGGAAGACGGTAGAGAAACCCTGCACCACAGGCAGGAAGACTTTGATCACAGAGCTAAAAGGAACCATGCTGGGTTTAGCAAAGAGCCAAAAGACAGCAGAAACTAGGAAGAAACCTCCTTTGCCTGCTGCTGCAAAACGGGAAGGAAGTGTGTGTTAAACAGGACTTGGGAAGAACGGCTTGTGCCTAGAAAGGCCAAACTGATTATTTTATTTTACGGCTTAATATGCCAGAACCCAAGAGAGGGAACATTATTTTGAAATGCTTGAGTGAGTGCCAATTAGGGAACATAAGATGGGGTGACTGCGTTGCCCCATTGTGGGGTGGCCTGAGTTGGACAGCACCCTGAAACAGGCGGTTAAAAAGATTCCTGCAGAAAGGATTTCAAAACCTACAGGAGTAACTTCGATAAGATCCCTATTACATTCTGGCTGAAGTAACAGGTATTTCTTCTTGTTCCTTAACTAGCTAAATTTCTCCCATGTGTCCAGAAGGTTTGGCAAAAGTGATTTCTACTTATTTAAAGCAGAGGGATGTGAAGATGCATTGTGTGTGCTCTCACTCGACCACTTGGGGTGTTAAGGTTGGAGGGGGGAAAAGATGTCAGGGCTGGATCCCCACTTTGAACTTTAGGGTACAAATGTAGGGGCCTGCATGAAAAACTTCTAAGCTTAACTACCAGCTTAGCTCTGGTTTGGCTGCCACCATTTCAATGGATTCCCTTCCTGGGAAGCCTTGAAAAACCTTCACCAAATCCCTGGTGAAAACAAATCCAAAACCCCTTGGATCTTAAAACAAGGAGAAATTAACCATTCCCCTCCTTTCTCCCACCAACTCCTGGTGAATCAGTTCCAACCCCCCCGGGATCTATAACAGGGAGAAATTAACCATCCCCCCTCCTTCCTCCCACCAACTCCTGGTAAATCAAGATCCAAAACCCTTGGATCTTAAAACAAGGAAAAAATCAATCAGGTTCTTAAAAAGAAGGCTTTTAATTAAAGAAAAAAGGTAAAAATCATCTTTGTAAAATCAGTATGGAAATTAACCTTACAGGGTAATCAAACTTAAAGAGCTCAGAGGACTCCCCTCTAGTCTCAGGTTCAAAGTACAGCAAACAAAGATAAACACTCTAGTAAAAGGTACATTTACAAGTTGAGAAAAACAAAGGAAAACTAACACGCCTTGCCTGGCTATTTACTTACAAGTTTGAAATAGGAGAGACTTGTTTAGAAAGATGTGGAGAACCTGGATTGATGTCTGGTCCCTCTCAGTCCCCAGAACGAACACACTCCCAAACAAAGAACACAAACAACAGCCTTCCCCCCCCTCCCCCCAAGATTTGAAAGTATCTTGTCCCCTTATTGGTCCTTTAGGTCAGATGCCAGCCAGGTTACCTGAGCTTCTTAACCCTTTACAGGGAAAAGGATTTTGGAGTCTCTGGCGAGGAGGGATTTATAGTACTGTACACAGGACAGCTATTACCCTTCCCTTTATAGTTATGACAGACCCCTACTCTTATTTTGGCTGGGGCTTGAGCCTTAAGCTGAAAATCTGACATGGTATCCCTTTTAGCCAGTCAGAGGCAAGGACTAGCTGTGGGCAGCATCCCCATGCACTCATAGGAGCCCTAACCTGCCTTTCCCCATTATGTTTTAAGAGACCACCAGCACCCTGACTTGTCCTTGGGGGATGCCACCACAGAGATATAACAGACTACCGGCTCTTCCTGCCTTAAAAAAAGCTCTTTGGAGGTGAAGAGGGAGAAGGAAGTTGATTGCATGTGGGAGGGGGCCGGGTACCTTAGAGTCAAGCAAGTAGATGGGAGTTCTGGATCCCATGACAATCTAAAATAATGTGTTCACAGCAAGAATTTGTTCTCTTGATACTATAGATGTCATTGTTCTCTTGGTACTATAGATGTCATTCAACTGAGTTAAGGATGATATGCCATGAAAATTGAGCTGCTCAATTTAAAATAATAAAAATGAAAAGTGACTTAGGCTATATAAACCCAGGGTCTGCGGCCTTTCCATGTGGTGCTGAGGAAGCACTACACATCTGTCTTTCCCCACTATTATGTGGTCTTTACAGTCAACTTATACTTTGTGGGCTTGTTCTGGTTTCACTAGATTTAAACTGAAGTCTAAATGAAAATAAACACCACATAAAAAAAAAAAAAAAAAAGCATGTGGCAAAAAACACAAGCAGAATTGGCCAAAAATCCAGACACTGGCAGCTGAGGGTGTTTAATACAAAGGAAAGAAAAATGTGTTTTAAAAGATGAAGTATTGAAGAGCTGCTGCATCCTAGAGCGGGGTAACTGGAATCCTTTTGAGCAAAGATAGTTGCTTCAGCAGCCAAAGTCTTCTAGCTACTTCCAACACTTCAGATGGGTGGGATTTGAAACTTGTGGAGGAATGAACCATGTGAAGGTGTGGAACGCATGCACACGACCAACATCACACACACACACAAAATCACAATTAAAATCTATCTTTTAGAGGAGTTGCAGCAGTGGTGCCATAGATTTTTTGCTTCTGTTTTCCTGCACCACACTGGCCCAGCATCATAAAAACTCTCCCAACAGTCACTATAATTCATCATAGTCCAGATGTGCATGCATGGAATTGGGGATAGAGAATAGGAGGCAGCACTCTTCCAGAGCCTTCCCAGTCTCTCCTCAATGCACCCAACAATAACCTAAGGATTGAACCCAGAAATGCCAACCAAATGGCTGGTGGTGTAACTACAAGGATAATAATGCATGGTGGGTTAAATCACTTGCTTAAGCCATTGAGACAGCCTGCCAACCCTCAAACAACCACCTTGACCCCTGCCACTTTTAATGTGTTTTGCCAAAGTATAAAGCAAACTTGTGTCCTGTTATGTCATTTTTACCTCCATTCTCACTCCTTTGATCTTATCTAGGGAGCCACTAATAGGTAAGCAGTAGAACTAAAACACTTCCCTTGATACACACACACTTACACCTCTCACCACGATTAGCTGGATTTATATAGATACATGGAAGGGAGAAAGTCCTCTTAGGTCTACACGAATATTGATTTGTTAGTCAGGAATTTGTGGTAGACATTTTTTTCAAAAGTGAGTTTAAACAATACAAGTTGGAAGGCCAATGTTATATGCACTATAGACCCAGGCATGGTTCTGCATCCTGTCTGTAAAGATTTATTAGAAGCTTGTTATTCAATAAACTGATGTGTGTATGTGTTGAGACTAAGATAAACATGCTCCAGTTTACCTAATGGAATGTCTCTCACACTGCTCCTTCTGCTCAGCTAACATTAATCCCTGTCTATCTTGCCACACACTCATCCCACTACAGGTGCAAGAGCCTTCTCCTCTGCATCTCCAGCTACTTGGGAACATTCTTCCTTTGTCACACACTTCATCTCATTTAAAGTCTCAGCTCAGAACTTCTCCTCACTCAATTTCTCTGTCCCTCTTTTGTCATTTAAAATCAGAAGCTCTCAAAACAGCGATCCATTGAGCATTTAACGGTGCAGGCTGGTCACATGAACAGTCACTCGCCTGCTCCGTTGGGTGTCCCAGACAGGGTACTTTTGCATGAAAGTGACTATACAAAACAGACAAACAAAAAAGCCTTTTTTCACTGTATTGCACAGTGGGGCTGTTTCGTTTCACAGAGGCTTGCAGTATGAACCACTGAAGTGACACAGGCAAATAAAGGTGACAGGTCCATGATCCAAGGGGCTTACACTCAAAAGACAGACATAGCACAGCAAAAGGTGGCAAAGTATGTGGGGGGTAAGAGTTACAAAGAAAAGAGGACATATGCTCATGGTTACCCATGAATCATGTCACTTCTTCCTCTATTTGTATTAAGTCATGTGTGTGTCAGTAGGTTATTTGCTATATTTTGACCAAGGTGTTATTGCAATTCATATGGAAAGTTGCAGGGAAATTATTCCCCTCCCCCCAACAAAGGCAACTATTTATTATTTGTATTGCAATAGTGCGTACAATTCCCCAACTAATATTGGAGCCAGATTGTGCTCTGTACTGTACATATACATAGGAAGAGACAGTATCTTTCCCACAGAGAATACAGTCTTTAAAAAAAATGATGGGGCGGGGCATGAAAGGAAGTATTATTAGAAATGGGGAACTGAGGTAGAAAGAGATTGAAGTGACTTGCCCATGCGCACACAAGGGGCCAATGAGAATATTATCCAGGTATCTTGGGTCCGCAATCCAGTGCCTTAATCACAAGACCTCAGGATCTTTCCTCCCAATCTACGTTGTATAGCTATAGAATTAATCTTCATGATTATAGGGGTGACTTCATGCCATACTAGTAGTGTGACCATGAGTTATAAATGAGGATCCCTGATCAAGTGCACATTCAGCCCAAATCTTCTGCTAAAAAGTTATCCTCTTATGGGTTACATAAAGACATAATACATCTACATTAACCTGTATGCCACTGAAGCAGCCTTTCCAGCAATTTGGCCTACTTTATCTGCAAGTAGAGTCTTATACCCAATTTGAGCAAGGGAGCACACATTTTAAATCATGATGAGAGACTCCAATTTTCACATCTTCGTGGATGCAGTGTCAAATTTATTTGTAATGGGATCATCTATTATCTGTCAATACTGAGCAAACTAGATGAGAAGATAATGGTTAGTAGTACATTAAGTGGTCTATCTGGAATGCCCTGCCTGAGGAAAATGAGCATAACGGTGATGGAGTTGTTGAAAATAAAGATTTTGTTTATTTGTTGTTTAATGCAGTCCGCCTGAAGTTAATAATTACCTCACATGTGTGATCAGAAGTTTAGAAAACTAGTTCTCTTCCTCCTTCACCCCATTTTAAAGACAGAAAATCTAATCCAGTTACTAGGGAACGTTTGTTATCGTAGCTCTACTGGTGGCAAATATGAGATCAACACCAGAAAGAAGACAGATAAACACCTGAAGAGGAAGGCAGAGAAGGGTGATGTTCAATGTATTGTAAGAGGCACAGTCAGAGCACTGGACTGGGACCCAAGAATTCCTGAGTTCTGATCCTGGCTTGTGGCTTCTAGGCAAGCATGCAGGTGCCCTCAGTGGGAGGATCAGCAGGCTACAGACAAATAAATGACAGAGATGCCTCCAAGGGGAAGCTGGGAAGACAGCGGTGCTTATTTAAATTCACAAGTTAAATCTAGTTGAATAAGGATCATTGTTCCAAGCCAAGTGTAGGCTGAGGTTAGTCTCCAAAGTCACAGAGTCCATAACAAGGCCTTTGCTTTCTTTAGACAAGCCTTGGTCAGCTGCTACTATTCGCCCATTGGTCAGTCCATACACCGGCTCAGATGAGCTAAATCCCACGAATTAGTTGTCTAGAGGCCTTCCCCTATATCAAGGAAACCGGCGTACTCTGTCCCACTCTGGAAGCAGCCAGACACTCTAAAATGAGCCTTCCATACCACCAGGAAACCCCTGGATTAGCATCTGCCTGCAAACAAGCCAGCAGGCACAAATGGGGGACTAGAAATGCAACCAGGGCATGGGTTCCTCCAGCATTCTGACCCCTAACCCAAATTACAGACCAAAACTCAGTCCTCTACTTGTAGCTGTAGTTCTCAGTCCTTGTGAGGATAGGTCCTTCTGAGCCTGGAAGGGTTGTATTCCACTTGGCAAGGCAGCCAGCCCCCCAAAGCCTGTTTCCTCCCTTTTATCTTCTCCACTTGGAAGGTTGTTTATTTTAAGCTGAATATTTCTCACAGGTGTTGCAGAGAGGAACTAACTGCAGTCCTCTGTTTGAAGGCCAAATTATTAACACCTTCCTCACCTAGCTCACTCTAGGGTTTGTATATTCCCATCCCAGCACTCCATCACTGCCTTCTTCCGTTTCTTCATTAACGATGTACAGAAAACAAAAGAACTAGAGAAGGCTATGTACTTCCATACCTAAGTAGGGTGTTGGAAAATATTAATGGCTTTTTTTTTTTTGGCTAATGGTGGCCCAATCAAGTGTTTGATGGCACTTTGATTTGTCATAGAGTATTGTCCCTTTTAATAGTTAAGCATGCAGAGTTTGGGATAGGTATTAGAAGAGAGGGGAAAATAATATAATGTTACTGAGAAAGTTTAAAATGTTAATTTTACTTTCCCTTCCCACTCCTTAAATGCTTTATGCACATGCACACAGAGTAAAATGCAAATAAACATCATCAAACTAAGGGTGTCTAAACTGGTCTAAAAAGTGAGAAGGGGAAAGAATATATAAATAAGGGGTCATGCAAAAAATAAAAACAGTTTAGGAAAAGATCAAGGCATTTAGACCAAGCAGGGAACCACTGGAAAGGATGACATACCATAGGGGCAACCAGAACACAGGCCCCATGGCTACCAAAGGAAGGAGAGATTCACAAGGTGAGGGTGGCACCAGAGCACAAGTGGCCAGTGTTATGTTCTTTGCTTGATATTGGCCGATATAATGATGAAGCATTCAGCAGAAGCAAAGTGTATATTTTGCCTAACACATACGGAGACGGATAGATTTACAGAAGCGTCCAGCTTTATTTTGCAGGTTATCATGAATGTTGAATGTGCTGGAACCAAACTCTTCATAAAGTTGTACATTGTTCAGTAACTTCACTAATTATAGACTTTGCACTCTGCTATTCAAGATATTCCTTTCCTAGTACGACTCATTGTTTAAGAAATCATGTATCGGTAATGGAAACTTTACACATAAGAGTGAAGTCCTCCTAGTAGCGAAGTGTCACTTCAACAGAACCTTTTTTGTTCTAGTAGGTAATATGCAAATTATCTGTGCTGACCTCTCCTTAATTTAGAATACCTCTGTCATAAACCAATTATCAACATTTGACACAAGCAGCACTTGCAAGTTCGAAAAGCAATTAAAATTTAGGAGCTGTCTCTCACAATAAAAAAACCACTCACAGAAGTAGCATTGCAGGAAAGTTGCTCTGCACAACCCATCATTCTAATTCCGCCTCTATCAATCAAGTCAGGCCTCACTGAATAGCAGGGCTCAGGCAGACAAACAGCAATGTTTATGAGGTGCAGCTGGTGGTACTTACCGTTAACAGCAAAAGCAGCATCAGTTAAATTAACATTCTTCATTCTTTCATTGCTCATTATGGTTTGACAGACATACCCGCAGTCCACATAAATGACAGAGTGAGAATGCTGTCTAACATCCTGCCATGAAACAAGACCACCTAATGGGAGCAACCACTGTAATTAAAACTCTGGAAACTGAGAATAAAACTAGTTAAAGGAGACAGTGCTGGGGATTATGACCTACTTTGAGTTTTATTAAAGGAATCACAAGAGTCTATACCTTTTCTCAGGCCAAAATAAAAACAAATAATCTACTATTTTTTATATTTATCCAGTAAAGGACTCAAGTATCACCTTGATCCAAGAATCATTTGTGTTGTTGCAGGTTTGGAAGTGCAGTGGGGATGACAAAAAGACAAAGATTACTTAAGTATTAACTAATCAGTTTCCCCAGGAGAACTCTTTCCCTAAATCCTATTTGCTCAACTTCACAAGATTTTCTTTGATGGCAAATTCTACTTAAACAGGTTCTACTTAAAAAATTACAGCAACATTTAATCTCTTGGATCAGGAAAAGTTAATTTAGTCAACTCAAGGCTGTATTTTCTAAGTCTCATAACTTGAGGTTTCAGAGGTAAATGTAGTATGAAAAAGGTGCTTAAAAAATCTGGTTCAGAATTGTCACAGTAACTGCATCTATTCAGGGACTGGGAGTCAAGTGTATTAAGAAGGAATTACCTTGGCAGCAAAAACCCTCAAAAATGCTATAAAAAAATTCATAGGTACCAATATCTGCATGATACCTAAAAAGAGGACAAATAAAATTCTATGGGAATATGTTTTTGTACACCTAGTTATTCTGAAGGTATTTATTCTGCCCGATCATGCACTTTACAGCTTCTGTAGAATTGGAAGAAAAAATTTTCCTTAAGCCATTTTATGATCTGATGATTATTGTGGACTGGGATTTTCAGTTAGTGAAGATGGTTAATTAGCACGATACATTTCTTTTACAATAAATGTAAAACTCACACTTACATAGAATGCTTTGTTGTTCTTCCTCTATGGACTTCTGAGCCTCAAGATTCCTTCCTTCCTCCACCCTGAAGACTCCAGGTCTTCTTGACAAGGAGGACTGAGCAAAACTCCCTTTGGAGCCAGTTAGTGCTAATCCTGATTTGTCCAGAAGTATCACTGCAAAGCTTTGAAAAGACTCTTCTTCCCCCAGGAGTAAAGTATAGTAACTCCACAGCACTCCCAGCTGAGGACCTGAAGGACCTAATTAGAATCTTGCACTCTGATCTCCAGAGGGATAGCATGTTATGAATCTACTAGACCCCAGCTGGCTTGCACAGTGCAAGGTATACAAGTTGGAAGATATGCAAGTTGACTAGTAGGGGTTTGGAGGGATAAGGAAATCTAGATTTCAACACTCTCCTCAACACTTTTTTACAGTTGCAAACTGAGGCCCCAGTTCAGCAAGCATGTAAACATTAATTTAAGTTCCACTGAATTCAATTAGACTTAAACATGTTTTAAGTACTTTGCTGAACTGGGATCTGACTTGTTTGTTATATGATGAAAGGGCTAAACCCAGAGAGCACTGTAATACAGAGACACAGTGGAAGAAAGCATTTCGAAAACAATATTCAGGTTTTCAGCATTTAGTTTGCTATGATGCAAATCCATTATTTAATATATGCAGTTGTATTAAAAAAAGGTAGCGCTCATCACATGAGAGTAAACTTTCTACCTCTTCACTTTAAACTCCATGTAAAATCTCAAATGAGGATGTATACACTCATTAGACTACTGCAGACCCAATTTCTCTGCAGGCGATGTACCGAAAGTTCATTTATATTTTAGCATTATTTATTCAGATGACACATCAAATCAATTCTGTTAGAGTTAATATCGTAAAGGCTCTGAGATTAAAATAAGCCACTAATACTGTCTACATTCAGTATTAGAAAAAAAAAAAACACCTTTCTTTACTTCTTATTTACTCATCTTGTTGTGTATAGTCTCATAGGGTATATCTACACTGCAGAACAAACAGAAAAAAACCTGCGGAAACAAGCATCAGAGCCCGGGTTCTCACTATGGGGTTCAAAACCACAGTTTAGACTTTCCCGCTTGGGCTGGAGCTCAGGCTGAGATCCACCCTCTTCCCCAGGTTTCAGAACTTGAGGTCCAGCCTGATGGGAATATATTGTACAGTGCTATATTTGGCCCTGTAGCAGGAGCCCCACCAGCCCAAATCAGTTGACCCAGGTGCTGAGACTTGCTGTGCTTTTTCCCCCCCCAGTGTAGACATACCCCTGGAGCCTAAATTGAAGCTCATGATGGGCCTTGGATCAGGCCTATGGGATTGTTTTATTTAATAGTACTACTCAGCTCTTACACTATTTTTCATTAGTAGATCACAAAAGCACTTCACAAACTTTTAATGTACATATGCTATTATCACCATTTTACAGACTGGAACCTGAGGAAGAAAGAGGCTAAGTGATTTGCCCCAGGTCACACAGGAAGTCTGTAACAGAGCAGGGAATTGAATCTAAAGGCTTGTCTTCACTCCTGCCTGGATCGGCGGGTAGAAATCGATCTCTCAGAGATCAAATTATTGCGTCTCGTTGGGACGCGACAATCGATCCCCGAATTGACGCGCGCACTCCACCAGCCCAGCTAGGAGTAAGCGCTATCGACGGGGGAGCCGTCCTCACAGTGGGGTAAGTTGGATCGGATACGTCGAATTCAGCTACAATATTCGTGTAGCTGAATTTGCGTATCTTAAATTGATCCTTTTCCCTAGTGTAGACCTAGCCTAAGATACTTTTTCCTCTGAAGAAAGTAGACTAGTGGGGGAGCATCATTTTAGTTTCTACTGTATGAATAACTGCACCGTTGATTTAAACCATTTGAACCCTAGCCAAGTAGCTAACTGAACATGGCCTGGTGAACTTTATAAAAATATATTCTTAAATCAAATTTTCTTAATAACTGTTTCCATGAGGCAAAGTATTTGCTACCTCACCCAGGACTGAAACATCTATTTTCTGTTCATTTCTTATAATAATAAGTAATTATGATTTTTTGTTTAACTTAGATTGGGTCTTCTACAGCTCTGTATTTAAGACTATTTAAGACTTAAAGCGCTCTCAAAAGTACAAGCCTAACCTAACCAGTATCTCTCAGAGCAAAAATGCCAGTCGTCCAAATACACAATATGAACTGGCTACTTTAAATGAACTGATGAGACCCAGGAGACAAACCTACACTTTTCCACAGCTTTGCAACTGGTAAAGGAGGAAATGTAGCATCTTAATGTTAGCAGCCATCACCTCTTGGGAGATGATAAAAGGATGCCTAAGTTTAACCTACTTCAAAAAAGGAACAAAAAAAACCTACCCCCCACATTGTAACAAGCAGCAACAGGAAAAGCACTGTAGAATTCTTTTCTTCCCTCAAGAGTATATTTATACAACATTGCTTAATATAGTCTCAGGGAAAAACCTCAGGCCACGTCTACACTTCTATACCACCGCCAGCTGCATCTAGTGTATGTGTAGCTGCTCGCTGCAGCGAAAAGCACACCACTTCCACACCATGGTGTGTAGTTACACATGCCAGTGAAAGGCTCTGGCAAAGGAGAGGCAGCGGGGAAAAGGCCAAGCCTTTCCCTGCTGCTTCTCCCGGCCACAGCCTTTCCCCTCTGCTGAAGCCTTTCGCTGTGGTGGTGTAGACATGGTGGCAACGGCTTGGCAAGTAGACAGTCATGTTGGGAATATACTCAAATATATACCCACACCATTCAGGCATGTCTTTACTGCAGGGGTCGGCAATCTTTCAGAAGCGGTGTGCCAAGTCTTCATTTATTCATTCTAATTTAAGGTTTCGCGTGCCAGTAATACATTTTAACATTTTTAGAAGGTCTCTTTCTATACGTCTATAATATATAACTAACTGATTGTTGTATGTAAAGTAAATAAGGTTTTTAAAATGTTTAAGAAGCTTCATTTAAAATTAAATTAAAATGCAGAGCCCCCCGAACCGGTGGCCAGGACCCGGGCAGTGTGAGTGCCACTGAAAATCAGCTCGCGTGCCGCCTTCGGCACACGTGCCATAGGTTGCCTACCACTGACTTACTGTATTCGCCTAAGCATGCCTCCCAGTCTATACTGCTAGTTATACCCCTACTAGGGGAGCTACATGGGTATGTACTCTACACACTACCGAAAGAGGAGTGCAGTGTAGATGCACCCTCTGATGGATATGTGTACATGGTTTGAGTTTTGGGAGACTTTTTTTGGTTTAGCTACATGACATATTAAACTATAAGGAGACCCTAGGAATAGCATTTGTGTGCCAGTTAGAACACAACTGCAAAGTAATAATAAGAAATTATTCTATGTACACACAAGTGTACAGGCATTCCATGGGAGAGAGAAACCTGGAACATAATACCGCCAAGAGACCTAGAGGAGTTAGTGGATAGTCAATTAGAGATCAGCATGCAATACTATATGTCTCAAGGCCAATGTGATTTAGGATTTCAGATGCAGAGACATTTCATCATTGTGCTATGAAGGGACAGTCCATTATTGTATACACTGGCAGCACTTGTTTTTCACTCCAAAAAAAGTTAGAGAAGTAGAGAAAAACAACATAAATGATTAAGGGGATGAATTGATTATCATTACAACTTTTTTTAAAAAGTAGATACATATAGCTTGGCTAAGGGGCAGAGAGTTAACTGGCTGTGAAATACTAAGAAAGCATAGAAATTATTTAACATTTAAAAGCAATAAAGTCCAAGGAATATCTTCCCTGTGGATTGCACCTTGATAGAGTGGGAATGCTTGTGTGCAGCACTGAATCAGCAAGCTATGTTGGTGGGAGTTTTCAATCCTGATAGGGCCACCCAAGCCAGACAGGTCAAAGGGTAGGGACCAGATGCAAAACAGTCAACTGGTCCTCCAGTTTTGTAATTGAGCAACAACCTATCCTTGTAAAAAAAAAAAAAAAATTAAGTTACACTAATACAGGAAGGTAGCCATTCTGGCAAACAGCATGGCAAAGTTATGGACTCTGTCTTGGTAAAAGTGATGAGTCTTGGTGAAAGCCATCAGGAAGCCCAAAACTGAAAAGTTCTCTACTAAAAGAAAAACAAACTATGAAAGTAGGTTTCTGGAAAATTAGAACAATGGCTGCAACAAGAAAAAACACACAGGTGATAAAAGAAATGGACAAATATAATTTTAGAGACAAAGTAAGTAAGGTATCTTTCGTCGGACCAACTTGTGTTGGTGGAAGGGACAAGCTTTCAAGCTTCAGAGAGCTCTTCCTCAGATCCGGAGAAGGTAACTAGAGTATCCAAGCTAAATACAAGATGGGACAGATTATTAAGCATAAGGGGTTCATACACAGTACGTGAAACCAATTAAAATGAAAAAGGAAATTAACACCTCTGCCACTGTAGGACAAAGAAGGTTTAGTAGGCAGCAGGGTGTGTTACAAGTTGTTGTAATGAGCCATAAAACTAGTGCCTCTTTTAAGACCATGGTTTCCAGTATTCAGCAGAGTTATGAATTTAAGTTCCCAAGCTTGTCTTTTGAAGATGTTGCACAGGTTTCCTTTGAGGATGAGGACTGAAAAGTGTTCGCCTGTGGGTGATAGCGTGTTTTTGTCTTATCATTTTTCTGTGTGAGTTCATTCGAAAGAGTAGCGCCAGTCCGGCTTCAACCACATAGTTGTTTTTGGAGCTTCGTGATGTACCTCGTCCAGTGCATCTATGTTGTGATAGGAATGTGTAGGATCTAGGGATCTTGAAAGGTGTGTTGTGGGGTGAATTAATCATTATAGCAGTGGAAATATGTCTGGAGAGTTTGCATCTGTTGTTTCCGCAGGCTCTGATGCTGCTTTGAGTCAGCATGTCCTGGCTGGTGAGGTTACTTCTGATGATGAGCTTGGAAATGTTGAGGGGTTGTTTGAGGAACTGGTTGTAAATCTGAATGTGGAAGGCAATTTGGGTGAAAGTGATCGTGAAATGATAGATTTCATGATTCTAAGGAAAGGAAGGAGTGACAGCAGCAGAATAAGGACAATGGACTTCCAAAAAGCAGACTTTAACAAACTTAGAGAACTTGTAGGTAAGGTCCCATGGGAAGAAAACCTAAGGGATAAAAGGAGCTCAGGAGAACTGCCAGTTTCTCAAGGAGACAATCTTCACATAGTCCGTCGGTTCAACAATGACGTTTTCATGCTCTCTCTTTTTGTGGATTATGGAGTGAGAGTGACTCTGAAGCCCAAAGAGTGACGTGCATGCTCGTGAGCAGATCAGGCAGACAAAGTTATTGGTGAGCGTCTTGGTAGCTATAGTAGTGGTATGATGATTTTCCCTTTCAGCTAATAATCAATTATTTCCATCCTCTTCAAATACTTGGAAAGCTCGGAGTGTTGTGTGTCACCATGCTGATCTATTTGACACAGCCTGCTTGAGATCATCTGGTTTTATTGCACCAAAGTGTATGCTTTTCTTGGTGCTGTCCTTGTAGCACTTTCTGGGCTGGCTATGATTCCAACATCCTTGTGCCAATTCTCCATAGAAAATTTTTCTGGGGCGTTGATGTTCAGGCATCCTAATGATGTGTCCAACCCAGCGTAGTTGGGCTTTTATCAGCATGGCCTCAATGCTTTTGGAGAACCTCCAGGTTGGTAATTTTGTCTTGCCAGCAGATCCCCATAATGGCACACAGAGCCCACATATTTAAGGCCTCTAGCTGATTGATATGCCATTTGTATGGTGTCCAGGTCCCACAGCCATAGAGGAAAGATGTGAGCACAAAAGCATTGTAAAGTTTTTATTTTTGTTGACAGGGTTATGTTGTGGGATTTCAGGACTTTGTTGCATAGCTTTCCTAGTGACTGAGAAGCTTTCTGTAACCTGTTCGTGATCTCTTTGTCAAGAGATCAATCATTGGAGATGTTGCTGCCGAGATAGGTAAATTGTCGACTTGCTTTAGTTGGATTCCACTAATGGATATGCTGGGGGATATGGAATGGAGTGGTGAAGGAGACAATATGAAAAGCACAACTGTGCATCGGAATTGTTTACAAGAAACATAGGAAGAATAGTAAGATGCCAATATGGCTCCATGAGGAGCTCTTTAATGACCTGAAAATCAAAAAGGAATTCTATAAAAAAAAAAAAAAAAAAAAAATGGAAACATAGACAAATTGCTAAGGATGAATACAAAAAGGATAGCATAAGCATGTTGGGACAAAATCAGAAAAGCTAACGCACAAAATGAATTAAACCTAACAAGGGACAAAAAAGCAGTAAAGAAGAGGCTCTATAAATACATTATGAGCAAGAGAAATACAAAGGGAAGTGTAGGTTGTCTGCTCAGCGAGGAAGGACAGCTAATAATGGATGACATCAAGAATGCTGAATTGTTTAATGCCTATTTTGCTTCAGTCTTCACTAAAAAGGTAAATTGTGACAGGACACTTAACAATATTAACATCACTGATAAAGGGGAAGGAAAGTAAGCCAAAATAGGGAAAGAACAGGTTAAAGAAAGAATATTTAGGTAAGTTAGATGTATTCAAGTCAAAGGACCCGATGAAATTCATCTTAGGGTACTTCAGGAACTAACTGAAGCAATTTCTGAACCATTAGCAATTATCTTTGAGAACACTTGGAGGATGGGTAAGAACCCAGAAGACTGGTGAAGGGCAAACATAATGCCTATATTTAAAAAGGGGAACAAAGAGAACCCGAGGAATCATAGACCAGTCAGCCTAACTTTGATACCTGGAAAGAAAGTGGAACAAATTATTAAACAATCACTTTGTAAGCACCTAGAGGATAAGAGGACTATAAAGAATAGTCAGCATGAAATTGTCAAGAACAAATCATGCCATATTTCCTTCTTTGACAGGATACTGGCCTAGTGGATTGGGGAAAGCTATGGATATGATATATCTTGATTTTGTAAGGCTTTTGATATAGCCCTACATGACAGACATTCTCATAAGCTAACTAGAGAAATGGGGTCTAGATTAAATTATTATAAGGTGGGTGCGTAACTGGCTGAATGAACAACATGGCTACCCCCTCTGGAACCTGACACCATATTCAAAGAGTATGCTGTCATTATTTGGGGAACAAATGTAGTCGGTCCCCACAGGGGTCAGTCCTGGGTCTAGTAGTATTCAGTATTTCCATTAATGATTTGTAAAATGGAATGGGGAGTATGTTTATAAAATTTGTGGATGACACCAAGATAGGAGGAGTTGCAAGCACTTTGGAGACAGGATGAAAATTCAAAACAATCTTGGAAAACTGAAGAATTGGTCTGAAATCAACAATTAAATAAAGACAAATGCAAAGTACTAGATTTAGGAAGAAAAAAAATCAAATGCAAAACTACAAAATGGGTAATAACTGGCTATGCAGTAGTACCACTGAAAAGGATCTGGGGGTGATAGTGGATAACAAATTGAATATGAATAATTTGATGCAGTTGAAAAAAAGACTAATATCATTTTGGGGTGTACTGACAGGAATGTTATATGTAAGACAGGTGGTAATTGTCCTTCTCTACTCAGCACTGGCAAGGCCTCAGCCGGAGTACTGTATCTAGTTCTGGTCACCACATTTTAAGAAAGATGTGGACAAACTGGATAGAGTCTAGAGAGAGCAACAAAAATGATAAAAAGTTTAGAAACCCTGACCTATGAAGAAATGTTAAAAAAAAAAAAAAAAAAAAACAAAAATAAAAAAACAGGGCATGTTTAGTCTTGAGAAAAGAAGACTGAGGAGGGACCTGCATACAGTCTTCAAGTACGGTAAGGATTCTTACAAAGAAGACAATTGTTCTCCATGTCCACTGAAGGTAGGAGAAGTTTTGGACTTAATTTGCAGGAACTGACATTTCGAAAGTTTTTCCTAACATCTAACATAAGTATGAAGATAGTTAAGCATTGGAATAGGCTTCCAAAGTAGCTTGTGCAATCCCAGTCACTGAAGGTTTTTAAGAGTAGGCTAGACAAACACCTGCAAGGGATGGTCTACTTGGTCCTGCATCAGTGCAAGGGGCTGGACTAGATGACCTCTTAAGGTCTCTTCCAGCCCTATATTTCTATGATTTGTGTTGATTTTGCATTGGAAGAGAGAGGTCAGTGATATTCACTTTTCTTAATGTAACTTGTTTTATTTATTTATATACACTAGTCCTTGAGAGGTGGTGGTCAAACAACATGCAGGGCATTCTCTTCTTCCAGGAATCCTAACCCAACACCAATGTGCAACTCCCATGGAATAACTCTGTCCCAAGAATTTTCTCTAGTTAGAGAGATCAAGGTAGACAGCAAACTATTATTACTGCTTGTAACCACTCTTCTAAAAATAAACTCCATAATAAAACTGACAATGCAACATTTCTTCATAGACTGAAGAATGCTCACACACTAAGAAAAAGGACTTTTAAAACTATGTGTGACAGCACCATCTAGTGACTCCACTGTAATAATCTAGTGCTATTTGTGCACATGGCACTTTATGATTTACAAATATTAAGGAAGTCATTGCCTCCAAAAGTTTGTGATTTAAGCTATATACTGGACGCAAGAAAAAGGGGAGAAATTTTAAAAATCATTAAATTTGATAAGGTTTGGCACAAGTCTTGTTGGTTCCAGATGTATTATTGCATTTGCCTTTTTTTTAAATATAGTTTTCATATAACTTTCATGTTTCTCTACATCAATATAAGCAAGAAAAAAAGAGTAGACAGCAGTGAATATGGTAAAACTCTGACTAAATGGAAGATCCATCTGACCAGAAAAATTTAGGCCAAGTATCAGGAATCATTTCCTGCCAGTGAGCTCTATTATACTGGACCATGAAATAGCCTTCCAAGGGAAGCAATAGATGTCCCATGGCTTAGGGATATTTGAAACAAGACAGAGTGATGTTGTGGGAGAAAAAAAAGCAATGTTAAATACAAACCTGCACTGGTGTGCTTGATCTAATCTTGCCCTAGTGGTCTTTTCAACAGATAACAAGGATGCCAGACCTACATCTAAACACACATTTTTAGCAGAAAAATCCTAAACTGGAAACTAGGGCCTCAATCCTACAATGAGCTCTGTGTGACTGATTCCTTGCACCCTATGGAGCTCTACCGGGGATCTGTTTGTGCAGCATTCATTGAAGGCTCCGGGTGCTGAAGTCTCAGTTCCCATTTCCTAGCTTCAACTATGAGACTGTGCTCCCTCCCAAATGATTAAGGGTATGTCTATACTACCGGCGGGTAGTGATTGATCTATCGGGGATCGATGTATCACATCTCGTCTGGACGCGATACATCGATCCCCGAACGCGCTCCCCGTCGACTCCGGAACTCCACCAGGGCAAGAGGCGGAAGCGGAGTCGACAGGGGAGCGGCGGCCATTGATCCCGCGCCGCGAGGACGCAAAGTAAGTCAATCTAAGTCGAACTAAGATACGTCGATTTCAGCTATACTATTCTCATAGCTGAAGTTGCGTATCTTAGTTCGACTTAGATTGACTTACTTTGCGTCCTCGCGGCGCGGGATNAAAAAGAAAAAAACCGAAAAAAAAAAAGTCGCTTTTTCCTATAATATTTTCCTAGAAGTCACTCAGGCTCTTCCGATCTACGCCCCCCCCCCCCCCCCCAGTGTAGACCAGGCCTAAGTATTGCAGTTCACAATTAATTCTTAAAAGGACAGACAATGCCTGGGTTGGGTTCTTTACTTGATAAAAATCATTGGCTATAAATGGATCAAAAGTTGATAAAATAGTTTATTTATGACTACAGAGGGACCCATTTTTACAATTTATATAAACTGGTCCAAAGATTTCCTTCTGAGCATCTCACTAAATCTAGGCTCGAAAGCTAAAACTGAGCACATTTTATACATTTCAGATGCTGAATCCTGTCAGGATCTGAAGATAAGCTACTTCTGCCAGACAATTAAGATTTTTATAATATTTGTTGGTTTTTCCAAAGATGAAAGACGGTTGTTATTTTAAATCATTGCTTCATAGAATTTGGTTTGCATACATTTAGCACAGAGTGACATTTACAATCCCATCACTGTACACCACTCGAACAGAAAGGTAAGCCACAACTGTGTATTGTTATACAGTGACATAAATACTCTATTTTCAAACAACCTTGTTTCTGCTGCAATCTTTTTCCTGATTAGATCATTTTCCATATGTGAAAAACAGTTACATTTTGTTTCCGGGTTTCCCCCTCCCCCCGACTTGCATTACTGAAAACTTGTTTAAACCCATTCATCTTTCAGTCCCACAACAACTTGTTCTTCAGTGCTCCCAGTAGGTACGAAGAAATGCAAACAATCAGAGCCCTGTTTTTTGTTCTGCAAAACAGAATTCCAGTCCAAGGGATAATTCAAAATTACAGCTTTTGGTTACAAGAAGTCAACCAATCACCACATTACTTTAGTTGCATCTATGTGCTAAGTACACCGAATACCTCTCACACAAAAGAGATGGATGTGGGGGGGGGAGGAGGGAGAGGGGAAATCGGGATGGATTATTAAAACTGCCTCATATGCCTGCGGATCTAACAGCGTGTTTACACCATTGTAATCCTCAAGGATATTAATGCAAAATTAAGGAAAAAAAACTTTGATCATGCATCTGTGGTTTTTAGACTACAAACAACAATCATCCCCCAGAGGAAAATCTACTTTGTGACTCGCCTATCTTTGTTTATGCTTGTTACCTGCAACTGCTGCAAACAAATCGAAGAGCAGAACAATTACCTAACAGAGCCAGTAGGAGACTGGGAGAAAATGCTGGGAAACTAGCTGGTACTTGGTGGACAACAGGTTCACTTCAACTTAGCTTGCAAAGGTGAAGGGCTATACTAGGAGCAGTGCTTGGGAGACAGAATGGAAACTGAGACTCACACATAGGGGCCACAGAACCTTAACCTGACCAGTTTTTAAGTTTCTGATGATGATTTATTTTACTTTTTTTGGTATAAACACCAATCTCTGAGAAAAAGACCTTGCCGATTGAACCTGTTTCTGCAGAGTCATTCCACGGTCTTTCAGCGGCAACCTGTTTTTCAGCAATAAATACTTTGCACATATAGCACTTTTTTGCGTGTAAATCTCAGAACACTTAACACCAGTGGTTCATAACCTTTACTGCAGCCTGCACCCCTTTGGTTCTCAAAATATGTTCTCGCCCTCCTTATCAAAAATCGTAGAAGTAGGTCAGTTCTTTAAACCTAGATATATCATAACTATAGAATGAAAGAGAGAGAATTATATATTTATTTTAATTTCACAGTAAAATTAAAAATACATGAAAAATTACACGTTTGGTAGATCACAGTGTGTTACATGTTAAAGACCCACACAGAGATCACTCTTAGGACAGACCACATACATTTTGAATGTAAATGATCTATGATGTTTGCTTTGCTTTGTTAGTTATTTTTCTTTCCCCTTCGTCAAATCATTAAAGTCAAGTCAAGCGCTCCCAATGTTACCGACACCCTTTCACGCAGCCTTTGGTGCCAACTGACAAAGGCTTCACTGTTGTGTAACATCAACTCCTAATAGGCCTGACAAGCTCACTACAGCTAGCATTCTGCTTTCACAGTATTTATCCATAAATGATGTCATGTGAAGTCTCTAATAAAAGCTCATTTAATATTGATCCTTATAACATGGATGATGTTTGCAGAGTTGTCTATATGTGATTAATATATATTTTGAAGTCAGCATCCAATGCAGAGCTGGCAAACAGATTTTAGGTTAGACAAAGGATGTTGATTCACCACTCTTTCTTTTGACCATGTAGATTAAGTCAACACAATGGAAATACCATTTACATATGAAGTCAATAGGGGATGGTAAATCAACAGCGAAGCAAGAGACCAGAGATTGAACCACAACAGGGTTGTGCTGTCTCCAGGCCAGGGTGGGGGGATGGGGGTATGGTGGGGGAGGGATGGCAACGACGACGCTGACTTGGTGAATATGAGGGGAAGGCAAAATGACACCCTTTGATACTGCACAGAATCTCAACCAGGGTTTGGTTGAAAATGCTGGAAAAGGCTTTGGGGTGAGAAACTTTTTTAGACAAAAGGTTAGATTGCTAAATTAAGTTGAATTTCTAAAAAGCATGTTATACTTTTCTTTTATATGTAATCACTTCTGTTTCCATTTGTTATCCCTAATCACTATTTCCTTAAATCTTAGCCTTTGATAATAGATTTATGACTGTTTCCACTATAAATAAATCTCAGTGCTGTGTTGTTGTAAAGGACCTGATCCTGACACCCTTCAAACTGTGAGTATACTGTTCCCTTGGGGACAGCAAACCTGGTAATTTTCTATGAGTGTCCAGTGACAGAGGAACACTTTCAAAGGTACTTGAGAGCTGGGGTACACTTATTGTTAACCTCCAAGGCAAAGTAAGGGCTGACAGAGCCCTGTGGTGACTGGGTGATTAGCAAACCGGCAGTGTTAGGAAACTGACACCCTGTGAAACACCAGCAATTCTTCTTCTTGTTGAAGACAGGAGGGTAACAAGTAACTCCCAGTTCTGGCACCCCAAGAAGTGTCACTCCGTCTCCCTTCTGCATCCCTAGACACAAAAGGCGAACCCAACAAACTTCACTTTTCCCATAAACAATTTCACAAAATGTCTGTTCTGGGTCACTCACAGTGTAACGCAGCATTCCACAGCATTTCAGATATTTTAATTAATATCTTAGCTGAGCCACTTGTCACATAGTACCATAAGAGGCGACTATTCTCCCCCTTTTATAACTCTTATGAAATTAGAGTACATCTAAAACAAGCTTTCCTACAGAATACTTCATGTGACCTAAATATTCTCCTTTCTCTATAAAATTCTAGGAATGGTGCACTGAATATAGCTGGAGGAAAGAATAGTTTCCTGTTTAAAAAAAAAGTCCAGACATTAAATTAGAAAGACCCAGACCAACTGTGGCAGCACAATTTCAAAATCTCTTAAAAAGGAAATTAACAAGTGCTTCCCTTCAGTGCAATGCAATAATTTTAACTCAGAGTTCTGGTGATGGAACACTTTTTTTTTTGCTGTATGTTTTATGATAGTCACATTCATTGTAACCCAAGGGGAGCAAAGGAAGGTAGCTAGTCCAAAACTTCAACTTTTTAAAGACACCATCAGCTAATTATAGGCCTTAGCAGCACCTGCAATTTTACGGCAGTCTGCATGAGCATTAAAAGTGACAGACAACAAAAAAACTGCAAGCAGCACTGCTCTAGAGTAAACCTCTACTTGCCAGTGGACTTTATTGCTATGTCAGCTGCACTTGAGATGGATGTGGAATTTTAAGGACCATTCTGGAAAGCTCTCAGCTTGAAATATCTGGATGAAGATAAGCAATCCTCTCTAACTGAATGCAGCATTTACAAGAAAGACAAGCTATTTACTCCCTTTTAAATAATTAGGAGAGCTTTAAGAGGGGAAGTGCCAAACAATACCAAAAAGGAACAGGCATAGCACTCTGAATTCACTATTATTTATTATGCTTATTAAGATAGTGCTTCAGGGCTTGTTGTGCTAGGCACTGTACAAACACACAGTAGTAGACAGCACCTGCCCAGAAAAGCCTTTAATCTAAATAGACAAGACAGATAAGAGTAAGGGTATCACACACACACAAACACATACTTACACAAAGTGATGAAGTGATGGCAGCAAATGTAACATTCGTGTCATTTTTATTGATGTTGGTCAGTTTTGAGTTTATTGGGGGGGGGTAAAATTTTGTTAAGAGGGAGTCAGCTAACCAGAAAGACAAGGAACGGAGAAAGGACACAGAAGAGAGGGGGATGAAGGGGGAAAGGTGGCAAAAGGGACGGGGCATGAAACGCAGGTGCAGTGACAATGAGGTGAGCAAGAGGGCTGGAGAGGGAATGACCAGAATGAGAACTGTGAAAAGCAGCTGATGACACCTGTTGGTTCCTGCTGCAGAACCTGCTCAGGCTGCTTTGGTCTGTGTCTGTTCTGCCAGCTTTAGTTTTGCTGGCCTGGGGGACTGGCTCCTCCCTGGAATACTTCTCTGCCCCAGCCCACATAGCTTGCATGGGCCCCCAGAGGAGGTGTGGGGGGTGGGGCAGTGACCCCTGCATAGCTCTGGGTACATGTCAGGGGATCTTCCTCACCCCAGAAAGCTGCAGTACCTTCAAAATGCTTTGGTAAAGGACATTCAAACATTGAAGTCAGTGGCTACATTTTCTACTGATCTCAATGAGAGCAGAATTCAGTCACATCCAATTCCTCACTACGCTCTGCTGAAAGAGATTATCACCACCCCCATTTTACAGCTACAGACTGAGGGCTGGTCTTCACTACCCGCCCGGATCGGCGGTAGAAAATCGATCTCTTGCGGATCAATTTATCGCGTCTCGTCGGGACACGATAATCGATCCCCGAATCGACGCGCATACTCCACCAGTCCAGGTAAGAGTAAGCGCCGTCGACGGGGGAGCCGCGGCGGTCGATTTGCTGCCATCCTCACAGCGGGGTAAGTCGGATCAGATACGTCGAATTCCGTGACACTATTCCCATAGCTGAATTTGCGTATCTGAAATCGATCCCTCTCTCCCCCCCGTAGTGTAGACGTAGCCTGAGACAGAGAACAGAAACGAATGATCCCAAGGCAATATAGGAGTAGCACTCATGAGCTAGTGTCTCTCATTCCCTGGCTCAATCCATTAGAATGTGCTGCCTTTCAATATTAAAAACAGCCTCTATCATATTTAAGGTCAACAACCTCACCTTCTTCAGAGCAAGGGCAAAGTGGCTGGAATAGACACCAACTCAGTATTCAATGAGCATTTATTCTCTATTCCATGTAGGACTTTGTGTTTCTAAGATAAAGCCTCTTATTGCCTTTAGGGTATTTTGTTTGAAATTTGTAATTACCTGATAAAGATTATAGGGAGTGTGGTGTTGAGCATTAGCGAATTCTGTAGAAAAAGATTCATATTAAGTATTTCGCTAAGCAATAGTACATTTAACCAAACAAACAAAAACCAGAGTCTATATATGGTTGCTTGCCAAACCCACATCCTATGGTCAAATATAAAAATCAGCAGCTTTGGAAACAGAATCCTGAGGAATCCTGAGTATCAGTCACTCCAGTGAGTGATTGAATCTCTTAAACATGTTTCGTAACAACTGCAGAGTTGCCAGTTTGCAAGCAGGCCTCTCACATGTTTCAGCTTTCTAAGAACGTCTTGCCAAAGAAAGGAAGCCACCAAACCGGAGAGTCCAATGTACCCAAGTCCTTTAGTTGTTTTACACACAAAACTCTCAATGAATTTGTCACAGGATAGCTGGTCCCTGTGGATAGACTAAACCCAGCTCCCCAGTAACATGGCAGGGGAGTCCAATCCAAGTAATTAAAAAGGGCTGGGCTCCACCTGGGCCTATAAAGGGTTGCTAGTGGGCAGATGAGATGAACTAAGGCTATATTTACACTTTCCTGAAAGATATAAATTTTGCCGACATAAGTGGGAGTGAGTATTCCACCCCCTAAGCGACATAAGCTACACCAGCATAAGAGCTAGTGTGTTCTTCCGCCGACATAGATACCGCCACTCACTGGGGGGTGGATTTATTACATCTACAGGAGAGCTGTCTCCCGTCAGCTACACTAGAGACCTTACAGCTATGCAGCTGCATCGGTACAGCTGCGTCACTGTAAGCTCTCAGAGTAGACATAGCCTAGGATAGACTGTGTCCTGGAGGAGAAAAAGAGTGGAGTTAGCTCCTGTGGTGGATCCCTGGAGGAAGAGCTCAGAGAAGCGGCCCTGGGGTGGCTGCTCCCACAAGGGAGCAGGGCTGACTGAAACTGGGAAGCTCCCAGGAGCAGGAGTGCCAGACAACCCTGGGAGAGGTGGCCTTGAAGCCTGAAGCAAAGGAATGAGTTAAAAGACTGTTTTTTTGTTTGTTTTGCTAACTTCTGTTAAGGAAAAAAAACCTCCTCGCAAACCACGGGGCATGGCAGTACATGCTTTGGAGCGCAGGAGAAGCCAGGCCTGGTGACAAACTTCAATAACTTTTTTGTACAGATAATTCTCTCTGTCAGGTGCTTGGCTGGCTAGTTCTTGCTCACATGCTTGGGGTCTAACTGATTACCATATGTGGGAAAGGGAAGGAATTTCCCTCCGGGTCAGATTGGCAATGATCTTGGATGTTTTTTGCCTCTCTCTGTGATGTGTGGGTGGGGGGCCACTTGCCAGGATTATCTGGATATATCTCACTTAATCATTTCCCTGCCATCACAGGGGCACATAGTATAATTCCTAGAACTCCTGTGGAATGTACTGTAATACTTCGGTCTAATTTCTGTTGTTGGGTTTAGAGTGCGGGTGCTGGGTGGGGTTGGTGGCCTGTGATATCCAGGAGGTCAGAGTAGCTAATCTGGTGGTCCCTTCTGGATAAACTGACTCCTGGATCTAGCCCTAGACTTCTAACATTATTGTAAGTCTCTAGATAGCACTATTATAGACAGTGTTACAATCTCTTTTTAACTGAACGAATAGGCAGTAAGATCTTAGAACTGCTAGGTTCACAGCCATGCAATTAGTTAGATGTTCTGGTTGCACCAATCAAGTTTTGTTCCCTGCTTGAATCTCTAACTGGAATCATGTCCTTCCAGAAATCCAGGTGCAGTGTACTGATGCCCATCAGATACATCCATAAAGGCTAAAACATTACAATCTCTATTAAGTGAGATGATGGTATCCCACACTGATAGTGTACAGCCTCTTTTTTAACTGAAGAATTTCTTAGAATCTGTGCGTTTCATATGTTTATAGTTAAGAGCACTTGATGTCAGAATATAAAAGAAAAGATTATCAACAGCCAGGACAACTTGAGAGAATGCTTTCCTTTCCCCTTGAAATGCTACCTTTCAAAAACTCGGTTTTCTTTTGACATGTTTTGTGGGTATTATTTTTGTTTCCCCAGTTAAAAGGAAATTGTGAAATAATTCCAGATGGAAAAGATACTGATGTGTTTACTAAAAGGATAAGCTTTCCGCTTGTCACCACTTTACCACATCGACAATAAGTAAGTAACTCAAAGTACGAAACTTGAAAGATTCAATACAGAAATTTGAAACACCCCTCTTTTGTTTGGTGGGAGGGCAGGGAGGGAATTGTGTGCAGAGCAGAGAGATATATTGGCAGAATTAGAAACATAATATACCTACTTAAGGCCCTAACCGTACACCTAGCTTCATACACATAGATCCTTTAACTGTCACATATGGACCCAAGTTTCCTAGTTAGTATCATCCCTAAATGTAATTTTGAAACTTTTTCCTATCCTAACACTGTGCCCTATTTAACAGCCACTTTGGATCTGTCTACACTGCAGTTCAACACTCATGGCTGGCCCGGGTCAGCTGACTCGGGCTGCAGGGCTATAAACCTGCAGTATAGATGTTCAGGCTCATATTAGAGCCGAGGTTCTGGGAACTTCCCCCTTTGTGGGGTCCCAGAGCTTGGGCTCAAGCCCGAGCCCAGATATCTATGCCGCAGTTTTACAGCCCCATAGCCTGAGCCCCATGAGCCTACGGCAGCTGACACGGGCCAGTCACGCGTGTTTAATTGCAGTGTAGACATACCCTTGGTTTTGTCCCAGACTTGCCTGCATTTCAGTTTTGTGGATTATGTGACATGGCACCTATTTGCAGCTTGCAAAGTGCTTTGAGGTAATTAAAAGTGAAAAATTGCTGTACTTAGTTATAACTATCCTTAATTCTTCAAAAGTCCAATATTTAATTGGACAGCAGGGATTTTTTTTTGCCTTATTTTTTTTTTAATACATGCTATACCATAAATCCAGAGGGAAACTGTTCCAGAAACGACAACTCATTCACACTTATTTTCACAAAATGAGAGATGCTACAAGCAATTGGCTGGAGTTCTAGCATTTTCCCTTTTGTTTTCTTTCCCCACCCTTCAGAAATAGGTCTTTGTTCTTAGAAGGCTTAAAACAGGATTTCACTCTGAAAAATTACTCTAAAAAGAAGCACCAAGGGGATCCCATATTTATGATTGCGCAGTGCTTCTATAATAAGTTTGCTCAATTTACAAATAAAAGAGGTTTTCCTCCTTTCCCCTCCTGGCCAGCCCCGTAATAATACTCAGAGTCAAACTGGGCTCTTTCCTTTTTTGTGCATCACCACCAGGAATAACACACCTGCAAATCATATTCTACCTTCAGTGACACCTGGGCATCCTCATCATCGTCAGTGGGGTTGCACAGATGTCACTGATGGCAGAATTTGGCAGTGCAGTTAATAACTCTGATGATTATTCAGCATCAGGAGAAGCATGCAGCTCCCTTTCTCAAAGCTGTGTTGGCTCTGCAGAGCAGGCAGGAACATTTCTCAATTCAATTGGAAATACAGATAGCGAGAAGACTTGTTGAGCAAGATCTCATCCGTTTACCTAGTCACTTTTTTTCTGATTGTTAACTGCGCTTTTGCCTTTAGAACAAAATTAATTTTAGTCTTTAAAAACTACCTTAAAAGAATGTTGAGTGCTTAACTCACAAAATAAAATTAAATAAAATTAAAGTTTCCCTGGTCAACTTTTAAACCCTTGCCTTTAATGCTATATTACCACATATCTCATAGACTGCACACCATACAAACCCTGCACCACCTATGGATTGTTTCTGTTTATAGACTTGTCTGTGTTGCTTTGCAGAATAGCATCTGAGTGCCTTACTAAAATTAATGAATTTAGCCTCATAACGCTACAGGGGATGAAATTCTCGCCCCAGCAACGTCAACAGCAAAACTTTCATTGCTTTCAATGGAGCCAGAATTCCACACAGGAAATATTATAATCCCCATTTTGCAGATATATAACTGTAATGCAAAACAATCCACATTTTTGGTATCAAAGAATAAATACAACTGCATTGCTTCTATGAAACTCATTAAAGTGATGTATCAAAAACCAAAATACTCTCCAACACTCCAGTAAAAGTGTTCTTAGTATTATCACTGAGAGCACTACAGACTCTAACTCATTTAAATCCCAAGTGAAAATGTTCAGTGCCTAAGGTCAATGCCCAAAATCATGCCAATCGGATTACTCAAATGTTCCAGGATTTATTAGCTCCCTAAAAGAATGGATGCTTGTAGTTAAGGCAGAGGACTGGGACTCAGGAGATCTGGGTTCTATTCTTGGCTTTGGCACAGATATCCTGTCTGATAAGTGCCAGTCTCTCTGTGGCTCAATTCCCTAACTGTGAAATGGGGATTAGGATATTTCCTTAACTCTCAGGAGAATTTGCTAATGTATGCAAGGTGCTCAGATACATCAGTAATGTGAGCCTATAAATAACAATAAGTTATTCTATCATCCAAATGTTTCCTTGTATTTCCTCCCCCACCAATGTAAATCTGTGCAGCATACCAGCTCAGGTATTTCATAGAAATGTAGGACTGGAAGGGACCTTGATAGGTCATCTAGTTTAGTCTCCAGCATTTAAGGCAGGAATAAGTATTTTCTAGACCAGTGCTTCTCAAAGCCGGTCAGCCACTTGTGTAGGGAAAGCCCGTGGCGGTCCGGGCCGGTTTGTTTACCGGCCACGTCCGCAGGTTCCACAGGTTCGGCCAATTGCGGCTCCCCATGAGAGGGTGTTTTTCTAACCCCGTTCTTCAAAATTTCCAATGACAGAGACTCCACAACCTTCATAGGTAATTTGTTCCAGTACTTAACTACACATATAGTTGGGAAGTTTTTCCTAATGTTTAACCTAAATCTCCCTAGCTGCAATTTAAGCCCATTGCTTTTTGTCCTGTCTTCAGTGGTTAAGGAGAACAATTGATCACTCTCCTCTTTATAACAACCTTTTACTTACTTGAAGACTGTTAATATGTCCCCCCTCAGTCTTCTCAATCTTTCCTCATAGGTCATGTTTTCCAGACCTTTACTCATTTTTGTTACTCTTCTCTAAACTTCCTCTAATTTGTCCACATCTTTCTCAAAGTGCAGTGCCCAGAACTGGACATAGTACTCCAGCTGAGGCCTTATTAGTAAGGCTACAGTTTTGTGATAGAGGTCGCGGAAGTCACGGAATCTGTGACTTCCAAAGACCTCCGTGACTTCAGCCCCGGGAGGTGGGAACTGCAGGATCTCGTCGCCTCCTGCAGTGGCAGGAAGCTGTAAAGTACTCCCGCCGCCTGAGGCAGCAGCCCCCAAGTTCTCAGCCACCGTGAGCAGCGGAGGTACCCCACAGCTCCCAGCCACTGCAGGCAGGGGGGTACTCTGCAGCTCCCGGCTGCTGAGGGGGATCCCCGCTGTGGGGTAGGGGCACTGGCAGCTCCCCTGCCGCCACCGCAGGAGGGAAGGGGGACCCCCATAGCTCCCCTGCTGCCACCGTAGGGGAGCAGAGGAACCCCAGCAACTCTCTGCCACCGCCATGGGGCAGGAGGACCACCGCAGCCCCCAGCTGCCATGGGGGAGGGGCAGGGGGACCTCCGCAGCTCCCCACTGAGGCAGTGGCAGGGGGATTCCCACAGCGCTCCCCACTGCTGGGAAGGGGGCAGGGGGACCCTGCAGCTCCTCTCCGCCGCTGGTGGCAGGGGACCCTGGAGATCTAAGCCCCCATTAGTGGTGGGGGCCTCAGAGCTCCCAGCCATCCCATAGCTGCCCTGTCCCTGCCCATTTTATCATGGATATTGTTAGTAAAAGTCAGGGACAGGTCATGGGCTTCCGTGAATTTTTCTTTATTGCCCGTGACTTGTCCGTGACTTTTACTAAAAATATCCATGACAAAATCTTAGCCTTACTTATCAGTGCTGAGTCGAGTGGAAGAATTACTTCTCATGGCTTGCTTACAACTCTCCTGCTAATACATCCCAGAATGACATTCACTTTTTCTTTTCTTTTTTCTTTTCACAACAGTATTGCTTTGTGGACCCATATCTAGTTTGTCATCCACCACTACCCCCAAATCCTTGTCTGATGTATTTCTTCCTAGGCAGTCATTTTCCATTTTGTATTTGTGCAATGTATTTGTCATCAAACATTATGTCCTATACAGACAGGTTAAGCAATGTGGCCACTTACACATTGTTTAGAACAAAGCAGTAGTTGTGGGAACTGGAGATCTACAGTATCTCATTTCTCCTTAGTCCAAAGTAGAAGAGACAGTTCTATATCTCCAGAATAAGAGTACTGGGTTTATCTTCACAGAGGAAGTTGCTGTATTTGCCTCCCTCATTACTTCAACTGGTATCATCTCTTCAGTGTGTAAAAAGAGAGAGGTAAGGCTGGACATAGTGGTCCTATTACACTGTCACATAAGGATGTACATAACGTGTTAACATTTTTTGAAGACAAGCGATGTTAATGTCATGCTGCAGTCAGAAAGCATGCCATATGCAAGATACAGAGCAGGAGATGCACATACTTTCTACTATTCCATTCAAAAGATAGGCATTGGAAACTTATATTTTTATCATTTAAAAGGAAATGTCAAGCTTTTACTCAGCCCAGAGAGTTGAGAACACTAGACATGGCTGCACTTCTCACCGCGAATAAATGATCAAATACAATTGGAAACTAAGTGCCTAAATCATCAATCATTTTACCAGCTAAACCACATATCTTCGCCCATAGTTCCACATCCAGCAGGACTGGAGAACTACAGCCCTATGTTTTTAGGAACAGTCAGTATCCTGGAACAAATTTCAATATAGAACATGAACACTTTTCTGTCAACAGAATTTCACCCGGTTTTAACTACGTGACATAGTTAACTCGACCTAACCCCACACTGAAGACATCGCTAGAATTCTTCCATTGACCTGCCGACCACCTCTCGAAGGGGTGGCTTTTCTATAGTGACAGAAAAACATCTTTCATTGTCATAACACACTGCAGCACTACATCAGCATAGCTGCAGCACTGCTGTAGCACTTGTAGTGTAGACACACCCTAAGCTATCTCCTATCTAATAGTCCCTATATAAGGCCAGGCCTAGAATGGTATTCACAAGGCAAGGAGTATGTTTAAGCATGTTTGTGGCAGAGTTCGGGAATGGAGGGATCACTGATGATTGCTGGAGTATATTTCACGCTGATCGAGTGCATTTACTTCTCAGATACTGGATAAGATTTATCTACGTTGTATGTCTAGGCATGGCTTGAATGCTTAACTTTATTCATAGTGAGGTTTTGACCCAAGATGAAGCCAAGCAAGAATTAGCTATAACCATCAACAAGGGTAGCCAGTTAGGGAACAGGTAGGTGTGGTGTTAATTTAGTACTAACAAGACTTAAACCATAGATTTAGGGAGGTGGGACTTGCCTGCAGGAATTTTAGGATTTCACAAAGCATTGCAGTCTGGATGACTCTTTGATCCAAAGGGCCACTGCACATCTGAAGCAGCTCTTTACTAGATTCCAAACGGGAAAGCGCCTAGTCTGCAAAGACTGTTATGTTCATTTGTTTATATAAACTATTACACACAACTGAAACATAAACAACACTGCAATCTGCTCTTTCCACCAATCTACCATGCCACATCCTTACTGGAAAGCATCTGCTCCAAGCAATTTTTCTGGTTGTGCTCCTATGTCTTTAAAGGCACGTAGGAACTTTTCTTTCAGCTGATCCTTGCTTCAGGGGAAAAAAGTAAAATAAAAAAAATCTGTAACTTGAATTCAGGCTCAGCTAAAAGTACACTCCAGTGTGGATTGCTGTTACCACTTATAAGGCTGCACAGCAGGTGGCAATGCCATTAATCTTCCACAATGACAAGCTGTTCCTCTCAATCATGGTTTGAGATAAATTTCAGCACCCATCAAGAGTATGAGCTTGAAAGTAGGTTGACTGTTCAGCCAGGTTAAAAATGCAGACGATATTTTACTTAATGCTTCATAATGTTTAGCAGAAGAAACATTAAGGCAGAAAATATATATTAACATACAGACTACAAAAGAGTACACACAATGACACTGCATCTACACAAAATGTGTTTTTACCTGAACAAACAGTATTCCGTATGGATCATACACATGCAAAGTTTTTCAAATGGATCAAAATTGTGTTACAACCCTAATAGCAAGACAGACAATCCACTTCAGACCCCTATGGAAGTGAACATTCATTATAAAGATTAGTTTTGATCTATTAAAAATATGCCTACTCCAAAGTGTTCCTAGGGAAAGATACAGCGTTACAAATATTTTACCAAGTAGGCATAAAAGACAATTATGTGCTACAATAGGCTAAGTACATGGCCAAACAGTAATCACCAGCACAACCTCCCACCTTTTTTACGTAAAGCCCAAAAATAGCATTGCACCCTGATGCTCAACAAACTACCTCTATTGGAGCAGTGAGGGAAGCAAGTGCCAATGTTGGCACTTTCTCAATGGAGAGACCCTATCTTTAGTACACCATGTAGGCAATGTTAGCAAGAGTGGCCCAGCTGAACTCAAACAATTAAGGTGGTTCACAGGAAAGGAGGCTGTGTCTCAGGACCCAGAGCATATAGGGCTTGATAGATCAATACCAAAACCCTAAAATGCAGAGAGAAGCAAATAGAAAACCAGTGTAGTCTTCAGAGTGTTGATGCACAATGCATTTTTTGTCTGACAAAGCCTAACAGGATGTGCTTTCTACACTAGCTGTAGCAATCAGTAGCCTTCAGTAGGATTACACAAGTGTAAAAGAGCACATAAGTCTACTCCTGGGGCAATTCTGCAACAAAAAAATAAAAATTATGTGCACAATATTTTAAAATTCTGCAAAATTCTCATATTTTATGTCAAAATAACACAATATAATCACACCAGTTTCAATTATTTTTGGTCATTTTTTTCAAAATACCTGTCAGCAAGTATGTCTGTAACAATACAGACAACAAAAAAAATCAAGAAATCTTTTTTAACAAATAGATTCCTTACTAGGCATATTAATTCAGAACTCTGAGTAATAATTCATTTAAGCCACAATACAGAAAAATATTTCCCTCACCCTTCAGAAGCAGTGCAAAGGCTTGGGGGACTCAGGAGTAACGGAGTAGTTGAGGTAGAGAGAAGTAAATTGCTGGGAAGGAGCCTTGGTATGAACTTGGAGGGCTGTTCGGTATGGGTGGAAAAAGTATAGAACAGGTTTTTTGGGGGCTGGGGGGTGGGGAAGGGAGCTTCCCCCATGCAGACCCTGGCTGACCCTTAGCCTTTTCCATTCAGTCAGGCACATCTGCCCTTGTCCCCATGTGTTCCTGCATCCCCATGTGTCCCTCCACCCCCACTCAGACACCCACTCCCCCCATTCCCATGTGACCCTGCACCCCTCCCCCTGTCTCCATGTGGCTCTGTACCCCCCTCTCCCTGTCCCCATGTGGCTCTGTGTGCCCACCCAGCCACTCCCCTGTCCCTATGTAGTTCTGCACCTCCTCCCCCATCACCATGTGGCCCTGCACCTCCTTGCCCCCTGTGGCCCTGCGTCTCCACTCCCATTCGGCCCCTGCACCCTGCCCCAGCCCTTATGTGCCCCTTATGAGCACCCCATGATGTCAGTCTCTTCATAGCCCTTGTCTCCTGACTGGCCTGACAGGTGCTGTGAAGAAGGCAGGTTCTTTCTCTTCCTTTCCTGGCCGGGAGCTGCTGCTGTGTTCTATCACCACAGTGCCCTCTGGTGGGCAAAAGGTGGAACTGCAACAACATTTCAATAGACGCTTTTTTTCTGCACAAAAATTCAAAAATATGCCCAGTTCATTAATTATGCATGTGCTCAGTAGTGCAGAATTTTCCCAGAAGTAGTAAGTCAACCTGTAGCACCTTTAGTGGTGATGAAGACTAAACCAGAGAGAACCCATCCTGACACTCAGAACTGCTATGGAGAAAAGCAAAGTTGTTAACCAAGCAAACTGAATATGGAGTCAGTGGGGCAAAACAAAGATTTTATTCCACAGTGCCACTCTTTCCAGCATCAGCTTTCAAGTTAGAACAACACAACCCTTTAACATATAAAGACTCCTCTGCACATTTTCTTTGTCATATCATTTACTGCTTCCCTGTAATTGCATCAATGAAGAAGTGACCAAGATCAGCCCATAAGGAGCTAAACCAATCAAGATGCATTAAGTTCTGATCCCTGAATCAAATCAATTTCCATTTACCAAAAAGAGATGTATTCTCCCACTTCAATAAACTCTAAAAAGAGAAAGATGAAAAAGTTTCTTGATCCTTGTGCAATTAGAACCTAACTGAAAGCAGCTGATAACCTACACCACCCTCTCAAAAGCACTCTCATACAGAAGAGTTCTGCTCCATAGCATTTGACTCAAAGAGAAGGACAGAATGCTTGCATCCTAAAGAATCCTTCAGCTAATTCAAGTCTACAAGAAGAAGACTACACTAGCAGCCAACTTTGGCTGATGATGAATTTCTGCACAGGCACTGCCAAGCTTTAGGCTATTATTAGTATTAATTTTAATTGAGAACATTGAAATACTGTGACTTAAGATTCATTAACAGTTTCCCCTCATGCAACCTTGAATACTTGGCAACTTATTTCTGGAAAGGAAACATAGAGGAGACATAAAATAACTTAATTAAAATAGAGGGACTATGTGGGATTTAATTTGAATTTAATATTCTTGATTTTCATTGAGCTTCCTGTCTCAAGCCACTCTTTAACTGAGTCTGTGGATTAAAAGACATGCTGAGATCTTAAGTGAACACTCTTAGTCTATTCTTCCAAGTAACTGAATTAGAGCCTTCCTCCAATTACAGAATTTCTTGAGGAAAAGCCGGTAATGTTATGAGTATTGGATTTTATTAAGATCAGTCATTTGACAGTCTGGATACTGCCAGCTGACATTTTATATGGATGGGATTGAGAAAATTGAATGTATGGAAAATATCAGCATTTTAAGGCAATGGCAGAATTAATGAGAATGAAACAAGGAGGAGAACCAGCACCATGAGACCAACAAGTGTTCTGTAGTCCAGTTTGAGGACTGCTGTGGTAGATAGCATGCCATATTTCATTAAGCTATATCAAGTACTCCCTTAATATTACTTTTCCACGTAAGCAATTGCTATAGTTACCAGACAGATGTTACAAATTGCTAATGGAAAGAAAGGGGAGACCAGGTGATCATGAATGGGACTAGACAAGGTCGGTCCACACTGTGAAAATGTTTGAAAACCCTTGATGTAACAATGAAGAGAATATAGAGAGGCTATGGAAAGTGGGTATGGAGAAGGAAGCATGGAAAAACAACAGGTGCAACCTACCTGTAAAGCAAAGCTACATAAACATAAGAGAAATCCAAAATGAGGAGGCAAGAAAGGTATGGGTGAGGAAGCAGATAATTTAATGTTAGTTCCAAAGGCAATCGTGAATCAATATTTCTTAAGAGACTGGAGATGAAGACTTATAACTATTTGCCCAGGTAACTAAAGAGGAATTCATTTTCAAAGGTAGTGGACTGGCATAAACATCACCTGCTCGATCTGAATAAAAGCCAAGATTCCTTAGCTAATAAGATAATGACAGTTAACACCACATCAACCTAACGGGCTCCAAGAATTTAAATTTGCAGGCATGAAGGACAAAGGGGTGGGGGATGGAAGACATTCCTGACAGACTGAAGGTCTCTCACACAGGGACTGGAGGTTGATGATGCTCGATAATTAGAAAACGGGCCTGGAAAACTGACAGGCACAGCAGATTACTGATGCAAGCATTAGATTATCTCAAGGGGTTTGGGACTTGCCTAGGTGAAGCTAAGGAGGCTTAGTCCTAATTACTGTTCTACTTTTGTTTTCATTTCCTTTAAATTTTCCAAAAAACTTGGTTGTATTTAAGACATTTGGCTCTTACACTGTCTCTGGGATAACTCACTACAGTCCTTTTTTTGGAGACAAGAACAAGGCATCTGATAGCAACAACCAACAAAATCTGAGGTACTCCGTCTAGGATGATACCCCTTGGAAATCAATGAAAAGCAGTCTGAAGTCAGCAAGACAACAAGGTACCAAAAGGAGCAACGGCAATAAAGGGACCAAAACATTAAAACTTGCTTCTGGAATGAAACTTCCTTTGGCCTCCTATAAACCACCTGGTATTTGATTTCCACATCCAGTCTCTAACCACACATTAATGCACGAGCTCCTTTCTGACTTGCATAGAATCAACAGGTTTGCTTACTTTTTGAGTAGAATCAACTTCTCTTCTGCAGGGAAGCAAACTGAAGCAGATCTCACTCTTATAGAAACTCAGTTACCAAGTCTTAATTAGCACTTTGTTTTGTGGCTTGTTTTTTAATTTTTTTTTTTTTTTTTTTGTAGAGAAGTCATTAATAATTGAGTGTCTGCTTGTCTGAGTCATGACATTTCTTAATGTACTAAAAAACACACTGGTATGACTAATAGTGGGATCGAATCTTTGGACTCGAGTCAGGATAAAACTATTATAATTGGCCTATGAGATCTTTTTTTCTCCATTCTATAATTTTAACAATTTTTGGAAAAGATTAATTGGCATGCAACACAGTAGCTCATGCTTAAAAACAAACATCGCTTTCATGGCAATGCATGCTGCCACAACCATATTTTAAAGTGGAGCTATATAACAACAGCAACAACAAAAAGGTACAATCCCACAGTGTGGCAAGCAACGCGGCAAGAATTCTGAACACATATAGAGACTGAAAAAATGACATCCAAGTGGCAATCAGCTATGAAAAATATAGTTTCGTAGGCATGTACCCCACTGCTATATGAATAGACAACACATATACACGACAGGATGTTGGACCACCTTCCATTCCCAGTTATTAATATCCAGAAGATTTCTCCGTAATTGGGATCTAAATATGTACAGGAGAAGAGCAATTCTTCTCTTTGATAGCCTATTGCTGAATTTTAGACTAGTGAGAGCAGGTGGTATGTCCTCTGCATTTCGGATTTGATCATAAAATTGCTATGCAATTGGGCTACAGTGAATTTTCTCTTTATAGGATATGCAAGATTCACTTGGTTTTGATTGTATGGTTGTTTTTAAAATTAACATTTAAGAGAATGCGAAATTGCTCTCTCTCCAATACAGAGAGACGTTTTCTTTTTCAGATCAGCTTTTCTCAACAGCACCACCACCACTGGCTGTTAACCCTAAAATAATAAGAGTTTAAATAGTTTCCTAGAGACAAGATTGTGGGTTTTTTGGGGGGGTGGAAAGGAAAGGAAGAGAGATTCTGCTTCAGTCAATTTCTCTTCTGGCCATGTAATTTGACACATTGGTACTCAAATGCTATCTATTCAACACAGTATGTTGCTAATCTAATCTAAAGCAGCACTGTGAACACTGCTGTGCTATGGAAATGCTTAACAATGCAAACATGATTAGCCACATAGATGGAGCTTTATATGCTACTGTTTTGGGAGCAAAATTTAATAGTACAACAATGACGAGATGGCCTCCCTCTTCAATTCTATCTCATCAACACTTACATTATAGCGCTCAATGCAGACTAGGCTTTCATCTCGTTGTCTGCATTTTTTCCTTGCTAATATGAAGGCTCATCTAGCACTAATTATGGCAATTTAATGAAGAGTAGAGAAAAGAATGATTAATAAAGGCCTTCACCATTTGTTATGTTTTTGGCAAGTTGAGCTGCATTAGATCATGCCTACAACAAAATTAAGAGGCTATAACATGACCTCCATAGTCTAAGCAAAAAAGGATTTAGATGCATTTTACTGCATACCACAAGACAATGGATATCATTTGAAAAAAAGAAAAAAAAAATCCAAAACGTGACTTGTACTTTGCAAACAGACCTAAGAGATAAACTAACAAACATCATGTGTCTGGGACCCGTGATTCTGATTTGGTATGCTCTGGGAACCTGGGACAAGAGAGAATCCCTGAACTGGGCACTGATTAAAGATCAGCTTCAGTAGGTGGAGAGGGGTTACGCTGGCTAATTAGTCAGGTATCTTCAGTGGACATCAATGCAAAGAATTACAACCCCAAATCTATCGTTGCATTCAACCTTCCTCCACCCCAAATATCCCCACCACATAGCTCTGTATAAATCTTCTCTAGTAGTTTTTCATAAATTGCACCTGATCGGGTAGGTAGCATACCTTCTCACACCAGTAAAATGATAATTCGATAATGTTAGTCAATCCTATAGTATATAAGATCTGTGTTATAGTCCATACTATATAATACCCATGTTAAATCTCTGAGATTGCCAGTGTTAACAGATATTTCCAGAAGCCTGAGCAAATCTTAACCAAGTTGAATGTTTGTGTATTTGAGGCCTGTGCCCAGCCTACCTGCCATCTGACTACTTACTAAACAGGATAGCATCAAAACTAGATCTCAAAAAAGATTAAACAGATTTTATGTTTTCTTTCCAAAATGTGAGCTTCTCAGTAGTTATACGAATAGTGTTGTGCTGCAAACTGCCTGAGAAAAAAAAACGGAAAAATATTAAATGGGAAAAAAATAAAAAGTTCTCAAAGAGGATTTAAAAACAGGCAGCAAGTCACCCTTCTAATCTCTTTTGGAAAGGATTTTAGGAGAAGGGAACCAGTGCTCAACATCTTGAAAGCAAAATAAAATAGCTACGAAGAATGTTATTTTAAAGAAGTGGACAGACTAGATAATGGAGGCACTGGAACATGGGGATTAATTAAGAGAAATTATGTTGTGGAACTTGATAGTGTAAGTATTAAAGGAGCAATGTCAACTCAATTTTGACCCCAGATCTATATTTCTGGAGAAACAAGTTTTAGAAAACTTTAAACCAATGGAAAGTTTTCACTTTATTTTTTTTTTTCCAATTCTAAGGGGGAAGAATTGTTTACACAAATAAAAATTCCACTGCAATGTTTACAACCCAAAATACTGAATCTAAAAGTGAAACTGACTTCTTTGGTTTTCCAAGATGAACAAATAGTTCCTTTAACTGATCTTATGTAAAGACATTTGCTAGTGCTCACGCACAACGGGCACAGTCACATTAGAAATAACAAGGATGACATGCAAAGAAGAAACAACAAGTAAACCTCACAAAATGAACTGGATTTCAAGTGATCAGTTTTAATAAATCCAACATGTTATTAGTATCTGAGACAACATGGTATGTTTGTTTAAAACAGGGCTTAACTTGGCAGCACCCACTTAATATCAAGTGAAGATCCCCACAGAATTCTGCCAATCCAGCCTCAATACTGAAATAATACGTTTTCATTACTATAATCCTGACTGTAAACTTTTGCCGTTCAAATAAGGGGTAATGATTAAGTCCACCCTCATTTTCTTAGAAACATAGTGAGAGGAAGGGAGCTCAAGAGGTCATCTAGTCCAGTCCCCTGCACTCATGGCAGGACTAAGTATTATCTAGACCATCCCTGACGGGTGTTTGTCTAACCTGCTCTTAAAAATCTCCAATGATGGCGATTCCACAGCCTCCCTAGGCAATTTATTCCAGTGCTAAACCACCATGACAGTTAGGAATTTTTTCCTAATGTCCAACCTAAGCCACTCTTGCTCCAATTTAAGCACCATTGCTTGTTGTTCTATCCTCAGAGGTTAAGGAGAATAATTCTTCTCTCTCCTCCTTGTAACAATCTTTTATGTACTTAAAAACTGTTATGTCCCCCTTCAGTCTTCTTTTCTCCAGATTGAAAAAACTGGATTTGTTCAATCTTCCCTCATAGGTCATGTTTTCTAGACCTTTAATCATTTTTGTTGCTCTTCTCTGGACTTCTCCAATTTGTCCACATCTTTCCTGAAATGTGGCGCCCAGACCTGGACACAATACTCCAGGTGAGACCTAATCAGCACGGAGTAGAGCAAAAGAATTACTTCTCGTGTCTTGCTTACAACACTCTGCTAATACATCCCAGAAGGATGTTTGCTTTTTTTGCAACAGTGTTACACTGTTGACTCATATTTAGCTTGTGATCCACTATGACCCCCAGATCCCTTTCTGCAGTACTCCATTTTGTATGTGTGGAATTGATTGTTCCTTCCTAAGTGGAGTACTTTGCATTTGTCCTTATTGAATTTCATCTTATTTACTTCAGACCATTTCTCCAATTTGTCCAGATAAGATTAAAATTCAAAACAATCCTCCAAAGCACTTGAAACCCTTCCCAGCTTGGTATCGTCCGTAAACTTTATTAATGTGCTCTCCATGCCATTAATTAAATCACTGATGAAGATATTGATCAGAACCGGACTCAGAACTGATCCATGCGGGACCCCACTTGATATGTTCTTCCAGCTTGACTGAGAACCACCACTACTAACTACTCTCTGAATGGTTTTCCAACCAATTATGCACCCACCTTATAGTACCTCCATCTAGGTCACTGGCTCTCAACCTTTCCAAACTACTGTACCCCTTTCAAGAGTATGATCTGTCTTGTGTACTCCCAAGTTTCACCTCATTTAAAAACTTACAAAAAAGTGTCACAGCACACTAGTACTGAAAAAATTGCTTACTTTCTCATTTTTACCATATAATTATAAAATCAATCAACTGGAATATAAATATTGTACTTACATTTCAGTGTACAGTATACAGAAAAGTATAAACAAATAATTGTCTATGACATCTTAGTTTGTATTGACTTTGCTAGTGCTTTTTATGTAGACTGTTGTAAAAGGAGGCAAATATCTAGATGAGTTGATGTACTCCCTGTAAGACCGCTGAGTGCCCCCGAGAATCACTGATCTAGGATGCATTTCCCTAGTTTGATACAAGGTCATGCGAGATAGTATCTAATGCCTTACAGATGGTGACACTCTTCCACAATCCATTCCTTTCTGTGTCCATATGTCTCTAAATTCCCCTCCCTGTTCCCAGGCCTCCACCAGACCAGACTGGATTTGGTTTTGGGGCACTCCCCATATCCCTCCACAGCAACAGCAGAATTTTGACTGGCTCCCCTTGCCTTGCACAGGAAAAAAAAAAAAAGGGGGGGGGGGAGGGGGAATTATGTGCTCCCTCAACCACTAGACTAAGCCTGAGGCAAAGACATTCTAAGATACCTTAATCCTCCTGGCTGGATTCCATCATGATGTGCCTCTCTGCTGCTCAGAGTTCTCTAGCATTATTTTGTAATAATGACAGACAACTTTCCTGTCTGGTTTTAAAATTCAAGTTAAGACAATATATGTGTCCTTCATGTGCTGTTTCTTATTGAATTGTGACATATTCATAATTCAATAAGGCACAGCATATGAACGATTATTTAAACATTTAAAAACAAGGTGGGTTGCTGGCTCTTTACAAAAATTGACATATTTAAGCACCAAAAACAAATCCTATTACTGCTGTCTTTAAAACAAAAGCACACATTTTCTATTGCAGTGCTCTCTTCTCTGTCCTTCTGCAGCAAGAAGGATGTGCTCAGCACCAGTAAATACTGGAAGGCATTGTTTAAAAGTGTATTTTATTTTATTTGTGTACTTGAATCATAGATTTCAAGGCCAGAAAGAACCACTGTGATCAACAAATCTGATCTCCTATGGAATACAGGCCATAAGACTTCCCCAAAATAATTTGTAGAGCAGATCCAATCTTGATTTAGAAAATTGTCAGTGATGGAGAATCCATCAAGACCCTTGATAAGTTGTTCCAATGGTTAATTACACTCACCATTAAAAAATTACACCTTATTTCTAGTCTGAATTATTTCCTGGCTGGCTAAAATTCCTAATCCCTATTCAATCAGAATCTTATATTAACCAACAAAAGGGAAAAACAGAAGGGGGAAAACTCCTATCAGATTCTCATCATCATAGTATTAAAATGACAGATTTATTTTTAGCCCATTTTCTTCCCATACCAATAGATCTTAGGATACATTTCCTGGTGGTTAAATTACTATTACTATTATTTTTTTGCTCACATTGGCAACTTTTTATAGATGCATTCTGGCACCATGGGTAAGGCAAACTATGCAAAGCAGTTTAAAATAAAGAGAGCTAAGCATGAATGCTTATTTAATATCCAATCGAGTACAATTATGTAAAAGTAAAGAGTTGAGCAGGGGACATTCTATGCTCCAGTAGACACGCACAAGACACAGTGCGAGCCTTCTACCCGCATGGAAAAGTCCTAGCTAATTATAGTCCTGCTATACAATTCTACAGAATAATTTTAGAAGACTATCAGTCTCAACTGAATTCTACGGGGATTAAGACATTTTGTAGGATCAGAGTGTATCAGACTTGCTTTCTTTATATTTAAAACAATAAAGAACATACATAAAGAAACACATTTGGGTCCAGATTTTTGAAGGTACTTGTGGGTGGCTGCACCCAGGGCTTGTCTACACTTAGAACGCCGCTGCAGAGGCGCAGCTGCAGGGAAGACACTACCTATGCTGATGGACGAGCTTCTCCCATTGGCGTAGGTAATCCATCTGCCCAAGAGTATAAATTGACAGAAGAATTCTCCTGTCAACCTAGTGGTGTGTTGCTCAGGGATGTGGATTTTTCACACCCCTGGGAGATGCAGTTATCCTGACCTAATTTCCTAGTGTAAACCAGGCCTTAGTGTCTTTCAAAAGGGATTTAATAGCCAATAGATATTAAAAGTCTACATCACAACAACTATTGAGGAAATTTAGACTCAAGTGCCTACGTCCTTTTTGAAAGAGATGTGGTCCCTAATTAGTTAGATGGTGTGACACTGAGCACAGCAATAATGCCTAGATGTCTTGAAAAATCTGGGCCTAGGTTCTCTAGGAATTAAGCTTACAATGACTACTAAGCAGCAATTTAAAAAACCCAGAATTTATACACAAATAACAAATTAAACTTCCTTTCCCCCCATGAACATACTCTCAACCTTCCCTATCAACCCTGCCAAATAAATTGCATTTGCAGTATGTCCAGAGGGTCCTCAAGTTCTGGCTATTTCAGACCAAGGATGTGGAGCAAATTTCAGAGTCCTGAGGCCAACACAGCAGACATTCTGCCAACAACCCCCTGTTTTTATTTATTTAATTTATTTATTTTGACAATGAGGGGGATCCAGTTTGAGCACCCCCACTGACTGCAGCTGCCAGCAGGAAATCATGGGAGGAAGGTAGTCTCTGAGATTGGCCTGGGCCCAGATCAATTAAGGCTCTGAAGAACATTAGACTTTTTAGCATATAGGATTATACTACTCTACCATTCCTCTTGCTCTAGCTATTCCATGCTGCCAGCATAGCTGTTTTCCACAAGTACTAAATTCACTTTTGTTTTCCCTAAAATAACTGAAGTCATTCAGTATTATTTTAGAATGGAATAATTCCCTGAAAATAAAAAACAAAAGTTCAGCACTAGACTAATAAAGACATTATCCGAAAGACTTACAAAACTTGCAGCAACATGTAGTCAGCGAACATTAGCGACAAAGTGTAACCAACCCATCCAATTTCAGTTTTACTTGCTGCATTTTTTTTTTTTTGCTATATTGGTAATTCTGTAATCTAAAACTGTATTCCACTCAAGAGGCTTAGGACAAATTCATAATCAACATACCAGCAGCATGCTCTAGCCAAGTTGTGGCCCAGACCAAGCAACAACTGAAAGGGAAAAGGAACCTCTGTGCTAGATTCACCAGACCAATAAAAAGAATATTCTTGAACGCAGGATTTAGTCAATGCCAATGCAAAGTTCAAGAAGAGAGAGAACATCAAAAAGGTGCATCTTAAAAGAAGGGCTAATCAGGGCCTGAAAACTTGACCTACTAGCTAGAGGCAGATAAGAAATATTAGCAGGGCAGGACCCTGGCGAGGTCCAGGGATAATGTTCTGGTGATAAGACTAGCTCATCCCCACTCCCAGCTACTGAAGAGGGAGAGTGCTGTCTCTAGACCCTGCTCTGATGCTCTGTTTTTCACATCAGCCTCTGGAAGTTTCTTTCCTTGCATCAGAGTCTTACTCATGGCTGTGATGGTGGTGGGAGAAAAGCAGAGTGGCTATTGTACCTGTCCCCTAGGGACAGACTCAGTGGGATGGAAATTTTGTACCTCACATACTCCTGGCTGCCATTAGGGAGATTCTTTGCAGCCATGTTGGTCTCTCTAGTACACTAGGACAAGATGGGTGAGGTAATATCTTTTATTGGACAACTTCTGCCAGTAAAAGAGACAAACTTACACAAAGCTGAAGAAGAAAAGCTCAAAAGCTTGTCTCTTTCACCAACAGAAGTTGGTCCAATAAAAGATATTACCTCACAAACCTCCTCTCTAGGGAGACTGACAGTGCGGGGGGAGTGGAGGGGAGGTGAAGACTACTCCACTAACTCTCCAGCTTCGGGGCAGGGGGGCAGATTGGCCCTGCCTCCCTTACCAATCCCTGCTTATAGCTTTCACCAACAGCACTGGAATTAAATTGACATAATTCTTGTTTGTTTTACTGGTGCCCAAAAATGTGTTGATGTAGATAGGCTATAGTACCCTTACAAACTACAGTTACAGCTTCTGATCGGATTAAATTGAAGCCTATGGAATTCAGTCTCCTTCTCATGCTTCTTTCCTTAGATCTATTAATATAAGGACTTGAAAAATCCACACACATATGGGAAGGAGGAACCCTTTCCTGGTGAACAGGCTGTGGGATTGGGTTGAGAACCAAGGCATTTATTTCTGCAGAATTAATGCTTTAACTTAACCCCCCACCCAAAAAACAAACAAACAACAACAAAAAACTCTAGCTTTGATTATTGCAAAGACAGCCATGCATATATGATCCAATGCAGTGCTTTCTTCCTAAAACTGCACTCATGTTCCATGCTACTGACGTTGCTATGAGTTTTCCAAGCAGCAACACCACTACAATCAGTTTTCACAAATGCTGTCCACAGCCTTGTGGACAACTGAAACCCTGGCAAGAATTACATCAATTTCATTTTGCACCTTCCTGGGAAAGCTCTGAGTAATAGAAGAGGCAGATGCTGTTTGCAGGGGGTTGTACTTATAGGCAAGAGTAGCAAAGATCCTCTTCCTCTTCTCAAAACAGTCAGGAAGATAAAAGGAAGGGTGGACTGATGGATTTCTTCACCCCAGCTAGGCATCAAAAAAAAAGCACATAATATTTTTGACACTTTCAAATCAAAGTTGAGCTGCAATATAACTGGGCTGTGACTGAGGTTAGAACAGTGATGTTCCCCTGAATGGTTGCAGACATGTGTCTACATCCAATCAGTAGGTCATTATTCTATGCCTTTAAATGTAAAGTCAGTCAACAGGTGCTTACCAGACAGCCAATTCTGACCTGTTTAATTTTTATTTCTATTTCTCACCCTAATCTTGAAATTGCCAATAGTTATTATGGTCAAATCTAATTAATGCTCACTAATGAGTGGGAGACTCATTGCAAATTACTGAATTTGCCAATTAGCAAGTGAGTGAACAAGTTAAAGTATCACAGAATGTGCTCTGTTCATTTATTTTGACAATTGTAGTTTGCTTTAAATTATTTATGACACTTCATAGAAGATTAATTCACTTTGCAGTATTTTGACAAAAACAGACGTCTCTGCAATGGTACTAAATTACGGATGTGGGTGATCTTCTATCACAGGAGAGTAGGAATACCGACCTAGGGGTCACTTGCATGATAGATGATCCATATTTATTGGCCCTGGACCTCTTCCTCGGAAAGTGTAGATTTTGAGATAGCTGTACTTCCCTGAAGAAAAAAAAATCCACCTAAGATGCCTTAGCAATAGAAAAACCTGCTTGTTTTAGGGTCCACTCTAATGGGACTACTAGTTCTTGAGCATAATAGATTTGGTTTGTATAATCTCTACGGCTACTCTTTGATAGGGTTACCATATTTCCACAATCGAAAAAGAGGACACTGGTGGGGGGAGTAGCCCTGCTCTAGCCCTGCCCCCGCACTGCCCCACCTCCATCCACTCCCCACCCCCTGACTGCCCCCCTCAGAACCCCCAACCCACCCCGCTCCTTGTCCCCTGACTGTCCCCTCCTGGGACCCCTGCCACTAACTGTCCCCTAGGACCACACCCCTATCTAAGCCTCCCTGCTTCTTGTCCCCTGACAGCCCCATACTAAGAACCCCCCACCCTAACTGCCCCCCTAGGACCCTACCTGTCCCCTGACTGCCCCGACCCTTATCCACACCCCTACCTCATATTCACACTCCCACACCCAGACAGACCCCCGGGACTCCCATGCCCTATCCAACTGCTCCCCGCCCCCTGACAGGACCCCCAGAACTCCTGACCCATCCAACCCCCTCTGCCACCTGCCTGCCTCGACCCCTCTCCATACCCCTGCCTCCGACAGCCCCCCCGAACCCCCGACCCATCTAACTCCCCCTGCTCCCTGTCCCTGACTGTCCCAACCCCTCTCCACACCCCTACCGCCCTGACAGCCCCCCCCCCCGAACTCCTGACCCATCCAACCGCCCCACTCCCTGTCCCCTGACTGGCCCCCTTCTCCAACTCCCCAGCCCCCTTACCATGCCGTTCGATTTAGAGCAGGTGTCTGCTCCCCCCCGAGCACTGCCGGGCGGCGTGCTAAGGCTGTGGAGGAGGAGGGGAAACGGGAGAGGGGCTCTGGCCGCCGCTGCCAACCCCGCCGCCGCGTTCCCTCACAGGCACACAGCCCCGCCCCCCAGCGCTGCCGGGCGGCGTGCTATGGCTGCAGGGGATGTGGGGAGCCAGGAAGGGGCTTTGGCTGCCGAGGCCCCAATGCGAGCGGCGCTTGGCCGCCATGTCAGCTGCTTTTTGCTCTTGAAATAGCCAACCAGGGGGAAAATCCCGGACATTTTTAGAAATCCCCCCGGACGGCTATTTAAAGAGCGAAAAGCCGGACATGTCCGGGGAAACCCAGACGTATGGTAACCCTACTCTTTGATGACTGAATCAGTGCCTCATTTCCTCCTGTTTGTTCAGGTCACTCTTGCAATGCAGTCTGTCTTGATTAGAAAGAGGGTGCCATTCCATGCTATGTTTAAAACTTAACAGAGCACACTTTACTCTATAGTTCTAGAAAGTTTTGCTTTCCTTCCTTTTCTGTTTTGACCAGCTTCTTTGGCTAAATCACGTAAGCAAGCTCCACACACATGAGACTTTGACTATTATCACTTTATAGTCCAGTGTTATTAAGAGCATTGCTCAACCTTCAAACCTGCCAATGTGTGTCATGTGCCATAAAAATGTGACACATAGCCAAAGTATGGAACACTTGTGTTTTGTTGTGTTGCCCCACAACTGAAAATGTTTTTTAACTATCAAATGTGTTTTAAATGATGTTTTCTCACAGTCTTAAATAAATGAGCTTTTCTTTTTTAAAAATTGGAAAACTATCATGTGCAGCCATACGCATCCCTCTGCCATGGGCCTTCAGATGTTCAAACACAAACCTCTGCCATTTGGGCTAAGAGGATAACAGTTATTTATGTGGATCAACTCCTAAGGTTGCCAACTTTCTGACTGCAGAAAACTGAACACCCTGGCCCTGCCCCCTCCCCACCCCTTCCCTGAGGCCCTGCCCCTGCCTGGCCCTTTCTCCGAGCCCCTGCCCCCCGCTCAGTCCATACCCCATTCCCTCCATCACTCACTCTCCCCCAACCCTTGCTCTCTCACTGGGCTAGGGCAGGGGGTTGGGGTGCCGGAGGGGGTGAGAGCTCCAGCTCGGGGTGCGGCTCTGGGGTGTGGCCAGGGATGAGGGGTTCATGGTGCAGGAAGGTCTCCAGGCTGCAGCTGAAGGGTTCGGAGTGTGGGAGGGGGTTCCAAGCTGGGGCAGGATGTTGGGGCATGGGAGGGGGGTGTGGACTCCGGGAGGGAGTTTGGGTGCAGGAGGGGGCTCAGGGATGGGGTAGGGGGTTGGGGTGGGGGAGGAAGTTTGGGGTGTGGGCTCCAGGCAGCGCTCACCTCAGGCAGCTGCCTGGAAGCAGCAACATGTCCCTAGGTGCCTAGGCGCGGGGGCGGCCAGGCAGCTCTGCATACTGCCCCTATGGGCAGGTGCTGACCCCGCGACTCCTATCGGCCACAGTTCCCTCTTTGCTTAGATGCCAGAGGGACATGCCAGCCGCTTCTGGGAGCCACGCAGAGCCAGGGCAGGGAGCCTGCCTTAACCCGCCGACCAAACTTTTAACAGCCTGGTCAGCGGTGTTGACCGGAACCGCCAGGGTCCCTTTTCGACTGGGCGTTCCAGTCTAAAACCGACGCCTGGCAACCCTATCAACATCTAGAGAAGGATGTGACCCACTTGGCCAGTAGAATGTTGGGGGGAAAAGCAAGATTCCTGGGCTCTGCTCCTGACTCTGGGAAAGGAAATGTGGACTAGGAGTTGGAGCGACAGTCACCAACAAGACAGGTAGGTGCATAATTGGACATGTTTATTATGAATGGACAGTATGGCTCAGTGGATGAGTGTTGGGGTTGCCATTCTGGAGAAGTAGGTTCTAGTGCCTGCTAGTTACTCTTGAAGTGACCTTGTGCTGTCTCTCACTTAACTTACATGTAAAATTGGGATGGGGCATTGAATACATCAGATTTGTCCAAAATGCAGAATGTTTCCTAAGAGGCCTGGCAGGGGGGTTGGAACAATTTTTAGAGTGGGATGCAGCTGATAGAAACCATGTATTTGGTGTTTCTTATTACAACAAGCCAGGGGGTACAGCAGCACCTCCAGAATCCCTAGTTCCAGCACCAACTGAGGTGCAGGTGTTTGTACCTGTTTTCTGCAATGATCACCATTCAAAATTTTAGGACTTGTCTGAGTTCATGCCTCAGTGTCTTCATTACAGATGGGAAGAAATGAGATGTAGGAGCAGATTAAAACAATCAAGGCCCCTGGGTACAAAAGAAGAAGGGTCATTTGTCCATTCTGCTCCCTACTCCCTATACCCAGCATGATCAAGTTGTATTTAAGAACGTGATTGGAATGGTTTAATAATATTTTCCTCAAATTATTTCTAGACACAGAAATAAACTGCAAGGAAAAATGCTAATTAACTAGAGGGCCAGGCCCCCCAGTGTCTCCAGCTATTGAATGGCTATGCACTATTCCTTTAAAGAGGCAGAGAAAAAATAACCTAAAATTCACCATAATGCACAAGCAGCCTTGCAGCACCCACCTCATCCCCCACACCACCAAAGAATCATGAGATTGGCCCCAAAACATCAGTTTTGTAAAAAGATTATATTGGGGGGAAGGGTTTAGTCGGACTTGATTTTTAGCTCTCCATACCCAATGGGCACAACAGTATTATCAGTGCTCCCACATCTATTGAATAAGGTGCTTGTGGCTCCTGCTGTAGGAGCTTCAACCCCCACATCAGCTCATCCTTCTGCCTAGCAATTAATTCTGCCCCCCACGAAGCCTGTTCCTGAAGTCTTCATATCAAATCTCCTCCTACATCTGCCCCACAGCCTCACTTCTGCTCCTCCTACAACTGCAGGGGCTCTTCACCCCTTTCCCTGGGGAGTCACCATCTCCCCCTCCCAAGGCTGAGGGTTGTACAGAAGCCATTCCATTGCTCACGAGAGGAGGGGGGGGCAGGCTGTCTGCTAGGGTTGCCAACACTGTAATTCAAAAATACAGGAGAAACTCAGAGGTCTAAGGGGTGGCTGGGCCAAATCTGAGTGGCATTGTGACACTGTGCACCAGGTCAAGTTGCCAGCCAGAGGCACTACCCTGGTTGAAATATGGGAGGAAAGGTATCCTGTGCTTATTTAGTATGGGACAGACAATATTTTATTTAAATAAGGGCAGGGCCGGCGTTACACTCGCTGAGGCCCAGGGCAGAAACTAAGAAGTGGGCCCCCACCCTGAGCCTTGCCGTGCAGGGCTGAAGCCGAAGTCCGAGCCCTGCCTCCCGGGGCTGAAGCATGAGCCGTCTGGCATCGCAGCTCACCCTTCCAAATGTTCCTCCATACACCCCTAAGGGACACACCCCACAGTTTTAAAACCTCTACTTTAGTGTGATTTATTTCCACTTTTGGAGATTAAATTACTGTAATACTCGCGTTACATTTACCCAGAGTGACTGTGCAGATAATATGTCATGTAGCTTTGCAGGGCCCCCTGTTGTGTGGGGCCTTGGAAAATTGCCCTGCTTGCTACCCCCTAACGCTGGCCCTGAATAAGGGACATTCCTTATAACATGGGACTGTTGGCAACCCTAGTGTGAGCTTTGAGGGCGGGTGAGCGCCGTCTGCCTCCTGCAGCAACTCTGATTGGCTGCTCTTCCTCAGGAGGCGGGGAAGGCAGCCAATCCAAGCGCCCCCTCACCGGCAGGGCTACAGTTCCCAAAGGGCCGGGGCTTCTGGCTTCAAATTGCCAGACTGGCTCCAGCCAGGCAGAAATCCCATGAGATGGCAACACGGAGACCAGTGCAGGGTACAAAGGTGGGCCTCCTCCAGCCTAGTGCCAGGGCTACTCCTTACAGGAGGCAATCACATGCTGGCCCGCCCATTCCCCAGCCAGCATTCAGTCCCTTAGTCAACCTTGTTTGGACCTTCCACGCAGCCCCCTTGTTTGCATCTATGCCCAAGTATTTGTCTGTCACAACCACCCCTGCCCCCTTTGCCAGCAAGGAGCTGCTTCCCAGGTCAGTTCTCAGCCTTTAAATCCTAGCTCTTGAGGAGCCTGGCCATCTCACTGCCATTAACTCCCAGCTGCTGTTTTGCTCATATACAGACTCTGCCCTCTCTGACCTCTGGCAGTCCAGGAGCTTGTGCTAGAGGGATTACGTTGCCCTCTATGGGCCGGATGTCGCACCGGGGGTTATCACAGTACAATGTTTACTAGAAACCGAGGAGAGAATCAGTTTATGAAAAATCTACAGAAGGGGTTGGCAACCTTTGGGAAATGGAGTGCCAAGTCTTCATTAATTTAAGGTTTCACGTGCCAGTGAAAGGTTTCGCATGCCACACCAGCAGCGTGGGCAGCAGATGGAACCCCAGACCAGCCCCTGCCAGCCAGGGTCCCGGCTGCTGGCCCTGCTCAGCCTGCTGCCAGCCCGGGTTCCATCCATCCAGGCTAGCAGCGGGCTAAGCGGGGCCGGCAGCCGGGACCCCGGCTGGCAAGGGGCCGGTGTCTGGGACCCCAGACTGGCAGTGGCTCACTCCACTGCTGGTCTGGAGTTCCGTAATCCAAGCCGGCAGTGGGCTGAGCGGGCCCCAGCTGGCAGCAGGTTGCCGACCCCTGATCTACAGCCACACAGCACTTTGGAACACCAGAAAGCATTGTCTGTCGGCCACCATAGGCAGATGTGGCAGTGTAGTCTAGAGGGTCTAGCACTAGACTGAGACTCAAGTTCTTTTCCCAGGTCTGCTACTGGCTGACCTTGGGCATGACTTCCCTACAGTGTTTATGACTCAATCTGACTTTGAAGCATATCTGATGTGACTTTAATTAGCAACCAGCAACAGGAGTATGATGCAGAGCTAAACAACAAATTGCACAAACAAGCAATAAAATATTTGCTTTTTTATATATGTAAATAATAATAAAATAGCAAATGTTTTATTTCTTCAGTAGTCATGTTTGTGGCATTACAGCCTAAAGTATTTACTAGTTATAGAAAATGGATATTTACTTTATGCACATTTGTCAGTGTGTATTTAACAAACACATGGCCTATTGTACATAGTCATAAGTTTGTCATACTCTTAAAATTAGCGTAAAGACAAACACTATCTTAGGGAAAATATCTCTATGAAGTTGATCAGTTTGTAGATATTTTTAGGTATCTAATAGAATGGCAAGGATGTTTCGTACAATCAGTCTACGTCCGTTAAAGTCAGCGTAACTGAACAGAGCAGCAGAATCCCCATGGCAATTGTCCAGATACCTGAAATGACAAGTCAAAGCCACATTTGCTTGTTTCTATCAAAATGTTTATTAAAAAAGACTTGAGAGGAGTTATTGTTTAAAGCTCTGTGTGGGAGCAGAGGAGGAGACCTCTCCCAAAAAGTAAGTCTAGATTAAATCAGAGAAAACAGATGATGAGATGTAGGAAATCTAGTGATATCGAAGTCTTGAATCCTTGATTTATAGTGTTTGGTTTGACAATTAAGACAAAAAAAAAAAAAGAAACTTAACACAAGATGCTACTATGTTGTAATAAGCCAGGGCTGTACGTACAGATGCCACAACTTGAGCAGTGAAGCCAACCCGTAGAGGAGGCATGATCAGTATACCAAGTCCTTGTATTATACACATAATCCTTCCCTCCCTTTCCATTAAACTTCCATATGATGACCTTCTTTGTGGATGAATCGAGGCCCAATCCTGAAGACAGTAACTCACCAAAGCAAAGCTCTTCCCTCAGAGTCTCACTGAAATAAACAAGATATAGTAAAGGAGAACCTATATGTGAGAAGGGGGAGTAACTATGGGATTGAATCCTTGGCTGACAGATGATAGAAATGGGAAATGAAAGTCTTGATGTAACCTTCTTTGGAGGACCCCAGTTTTGGGACACAACACTCAGATTCCCAAATGCAGAATTCCAAAAGGCTCTAATCTGCAGAAATCTCTCCAGAACCATTACTTTAGAGATGGGACTTTCCTTGTTGCTACTAAAATGTAGCTAGAAAACTCTGCATACAGAGCTACAGTGCACCTCAACCCATGCCATATCTAATATCCAAATGCTTGTGGTATAGCTAGACAGAGCAATCCCAGAGTATGTCCTCTGAATATCAGATGCCAGAGGGGTATCTAAAGGGATATGGGAACCATTGTGGACATCTCAAAGACCACATCTGCTTAGTGTGAGCTGCAAAGAAAACAGCAAACAACATTTTAGCATGCACAATTAACAAGATGGGAAATAATACAGAAAACGTTATAATGCTATTAAATAATCAATGGTGTGGCCTCATCTGGAATACTGCATACAGTAGTGGTCATCCCATCACAAAAAGGATACTGAAGAACCAGTAGGAGTTCAGAAAAAGGCAATAAGAATGATACGGGGCATGAAGACTCTCATATGGAGATAGATTGAAGAGACTAGAATTATTCACCTTAGAAACAAGCTGAAATAGAGGGGACATGATAAAAGTATATAAAATAATGAATGTTACAGAGAAGATACGAGACAGATTGGGCTCCCTAACACAAAAACATACAATAAAAATGAAAGGTAGCCAATGCAAAACAGATAGAAGGAAATACTTCTTCGCACAATGCATGGGCTGTGGAACTCTCTGCCACAGAAGTCACTCACTGAAGTACTGTTGTGTCACTAAGGCCAAGAACTAAACAAGACTGAATGAAGGATTGGACAATTATACAGTAAGAATATCCAGCGTTATAATAGCAAATAAGTTTTGGAAGAGAAAGATCATGCCCCCTTTAGGACTTCCAGCTAGTCTCAAAACCTAAGAATTAGGACAAGACCTAATATGGGAGGCAGATTCTCTCATGTCAGTTTAATGCAAAATTTCTTGCCCCTTTCTTTGAAGTATCTGGTACTGTGCACAGTTGGAGACAGGATACGGTAGTAGATGGACTATGGCTCTGATGTAGTATGGCAATTCCTATGTTCCAATTGAATCTGATTTTCTGGATGTTTGTTCAGATTCAAAATTAAATAGGTTTACCCTAACATATTGAGAGTTTTAAGAAATATATTCTCTGAGTTACATGAACATCTCTGTATTGGAATGAGTGTTCAACTAAAATCGAGTGCATACAGCTTCATCTTGAATGTTCAGACAGTATTTGATGGTTCTAGGGTAAAGAACCTATGATATTTCTTGTCCCTTGGGAATCCTTCAGAATGAAAGAATATACATGTAAGATTATTATGGCCTTCCCATTCTACATTGATAGAAAAACCATGTATTATAGCTATTGTGTATTATTTCAGCTGTGAATTAGACAAAAAAAATCTATTAGTTATATTTATGAGGCAGCAGCAACAACAACAAAAACTTTAAATGTCATGAAGTCCCAGATTTTCCAACAATGGCTTTTGCTTGCTCTTTTCTAAAAGGCTCCCTATGTTTAAACAGTAGAAGAGTCTCTTTCTGTACAAGTAAAATTGTCTGTACTGTAGCTGTAACAGTTAGCTTCATAATAGTATAGACATGTTTCTTTTTTAAATACTTGAGCCTGGATGAGAAGCTAGAATCTGCTGGCACATTACATGGAGCATTATTTTATTTATTTTGGACACTCTTGCCTTTTCTTTTTTAAATTGTATTAGCTATTTGGTCTAATGAGTCAAAACACCTAGTTAATGCAGATTGTAAATTGCATATTTTTTTAAATGATTAATTCTGTCTCCTGCTCTGGCTAAGCAGAAGAGTCATTGGAGTTATGCCATGTAGGAATTGTTAAAAGTAAATGGAATCTGGAAGAACACACACTCTATGGAACTGTAGTGGTTTATATTAGAATAAGACTATCTTGCCAGTTTGGTTTTAGTCTCAGTCCCCGAATCAATGTGGCAGATATTTCACTGTGAGCCAGGATGTTCATTAGAGGGTACACTGTTTTTAAATGAATTGTCCAAGTTGTATTTCACTCCTCGTACTTTCTCCATCTTTATTCTTAATTCTTTTAATGGTTAAATTGAACTCTAAGGATTCTTGTATTGGAGACTTTGAATTCAAAAATGCATAGGGCTAACTTAAAAAAAAAAAGTTGGAGAGGTCCCTTCTTTTTAAATACATCTAGGTATTTCATACTTCTGTCTGAAGATCGTTTTACTTATATTTTTACAGTAATCTAGGGAGTGTAACAAAAATATATTTCTTCATTTTTCCTATAGGTTCATTTTAAGTCCAAAAGGGACCACGGCGGTCATCTAATCTGACAGTTTGTATAACACAGACCATAGAACTTCCCTATATTAATTCCGGTTTCAAGTTCAATAGCTGTGCTTTAACTAGAGCATATATTTTAGAAAAAACGCCCAACCTTGATTTTAAAGTTTCCAGTGCTGGAGAACTGGAGAATCCATCATAACCTCTGGTAAAATGTTCCAATGGTTAATTACCCTCCTCTGTTAAAAATTTGCACCTTATTTCCAGCCTGAATTTGTCCTCCCCTCCCTCCCACAATCTTTGCTGGATAGTAGCATTTTGTGCAGTGGGGATTTTTTTTAAAAGTGGGTTTTTAAAAAAAAAAAAAAAAAACTATTTAAATATATTTTTAAATAATCCAATTTAAAATTGAATTTTAAACAACATAAATTCAGTCCTAAACGTACTATAATCTATTAAAATCATTTAAATTAAATACAAAAAAATAGTATTAAGAAGGACATGTTTGCTGCCAAGTTTTAAAGAAAGTCAGATCACTGAACTGGTGGAAGTCACCAAGAATTAGAGTTTGTTAAAGTGCCAAACCAGCTTTTGTCAGCAGTAGCCTCTTCTGCGGGTGCAGACAAAATGTTTTATTCCTTTCAGTTTATTCAACTAGTTCAGTTTAATGGCTAGGCCATTCAAAATTAAGAAACTGATTGGGAGTTGAAAAAGCAGGAAAGCTAGTTTTCCTCTTCCAATCTTCATTTCACTTCTTGACTTCATTTCCTGTTTACATGGGGTAAGAGGTGCCCATGATTCTTCGCAACTCTTTCTACTCCATGGCACAGGTTAATAGGTTTTGGAGTTCTAGTCCTTTTCTCCTCAGACTCTGTTGATGGAGCTTTTCCATCATATCCTCTGTGTTCCATGTCCTTCCTTGATGTCCTCTTCCTCCCATGCTTTCTTTGCTGGTCATTCTTCTCTCATTCTTAAAACATGCCCAGCCCAACTCAATCGTGTGCTCTCCAGCCTATCACTGAGAGTCCCAAGTTCATCTTCCCCCAAATTTCCTCCATGCACGCATTGTCTTCCCTCCACCTGCCTGCCATTCTCCTCCATGTACTATTTTCTACTACATGTATCTTCTTTTCTTCCATGTCCACAAGATCCACCATTTCCAAACCATAGTGCAGGCTTGGGGAAGCACATGCAGCATACACTTTTCCTTTTGTTTTTTTCTCCTCTTCCAATGAATAAAAATTAGATATGAGAGGATGAAATCTACTAGCTCTAAAATCTTGAAGGACATTGTGACCAGAAACAATCAATTCAATTCACTAACTACAGACAATTCTTCCTTTGTTTAATAAATCAGTTAGTTATAAATCATAGAATCACAAGGTTAGGAGGGACCTCAAGGGTCATCTAGTCTATACCCCCCCCACCCCCTCTGCCAAGATGCAGGATTTGTTGTGTCTAAACCATCAAAGACAGATGGCTATCCACCTTCTTTTTGAAAACCTCCAGTGAAGGAGCCTCCACAACTTGCGTAGGTAGTGTGTTCCATAATCTAACTGTAAGAACAGTTGGACAAAATCCAAGGAAAAAAAATCTCCTAAATCTGCTATCCTGTAGTTTGAACCCATTGCCTCTTGTGCTGCCCTCTGTGGCAAGACAGAACAATTTGTCTCCATCTTTCTTATGTCGCCCTTTCAAGTATTTGGAGACATGTCCTCCCCTTAATCTCCTCTGTTCCAAACAAAATTGGATACAGTACTCCAGTTGAGGCCTAACTAGCACGTAGAGCGGTACTATCACGTCCCATGACTTGCAAATGCTATACCTCTGTTAATGAAACCCAAAATTGCATTTGCTTTTTTTTGCAACAGCATCGCATTGTTGACTCATGTTGTGGTTGTGATCCACCACAACTCCCAGATCCTTCTCGGGCAGGGCTGCTGCCAAGCCAGGGATCCCTTATTTCATATTTGTGCATTTGGTTTTTCTTCCCTAAGTATAGCACCTTACATTTGCCTTTGTTGAATTTCATTTTACAACTGAAAAATGGGTTTTGATAAAAACTTCTTCTTCTTAAGTATTCAGAACCTTTAAGGTAGCTTAATTCTTTTTAAAATTCAAATTTTGTTTTTGTGCATTTTAAATTGAATTTGAATGTCCATCTAACTAAACATTTACATAAATCCCAAGTAAAAAATAATCACCCAGTAAAGAAATGAATTGTTCACCATTTTCTAATATAATAAAAAGGTAAAAATTAAGAGTCTGGACAGATATAAGTTAAGCTATGTAACTACTTTAAGAAGTATGTATACATATCCTCCTGATTAGCAAAAGAAGAAAAAAGAAAAGAAAAGAAAAGAAAAGAAAAAAAAAAAAAGAGAGAGCGCACCAAATTTAGTGTAAAGGCTATATTTAGTTGCAAATCAACCTTTTTTAGTAGGTACCAAACACTGAAATTCAGCCTTTCTTTGGGCAAATAACTAAAAAGTACAAATGCAAAACAATTAAAATGGATGATTTAAAAATCAAGGTTTCCTGATTGATATAAATCAAAGCAATTTAAATCACCAATTTTAGTCATTTAAATCAGCAATCCACCCTAATTTGGTCTATAGTTTCATAGAACAGAGTAACAACTGTAAGATCCAAAGCCACAAAAATGGTTGGAAGACTCTGGAGAAGGTGTGGTATATGAAACTAATTAGATTTCAAGATGACAGGGTCTCTTTAAAATACAATTTTTTTGCTTTACTTTAGGATAACATTTTGTTCAGTTATCCAGTTCCATTAAAGGAATGTTTGACATTTTATCTGCATACGTTTTAAATATCAAAAGGTTTGAATCTGAAAAATCTTTCATTTATATCAGCATTTATCATAAAAGAAGGGCTAGATTTACTCAAGAGGCGAGCAAAAAGGCATGGCAGATAGACAGCAAGCATTTTAAAATAAAAGCTATGCAAGACTATTTTGTAAAGGTATGATCCCTCAGTATGATTGTACTTGGAGCTGCATAATGTTTTTATGTCTGCTGTTACTGTAATTTTAACAACTTTTTCCAGAGCTGTTCTCCAAAGAAATACTGAATGAAATTGTTGGAGTAGTTTGGATGACTGTGTTAATAGAGAGAATAAGAGATTCAGTGGGAGAATGAATTCTAGTGCTAGATTGTTCAATCCTATGACACTCTTTCATATTCAGAAGACGTTTGTCAGAAATTTCTGCACATGGCCCTAAGTTTCCTAGAATGACTACTAATTTTGGGTGCCTCACTAGACATTTCAAAGGGGCCTGGTGTTCAGTAAGCATGGGGCACCCACTCACTGAAAGTCAGGCAGGCCCTGTTAAAGGTAAGATAAATCAACATTTCCTATAACATTATGGATTTACATTTTCAGAGATTAAGGGCCTGTCCTTGCGAGCATGGGCACAGGCCCTAAGGCAGTGGTCACCAACCAGTTGATCGCAATCGACTGGTCGATCCTGGGAACTCTCCCAGTCGATCGCGATCTCCAGTGGTGCAGCGGGTCTGCCGGTAGCCTTGCTTCCTGCCTGCCGCAGCCCCATGCTGCTCCCAGAAGCGGCCAGCTCGGCCCCGCGGTGGAGGGGCCGGGGTCTCAGTGCACTGCTTCTGCCTGCAAGCACCATCCCCCCCAGCTCCCATTGGCCGGGAATGGGGAACTGTGGCCAATGGGAGCAGAGAGGGGCAGCACATGGAACCATGTGCCCCCTGCTCCCTCCCCCAGGGGCCACAGCAGCGTGTTGGTCCATTCCGGGAGTGGCGTGGGGCCGGGGCAGGCAGGCAGCCTACCTTAGCCTCACTGCGCCGCCAACTGGGAGCTGCCTACGGTAAGTGCCGCCCGGTAGGAGTCCACACCCCAACCCCCATCCCCCTCCCAGAGCCAGCAAACCTGCTCCTGCACCCCAAACCCCCTCCTGTACTCCAAACCCCAGACCTGATCCCCCTCCCAAAGCCAGCACCCCATACTGCCCCGGCACCCTTACCCCCCTCCTGCACCCCAAGCCCCCGCCCCAGCCCTAAGCCCCCTCACAGAGCCAGCACCCAATCCCCTGTCCTGTCCCCCCTTCCAGAGCAAGCACCCTGCATCCCAACACTCTGCCCCAGCCTGGAGCCCCCTCCTGCACCCAAACTCCCTCCCAGAGCTTGCACCCCTCACCCGCTCCTGCACCCCAACCCCTTGCCCCAGGCTCAGCCCGGAGCCCCCTCCCACACTCCGAACCCCTTGGCCCCAGCCCAGAACCCACACCCCCTCCCGAACCCCAACCCCAGCCCAGTGAAAGTGAGTGAGGCTGGGGGAGAGTGAGCGACGGAGGTGAGCAGGTGGAGTGAGCAGGGTGGGGCTTCAGGGAAGGGAAGGGGCCTCAGGGAAGGGGTGGGGTAGATTCTGGGTTGCCCTTAAATTCAAAAAGTGATCTTGGGCCTAAAAAGGTAGGAGACCACTGCTCTAAGGTATGTTCTCTCTTCCTTCATTTCTATAGAAGACACCCAACAGTTGCTCTGCAGACACAGGACTCCACAAATCAGGACTAGTTTTTAACAGGCGCAGGATCTTTTTAAGCCCTTCAACTCCACAGCGACTTGTAACCATCTGTAACCTTGCTAGTATTATCTTACTTGGGTTCCTTTTCTGCTGGAGGTAAGGAGTGGATAGCAATGAGGCAGTAGCACAGAGGCACTCAAACTGTGGGGAACACCCCCTAGGGGGGCACAGAGGAATGTTTGGGAGGTGCAGTGGGGCCTGGGCTAGCCCCCACAGGGGGCGGGCAGAGAGTACCACCCAGCCCCACTCCAGCCTCACACCCAGATGCATCCCTGCTCCCAGCCACAGCCATAGCCCTGTCCCTAGCTTTGGCCCCCCGACCGTGGCCTGACCATGGCTTCCACTCTCGGCCCTCGTCCTAGCCCCACCTCTAGCCTCAGCCCCTGAGCGCGGCTCTGTTCCCAGCCCCACCTCCACCTGCGGCCCCAGCCTTGGCTCCCTTACCTCTTTCCACACCCCTCTCCTGAACCACAGTCCCGCTCCCAGCCCTGGCTCCCTGGGTTGTGGGGGGTGGCAACCTGGGGGTGGGGGCGCAACCATGAAAAGTTTGTGGACCCCTGCAGTAGCAACTGCTCTGTGGGTCAGGAAGCAAGTTATATGACCCTGGCTTTCATACTGTTTTTGTTTTTTAAACCACTGTCATACATTGGAAATGTTCCCTGAATCATTCAGTGTTTAAAACGAGGCTGAAGTGAAGAACACATATTTACAAAAGGTGACAAGTAGTTGTTTACAATAATAAAGACTTCTGCTGAAGCAATACATTAATTCAGACATAGGATAACATTTTATAAGTAGATTTCTGTCTAGTCTGGAAAGGCTCTCAACTACTTCTGCCATAGACAGCTGATGTCCTGCATGGTATGCCTATTGAGAAAAAGGATGCTACAGCTTTGTTTCACGGAGTTGTGCTCCCAGCCAAAAAAGGTATGCTGAAATTAAAATGTAGCATAGTTTCTCTTCTCTATATCTCAGAAGCCAATGAAGTAGCTCTTATATGCCATGATTACTGGTAATACACAGTCCCAAGACATGAACAGAAGCCAGGTCAAGCCCACATTTCAATCTGTGGGAAACCTCAAAGCTACACCTAGAGGTCATGCAGACTTTGCTAATGAATCTGGAGGCAGCAATGATGCTGGATCCCAATAGAACAGCAGGGAAAACCAGGATTTAAGATTCCTTCACTAATCTGAACACTGGAACTATTAATATGTTACAGGACTGCATGTTGTTGCTACGATTGTCTCACATATACACTAACTGGATTCTGCATCCATCTCCTCCACAAGCCACCCCCAACTCCCCTCCCACCCCCATTGTCTTCTCCATACATTTTCTCCCAACATCTATGTCTCCCAGGCAGACTCCTCATTATTTACTGACTCAGCACTGAGTTGGGCTCACTCAAATCTCCACAAAAATTATGCCTTAATTCACCTTATCCCCACACATAAGAGACTTGAAAAGAAAGATATACTATTCTGCACTAATCATCAAATGCCTGACATTTTTTCTTTAAGTCTCAGCAACAACTGGCCTTTTACTATTCTAGTAGACGTTAAGCTACCAAATCCAGTGTTCTGCCCAAAAGTGACAGGGTGAGAGAAACAAGTGACTTTAGGACACTTCTGGAAAGCAAATGTCTCCCAAGCTAAAAATAAAATAGTACTCCAAGTTCCAGTCCTTGAGGGATACTAAAATGCTTTTATAAAATCATTTATTTGCTGGGACATCAATATAGCTGGAAAAATATTTCCTGGCCAAAATATCTCATCTGAATTAAGAGTTTTAAAATATTCAGACATTTGACTAGGAGACAGCCTGTTGCTGATCAAAGAGGAGCTAGTCTTGGTTAATTCCACCCGCCCCCTCATTTTTAAGGTGTGAGAATTTATGTCCTTTTAATACCCAAAAGCCACTTGTGGAGGGTCTCAGCTCTCCACCATGGAAAGGGAAGGAGTCATCTAATTCCACGGCACCCTTCCAGCATCCCCTCTGACCTCCGACAGAGAACTCTGAATACAGAGAAGAGATGGAGAAATAGAGACTTTGCATCACCCTGCCACCTACTGACACCACAGAAGACACCAGTGCAGCTAATGGCTCTCTCCATGCTGCAGAGATCTCTGTTAATGGTTGTTTCAGGGACAGCCATCAGCCGGGGAAGCCCTGATGGCATGACTGGCTCCACACTAAAGGGTGTGGGCGGGAGACTCCAGAACCAGTGCAAGCAGAAGGCCTCATTACGGAACTAAGGGCATCTGCATGGACTGGGGACAGAAACCCGTTTGTTCCACATGAATCCACAGCCTGGTCCAGAACAATTTGAGGAAGCCTATACCTGGGGTAACTCAAACTCCTCTTATCCTTCCCAGGTTTTTCCTGCAAGATTTTCAATGGGAGGGGCAATCTGAACCTTAAACCCTCTGCATCTATAGAACAAGTACAGAGTAGGCAGTGAAAGCTTTGCCACACTGCCTTGCCAATATGTCTGCCCAAGCCCGATCATCACTAGTCTGGCAGTTCCATCCCCATGGCCCATTCAATCTTTGGCATATGCTGAGGCTGCAAACCAGCTATAGCGCGAATATATTTGTCCACAGGGAACCAAACTGAATTAATCTCATTATGTGCACTGTGAAAGGCTGAGGAAGGTCACAAATCTGAGAACTAGGCAGCCTGACCTTCAGCACAGATGCCATCATTACCAGCAGAGGGATGAGGAAGAGAGGAGGAAAATGCAAAGACATTTACAAGAGAAAATTACATTTTTTTTTAATAAAAAGAAGAGCGACAACTAGGATGTCGCCCCCAATCTCCCAATCATTTTATGCCTTTTGCATTAACTGCTGCCAAATAAAAGATATCAGGTCCATCTGGCACATGTATACTTCCCGGGCTGCCAAATGTTCCTTAAGATTCAGTGGATTTACGGTTGGGTGTATTTGCAAATTCCAATCTCCTAGCTGAGCTGTGTTCCTGAATAGAATCCTTGCCTCTTGAGATCCCTAGAAGGAGGTGAGCAGAGGTACACTGTGATTATTCAGTGTTTGTCATACTTGTACTATGTATAGTCCAAATTTTCTTGATTACTAATGGGGGGTTTTGAACCAGCTGCAAGACACTTGTAAAAAAAAAAAAAAAATTCTTCCATCTCTAGATGAGTTCTAGGTAAGATGTGAAATCATTCAAGCAGTGAACAGGGGGGAAAACAGATTATGTTGACATATCTGGCCAGCAACATACCAAATTCATCCAGAAAATAAACATTTATACACATCAACTGCAAGAAGCTATCAGTGCATAATTTAGGATATTTTTTCCTTCCATGTTTTATTAATATTATATCTTCCCTTTAAAACCATTTTATTTTCTCCAGTAATTGGTGATAAAATGCCCTCTTGTGGACTTGAGCGTGGACCACCTCAGTAGCACCAAGAGTTCCTGAATCTACAGAGACTTCACATATTTCTGAAAATTTCTGTTTAATTTTAATGAGGGAAAGCACAGTCTTGCTTTCCAGCAGAAGTGGATACCCACAGACCCTAGTAAGACTATATTTGGTTACTAAGTATCTCATCCATACACGTTTTAGGGTTCTAAACCGTGCAAATATGAAAGCACTGCTATCCTCAATGTAGCCACAATTTACTATAACAACTACATGGTTTTGTTGTTGTGGGTTTTGATGGGGGTTTTGTTCGTTTGTTTGTTTGGACAAACGAACGCTCCCTTTCTTGTGTCTAAGGAATAAAAATCGAAACGAAATAAACTCAGAGAAATCTGAGCAGAAAGGATATGAACTACAATGCTAAGAAGCACCAGGATTTCACAGAATGCAAGATGTCTTTTAGATCTGTATCAGAACTAACCTATACCTCATTGTAGTTCACTATACACTTAAGAGTTTTTCAGTACAGCCAAAGTCAAACTGCAGAGCTACTGCTATAAGAGTCTAAGTAGTACAAAACACTTACACCACAGGAAAGAAGTGTGGATGTGTGGTGTAAGATTAACCGAAGCATTTTTTCCTCCCTGCAGCACTGATTTGCAGAGAGGTTCCTCAAAAAGATATTAATGCTTCCATTTACCTTCCCTACACCCCACCCTCTTTGCAGCTTTATATAGAATTTTAATTTTAAAACAAAGTTTATTTGCTCATTTAGAGTAGTAAAATTTGTTAGTTTTAGTTCCATGGTGTTTGTGGAACGCTTCTCAGTATCCCTTTTTAGGCCCTCATCCTACAAAACAGTTACGCATATGATTAACTTGAAGTCAATGGGACTATTCACTTGTGTAAAGTTAATCATAGATTTAAGCCGGCAGGATCAGGGTTTCAGTTTATCCTTTTTGACACCAAACAAAAAAGAAACCCCTTCATTTGTGTATCCCACACCCACACAGTGCGATGCTCTGTCCCTCTCTACTGGTGGCTAGGTCATATATTGACCCTGCTACAGCCTTGGCTAACAGGCAATTTAAAATAACAGAGCTCAGGAAGTAGAAGCTGATGCTATAAGATCCAGAGATCCCATGTTTGGGTCCCTGCAGCCAACTGTCCATCTGAGGCTGTGGTGTTACATTTGTAATATCCTCTTAAAGCTTGAATATAAGATTTCATACCCCAGCAACTCAGTATAATTTATCACTATTGTTCAACAGTTGCTATTGTACACAACTAATTCGGTTTTGATACTAACAGCAATGAATCTTTTCCTGCTTATTAGAGACGACAAGCGGAAATTAAATGTCCCTCCTGTTTTTATACCAGTATGCAAGGCAAGAACAAGGGATCCACAAAAATGGTCTTTAAGTTTCATAGCAATTTAGTAGTGAAAAACAAAAAAACAGGGCCAAATATCTGCCCAAGGATACACATATTGTCCTCATTAACTTCAATGGGAATCCTTATTCTGATGTCCACAAGTGCAGATTTTGGCTCGTAAAAGTAAGAATTATCATACCCCTAAAGCAAATTTTGGAAAGGGCTATAGTCAAGTCCAAATGGTTACAACTCTGCCCCAAATCCAAAACCAAACTCAGGTTTAGTGTATGACCTTTATTCTATGAAGGATCGGAGTTTAGATAGTTGCAAGACTTTCAGCGTGCCATCCTTTACAAATAACCTTTTTTATAAATACTTGAAGGAAATATGACCCATCAAATATTCATGTTTGACAAGGTCAAGTGATTGGAAGAGAACCATAGTGCCTGAAAGCAACAGGAAGGAAGTGGTTAAGCAGAATCTTATTTAGATCCAATTGATTTTTCTACACTACTAGCTTCTTTAGATTGCAAAAGTGCCTAAGACCCTGATTAAACCATCACCTCAATGCCTGACTGTCACAATAATAGCAGAGTATATATATGAACATCTGGAAAGTCAATTGACCAATCTGCCATCCGTTCCTGCATGAAGATTTACAAGAATCCTGCTCTTAGCTTGGCAACTTCTCTTTACAGCAAGTCAAACTGTGGATCAAGATACGCAAGAATACAGCATTATGGAGAGGCGGCAGCTGCTTCATAGTTAACGATTCAACTGAGTTTCCATTATAAGCCCAAATTTGTCAGACCCTTCAGTCCAGCTGAACCACAGAATATTGGCCTCAAACTTGAAAGCTTAGGTTGAAGTAGAATTTTTCTGCCTAAATTAAGGTCAGGTGGACAAAGGGTTCATGAATTACAACATGCAAAGAGAAGTTTTCAGAATTAAAGCTTTTTTTCTCCTCCTTACAAAAGAGGCAAAAAACAAAAACTTTTACACATAATGAGAAAAATTATGGGTCACAAGACTCATGTAGTTGATATCTAGTGCAGAGATCCAAGTATTAGAAACTTAGATTTACATTAAAATTTGAGATTTTTTAGATATTAAATGTCAGCATGACACATCAGGTGCTGGTAAGCTAATTCTGGCTCATCTGTAATACTAGAAACACCACTGGGGCCCATGATTTCCTGCACAGAGCCTCAGGAAGAGGGGAAAAGAGATGGGTATTCTACATCTTTCAAGGCTCCCTGTCTTCTTATTACTTCCCTCCACTTGCATACATACATTCTGAACTTTGCAAGAGCTCCACTCTTCTGGCCCATAGATGGCCTATGGGGGAGGAATGAGGGTGGCAACTGAAGAGAGGAGGTTAGTGGGGTATTTCTCCCATTTCAAGTAAGACACCCTTCTCCCCCGTGAGAGTCTTTTGCAATTTTTTGGTGGTCACTCCACAACTCCCCACAGGCCTTACTAGGATCCAGACAAGCCAAAATTGGCTCAAAGGCAAAGGAGCCTGTTAGTGCATTTGGAATGGAGACGCCCAATGAGACAGAAGCAGCATGGTCACCAACAAACCTGCTAAGGCTTTCGGGGTCAGCTACAATAGCTTGTGGGGGCTGGGGTTCTAAAGGAAGTCAAACTGCCTCCTAGAGATTGATAGGGGGATTCCTCCCCTCACCACCATGACCTCCATAGGAGGCCCCAGGAACTCTCCACTATCCCTGCAGAAATGATCCTCTTAACAAGCATAAGGGGTCAATAAGCTTACCCAGTCAGAATCCTACACCTGCGCTGATCCCCTCCTGTGGGCATTATGGGTTATGCCAGGGATCGGCAGCCTTTGGCACACAGCTGGCAGGTTGGGCAGGTTGGGCCGGTTTGTTTATCTGCCGCATCCGCAGGTTCGGCCTATCGCAGCTCCCACTGGCTGCAGGGAAGTGGCACGGGCCAAGGGATGTGCTCACCACTGTTTCCCGCCGCCCCCATTGGCCTGGAGCGGCGAACCGCAGCCAGTGGAAGCCGCGATCGGCCGAACCTGCAGACGCGGCAGGTAAACAAGCCGGCCCGAGCCACCTGCCAAAGGTTGCCGATCCCTGGGCTGTGCATTAGTGAGGCTCCTCTGTCCCAAGCCTCAGGAAGTCAACAAAAAGGGGAGAAGGGGAAAAAAATGTAAAAACACGCCCATCCATTCCCAAGCTCCAGATAAAAAGACTAAACAAAAACTAATTAACTAAATAAAAATCCTTAATGTGAAACTGAGGTTCCATATACATGATCCTCAAATATATACTACCTTTTGAGGAGGTATTTAAGACAAAAAGGAAGCATTAAACACTGAGGAAGCTAAGAGCTAAAGCTGTACTTCTCAGAGAAGGCACTGTTTTGCACTCTAGCCAACACAACCTTAACTCTGGCCCAATAAAGTTGCAGCCATACAATATTCTTAGAATGAAGCAGGAAGTGTTGCACACTTTGACTTTGTCTGTTTTTAAACTTAAATCCCAATATTCTTTAAACATAATATACACTCCAATAACTTAGTTATGGCAACTTTAGTGGTTTTCTGGAGGGGGAGGCGAGTTGTTGTTATCTAAAAATCCCTTTTCAAAGTCTTGATGGATGCTGGTGTGAACCATTCAAGTATGATATTGAAACCAAGTGAATTTTCCCTAAACTTGATGCAATTTCTTTTTGTGAAGATCACAAATTTTAACACAGACTGCAAAGCACTTCTGTCTAAGAAAGATGAAAAAATCTAATATGGGACATTATGACAGCAAATAGCCTATAGTTTTCTTTAGCTTAGAGATTCAGCTATGTAGTGACCCCACTGCTTTGAAAGGCAGCCTTTTTTTTTTTTTTTTTTTTTTAATACACATTTCAGGAAAGCCTTTTTGTTTTCTTACCTCCTATGCCAGCATTTTTCCTCCTCCAAACAATGATTCCATTTCATTCCTGGAGAGATAAGCCTGATGTTGCAAAGCTAAGGCTGCCAACCCCCTAGAAGTTTAGTTATAAAATTGTATTTTTAAACAGAGGAAGGTGTACTAGAAAATAGGCTTTTATTTACTTTGGTGATTTGATAATCTTGAAGACAAGGCCCAGTGTTTACCTAGGATTTTACAGCCCCAAATGTACCTTCATTTATTTCAACAGATTTGAGACAAGGATGAATTTGGCCCATTATATAATATTGATCTGGACAAAAACATTTTAAAAAAGCCCAAAACCAATGTTTTAAGTGACTTGCTTTATCCCATCCATCAGGAGATCAGCAAATATAGCCAGTCTTTAACAAATCTCTCTCTTGCTATCTCTTGCCTCCAGCAAAGAGGATGGAATTTAGTTAAATAGTTGCACAAGCTTCAGGAGGATTCACTTTTGGGCCTGATAATACAAGGAGGTTTGCTCTTTGTGATTCAAGTGTATCATGTGTTACCAAACATGCATTTAAAGCATGTTAACTCCATGGTCATCAGGCTTGCCCAGATGCAAGTTAGCTCAGAATTTGGCCCTCAGTTCAGTTGCATGTCTACAAACTCACAAAATGAAATAAACCAAGGCGTGTCCAGAAGCTTCAACTAGAGCCAAATTCTACTCTCAGCCACACCGGTATACAGTTTTTCCATCTCTCACAATACTTGATGTTTTCCCTTGAAGCCAGAGCTCTCGGAATCATGAGATAACAAGAGACACATCTTATATTTAAGAAGTGAGTTTGTAGCCCTCATGGCTGTAGAAAAAACAGCTGGAAAAAAGTGAACCTAAAGACAAAAAAAGCAAAACTAAAAATAATCCCAAAATGTATTATTTTGAATAATCTCATGATTTTTTTAAACACTCGGTGTTAGCAATTGTGGGTATATATCTAGAGAAAAATCTAGACTGACATTAGTGTTCATGAAACCAGAATTTGATTACAAGGGACAAATTCTACTCTTTTACATCAGTACACTCCTTCATTGATTTGTGAGGAATTGCATGAATAACTAAGAGCAGCATTTGACCCCTAGCCTAATACTATAATACCTAAATATTAAAAACAGAAACAAAGTACATATTAATATTACTGACCTACCATCCCTACCTACAAGCAGGCTATTGCAAAATATTGTACCAGCAACATATATTGATAGAAAAAATTGAGATAGACAGTGGCTGCTAATAGAAGATCAATTGGCATGCCTGGCTAAATTGTTATTAAAGCAGAGGATACAGAAAAAGAAGCAATACCACATGTGAATACATGCAAGTTTCTCCCAAATTAATTCACTTCTAATGGAATATTGATCAGCATGCCTGATGTTTGGAAATCTGAAATAATCTTTAAAGAGAAAAAAAAAATTTTTTTTTAAAGGAGTGCAAGAGAGAGACCAATTTAGCAGTGGATTTTCCATACATTTTTCTTCTATTAATAGCTAAAAATAGGGTCTGAAAAAAAAAAAAAAGAATGAGGGCAATGCAGTATGGTTAACACTGCGCCTTTCATTGTGTTAGCAAGTCTGTCAGAGTGCACTGGAAACACTAACCACACACTCTCTACTCCCGTCTCCTCAAGAGGCAAGTACAGTGTTTCTCATAATCCCTCAACACACAATATACTTACTATGTCTGGTACTCCTCTGCTCCCAGGAGGACAGAGTACAGAATGCCTGTGTTAGTATTTGAGCTTCTCAGATGCAAGAGGTCAAGTGGTTTGTGAAACGGGGCGGGGAGGGGGGAGCGGTGGCAAGGGGAAGTGTCTTTAAATGTCAAAATAACCACAGTTAGAGAGTTAAAAAGGGAAAATGTGCTAAGCCTAAAACTAGTATGATACTTGATGAGTTAGGGCTTGTCTATACTTACGCGCTGGTTCGGCGGCAGGCAATCGAACTTCTGGGTTCGATTTATCGCGTCTTGTCTGGATGCGATAAATCAAACCCAGAAGTGCTCCCCGTTGACTCTGGTAATCCTGCTTGGCGCAAGGAGTACGTGGAGTCGACGGGAGAGCCTGCCTGCCGCGTCTGGACCGCAGTAAGTTTGAACTAAGGTATGTCATTCATGTAGCTGAAGTTGCGTACCTTAGTTCGAATTGGGGGATTAGTGTAGACCAGGCCTTAGACATCACTCAACAAAAGCCTTGGAGGGGTTTGTGCCTGCCTACTCCAGTGAGAGTGTTTCTAGGACTAAAAGCAACACACCACCTTTGTCTAAGGCTACCTGCAATAGGCAGAGTTCTATAGGCCTCAAACTCCTTTCCTGGGATGTGAGTCAACCTTATGAGCACTTGCACAATGCTCCCTGCTAGCATGGGGAAAAATGAGGGGAGAAATGATTCAGCAATGGACACAGAACACTAAACAGGCTTCATTATGGCTGCCACCTTCCTTTCCTCCTTATCTGCCCCCATCAGCAGCTATGATGGCAAAGAGGGGAGAAAAATGGCTTACTACAGTTGTGACTGTCATTGATATGACCCTCAGGTCCCGCTGAGATCACCTTTAAGCATTAAAGCTAGTATTATAGAGTTAAAAAGGAAACATTTACTTTAGAGTTTCACTTTCTTACACTAGACACAGCCATCTACCTTTATGTTTTGGCAACTCTCTGGCATACCACTGGACTATCTAGTACCTTATTTTTAAAGGAGATAAATTTGTTCCATCCCACCACTTCAACATTTACAACATCCCTCCACATGAGGCCCTTACTGCTTCCATTTTTATCTTCTTAAACAAAAGCCGGACACACCCGGGGGGCAGAAGGGGGGGAGGGGGGCAAAACAAACACGTAAAGAAAGTCACTACACACACAAAGCCACAAAAATAAATAAAAATCCCTCATTCGTTGTCACTGTTCCCAGCCCCAGCACTTTAGCCACTGAGCAGGCACTACACAGGATAGTCCTGTTCATCTATATTGAGTGTGGTAGAGGGAGTGCTTTCATTCTGGTTGCAGGGCCAGCTGACGCTCGAGAGGGGAAAAGATAAAAAGTTAGTTTCTTGAGGTGACATTTTTTGTACTGCTTTTCAACCCATAGAAGGGGAGCAAGAAGTTTGACAGAATCCCGTTTAGCTTGCAAGTTATTTTTTGAAGCATTTTGTGATGAGTCACAAGTGGGGTTTTTTTTGTACTAGATAAACAAAACCAAAAAAAAAAAACAAAAAAAAAAACAAAAAAAACCCCAAGAACTGTTTTAATTTAAAACCTTCCAACTTAGCAGGTCTCATTACTTGACAGGTGTAGGAATATACTAGCTGAGAAATACGGTTAAAAGAAGTGTGTCGTACACAAATAATTTTCTTTAAAAAAAATATATATGTTCCAATTGTCATGTCATATATTCTCACCTATATTTCAATAAGCAGTTAAAAGAAACACAGCTGTGTTTGTTTCAACATGTGAACATTTAATCGAGTTACCTGACCATACCTTACTTGATTTTGTGGGTTTAATGAACCTTTCCCCATCATTCCCTTGTTGTTTTTTTTATTTGTAGTTTATCCGACTGTTGTTCAAAATGGAAAACCAAAGCATTTGAGTTCTGTGTATTCTTCATTACAGAAGCTAGTGCGTTTGAATATCATACTGAAAAGAAACTTTTCTTTGAGCAGTTCAGCACACTGTGATCTGCATATCCACTAGTAGTGTTCACAGACCAAAAACAAAATCAGAGCCTTATAACAAGGTCTGACAAAGCATCTCTCAGAACGGTATTATCTGATTTAAATATTAATTACTCATCAACACAGACCTTAAGAAGTGTCTGAAGCAAAAGCTTTTAAATCACACTTTAAGTCCAGGATTTTTACTGTCTGCATTGTGATGCAAATCATGCTTTTTAGAGTTGAACACAGATAATGAGTCTCTCTCAATGTTCAAAAATATCAATAGATGTATGATTAAAGTCCAGCTCGACATATTAGGCAGATCTTGAATTTATGAGCCCTACTGCATAAGAGCAGTATCATCTGAATAATTTGTGTGTGAATTTGAGGGATTCTTTACAGAGTTTCCGCACTATATATGCGCTTTACGATGCAGATTCCTGCAACATGCATCTGTTTGACAGTTTTCAGTTGATTAATAAGATTCATTTGTTACAATACAGTGGAAGATTTCCTTGCATTTGACTACATTGTCTCAGTTTCAAAACATACCCTTAGAAAGAGTAACATTCTTGGACCCAAAAGTGCACTTTTCACCCACATTTAGGCAAACTTTTCTGGTCTAGTGTTCCAGGGAGAAGAATCATGATCTATACAAATAAACACAAAAATGCATGCTAATATCCCTAACAAAAAGGCACTGGTAATAGCCCTTTCATTTTATAATCACCTGTTATAAAAATGCTTTACTGCAGACTGAGTCAGCATTCATTTTTAACATGTGACACTACTGCAAAAAGTAATGATGAGTTTACCATAGAGTACCCAAGCTTTAAGGGATTAGTCTTCTCTATAGCCCCTATAGATTACAGATGAAACTGTTGTGCAAGTCAGTATTACTGCATGTAAAGGTTGCAGGTTGCCTCAAATTTCTAATGGTGTCAGGAAGAGGTTTGACATTACAAAGTTAAAGCCAGTTATGGTAACTAGCCAAATTTATCACTTTAAAATCTAGACCCAGTGTCCCAATAAAAACAAAAAGAAAACATAACATAGTTATTAGGGAAAATGTTCCAAGAAAGCTGTTATTCCAGCTATTCTAAATATCTAATTCCAAGCTTAAAAAAAAAAAAGCTTCAAAAATATTTATGGAAAGTGTGACTTGAAACTAAATTATGATCAAGACCACGCACGAATTACAGTCTGAAGAGAACTTGCTTCATACAGAGTAACAGTTTTCAAACTTCCGATGAAACCATAGTTAAAAACAACAAACAATAACCTACAATTAAACAACAACAACAACATGTACTCAAGATTTGTGAAGCATGCTGTTTTTTATTAATCCAATGACACAGTACTCCCATATTAGATTTTTAATACATTTTGTTATAGCTCAGAAAGAAGCCTTTGCACCACTGGAAACAGAAGAAATGTACAGTTTTCAGAGAGAAGAAATGTAAAGATGATAGAGGCATATCAAAGCTATTTACATTTCATATATTCCTGCAGTTAAAGATGCTGTTGGTAAGATATTTCTAGGAGGAAATTTGCATTATCGTCCCTTACAGCAGTAATTAATGGCTCTAAATGTATGGTACTTCTAACACAGTTAGCTAACTGAGCTAACGAAGCTGGTCCTTTGTCTTTTTAAGAAGAAGGTTTCACAAAAACAGCCAAGAGAATTGCACAAGTATAATATGATCATTTGAACTAGCCATAGGTTTATTTAAAGCAGGGGTAGTCAATAGGCAGACCAAATCCAGACTGCCAGATGCATTTGAATGGACCCCGAAATTTTGACTACCCTTTATTTAAAGAGTAACGTGTAATATCAATCCACTCATTTATTTTTGGATGTTTAGGATATATATGAATATGGAACTCATTGCTGCAGGGTATTATTTGGGCAGAGAGATTAGTAAATATACATAAAAGTATCAGACACATGAATAATCATAGAATCTATTGTTATAGTACCACGGCTAATGGTTATCAAATTCTCATGCTTCCAGGCAAAACCCATCAGCACCAAAAAGAATTTGCTCCTCTATATTGGAGAAATTATACTAAACTAGATAGATTATTAGTCTTTGCACTATTGGAAAGAGGTCCTTTTGCGTGTAGCCCCTCTGACATGATTGGACTACACACCAGAGTAACTGCAAGATTAGGTTTTTACTGAGTGCACACAGTTTATGGAATGATAGGGTTCTGAAGACTCCAAAGGCATCATATAGCAATAAATCCAAGTGGAACAGCGTGTTGTCACCAAACAAGTCATTCATAGAACTTTTAGAATAGCATGCTATTTACCTTAATCCATGACCTACATTATTCAGCTCGCCTGTATTACATTATACATCCAACAACGTCTTTTTACTGGTCAAATTGTTAACAATTCAATTTCTTTAATAAACTTAGTAAAGGAAAAAGAAACACTAATAGTACAATGCAGTCATACCTTGCCGGGGGAGGAGCAGGGAAGAAATGGGACTAATCTGTTTACACATCCAAGGATATGTTTTCCTAACAAACACACCTGTAACCTCTATTGGAGTCAGATGGGAGGGAGAAAGGGAACTCTTCATTGCTGGTGTGCTTGATGAAACATCGGGTACACCCGTTTTAGGAACTAAATTAAAAGGTCAGGAAAAACAAGTAGTAATGGACAAAATTGAATTTCAGATGAGTGAACAATAGATGAGAGAAGCAGCACTGGGACGGATGCCAACAGTTAGGTGCCAAGATATCAAGAGCCTGATTCTGTTCTCAAACAGTATACAGGTGGAATTACTCTAGCAAAGTCAATGGATTAATACCTGCATGAGACAGGAGAATTGGGCCCAGTACAAATGAGCACATAAAATAAAATAAAAAGAATTGCCAAGATCACCAAGGAAGTCATGGATAAATAAAAGACTCCAGCGGAAAATGTGTTCTTTACTGTAAGTGGACATTAAAAGTGCTAGTAGTGGTGATGCCATACCATAAATACACAAATCTAAATTCTAGAATTGTGTATTACTGAAGCATGTGCTGCATTCCTTTAATCATTAGAAGTTCCAGTCACTCTACATGCAATATACTTTTTATTGTTGTTTGGAAAGTAAGAGCAGCAATTTTACTGAATACTACTCTGCAGGTAGAAATAGGGATAGAATGAGTCTAGTGATAGAAAAAGAAAAGATTTTCTCCTACATTCTACCACTTTTTGGTCCAGCAAGTCTTTTACAAAAGCAGAATAGTGAATTAGGTTCTCTCACATATTGGGTACTTGAAGTATGACCACCTCTCATGAGGAATGTAAATTTCTCCCCCCACCCCCCACTGCATTCAGATGAAAACTAGTAACCGTTACTCTATTTGTAACTACGACAACCATAGATTTTATTTAAGCAATATAATTCATGCTGAACATTTGTTCATGGGTTTTGTTGTCAAGGAAAAGGTTGACACACCGTACTTGCATTTCATAAGTTACAAAGGATGACAGATACACACTGAAAACTTGGGAGTTTTTGAATTTTCAAATACACAGTAGTTCTTCCAAGCCCACTTGAATCCAATTTAACTTCTATATCATTAATTTTTAACTACTTTATTTGGAGTTCTGCAGAGCATGAACTACAACAGGTCAAACTGTAAAATGACCACTGGACATAATTGGCTTTAAAATAAATTATAATAATATTTACACATTTTGAAAAGAGCAAATATCTTGAATAATTCAGGCAACCTACAAATTTAAGGTATGAGTTCTTGTTAAAATGTCAGAACTGGTCTTATGAGGAAGAGGTAATGAAAGTTGAAATTTACATATACTTGCTAAGTGTTGATCTAGATAGGTCAGTATGCCAAATTACTTTCATGTCTGCCTTGTACATTGGAAAAGACTTCCATAAATAGCTACCGCGAGGACAGGTTATAACAACAACAAAAAAAACATACATTAGTTATTCACGGAAGAGTAAGTATTCTACTGAGCATAACTAAAGTTTGAAGCAGTTGAACATCAGTGTAAAACATAGCTGTCCTTTACTTTTCTAAAGAAAAAAGTGTCATCATCAATTTAATCCAGAATACAATAAAGAGACACACTGTTGCCTTATTTAAGGGGGGGAAAGAAAGCTGGCTGCAAAACTGCTGCTTCTCTCACACGGATCATAACATCTATCAAGGGGGATTTAAAGTTTCAGCAGATTGCTAATTATAAGAGACAGTAATACTGTTATCTGCAGTCACCTTAAAGCTACAGTAGTTTGGCTTTTAAGTAGCTGAAAACTGACCTCAAAATATAGCCTGCTAAGTATATTTAAACCATTTTTAAAAACACACACACACACACACACACACTTTAAAAAGATATACCCAACAAAGAAAAACAGTTTCTCAGTTTACCAGTTTTATATACATGAACCTTAGAAACATAAATAAAATGCCCACAGCAAGCATTCACACATCTTAGTTTTCCTTCCCTGATGAAAAATTTGGATTGTTCCTCCCTTAAGCTAGTTGTCAGAATACTATTTTTCTAAGCAGTTTTCAGTTTAAAAAAAAACAACAACAATCAATCGAATTTTACATAAGCAAGCCTTCAGCATTTTTTGGTAAAAGAATGATCATAACGTCTCAAAAATCTAGGCACTCACTATTTAATAAACAAGATTACAGGGAGGAAAAAAGACAGATCATAAGCATGCAGAATGTATGGAGAGTATTAATAGCAACACCACTCCTCAGCGAAGCCCCCAAGAAGGTTTTTCCCGCTCTTTATTTGGGGACCTGAACCAAAAATCATGATGTCCACAGACCTGCATTATAGTATGACAAAGACAGTCACATCCACTCAATGTCAAGAACAACAAAAAAGTCCTACTCTAGTCTCAACCTTAACAAGACCTCAGATTAAAAAAAAAGGTACCCAAGGGATGATGCACAGAACACCTACAAAACTGTACAAGGATAAATAAAAAACAAGTAATAAATTTCATCTGGGACTACACAATGAGTGGGAAACAGATTTAGAAGTGATTTATTGATTTCACTTTTTTAAAAAAAATCAATGTTTTGTCTCGAAGTTACTCAGATATCAACATATTCATGTCATGCTTTTAAAAAATACTCTCAAGGCAACATGTAAAAATGAGGGCATACAGATTTGGCAGCTCTCATTTGGGGAAGAAAGACTTCCCCATTTTTTGTATTCATTCTGAGGCAGTTTTAAAGCTAGCCTCTGCCTCTGGGGTAGATGGTTTTGCTGTGGGTGTGCGTTTCAAGGAGGCATTTACAACAGATGCCTCTTAAAAAATAACCACCACCCTCGTTTAAAATATTGTCAGCAGCCCCTCGCCTGGATGTGTCAGGTGCCCACGACTACACCAACTGTGGGAAGTTGTGGGTTGGGCTGTTTGTGTGGGGAGGGGGTGCTCACTTTGTTGTGTGGCTGTAGTGGAGTTTGTATAGGGATGGAGGGGAGAGGGAATACACACACCCCTCCCCAAAGCTCAACTACCCCATGGCACCCGCCTCCTTTCGCTGCCACACAAACACACAGGCAGGAAGTTTTTAATGCAGAGAGCAAGCGCAGGCGCAAGGGATTCATTAGCCAGGCATTCAATACACGGGAGGCTGCTGCTGCTGGCAAACCCCAAGCTTTACAACAACAACAACACTATTAAGGGGCACACAACACCGACACACACACACACATACACACACACAAGGACTGTCACCTGGGGGCCGAGCCCCCCCAGCCCTCCAGGCAGGGCTGCACAGCCCCCTCTAGCCATCCCTCTTTGCCCTGGATTCTGCCCGGCTCCTACCTCTCCCCGCTGGGCGGTGCGCACCGGGGGGCAAACGCGGGTTCGCGTCCTTGGCAGGCGAAGCGGCTACACGGTGTCTTCTTCAGGCTGGAGGCAGATGCACCGAGACAGCAGCGGCGGCGGGAGGAAGAGGAGGCGGCGGCTTATGCATTGCAGCCTCCCCCCCTAATGCGAAGCCCCGCACCGCTGGGGCTGCCTCTCAGCTGCTGCCCAGCCGGTCAGATGGCTCCGCAGCCTGGGCGACAAGGAGGCGGCGGCGCAGGCAGCAGGGGGCTCGGCGGGGCTGTGTGCGCAGAGCGGAGGAGGAGGCTGGTGCAGAGTCGGTACCATGCTCCCTTCTGGCTCCCTCCTGTTCACAGACTGTCCGCTTTAGATGGGGAGGGAGGCGGCCTCCGAGCCCAGGCAAGGGGCGGGCGAAACCAATCACAGCAGCAGGAGGGAGGGCCAAGGGGGGAGGCGGGGACTGCTCGGAGCCGAGCCCTCCTCCCGGCTCCCCGCCGATGTGTCAGCCGCCCCCTGCGGGAGGGGTTTGCAGCGGGCACTCGGCACAGGAGAGCCGCCAGGCTGCGGCGTGCGCGGCTCTGCCTGTGGCCCCGGGCTCCGGCTGGGCTGCCAGGCAGGGGGCATTCCCAGGGAGCGGGGCTGGGCCGGCGGCCGCTGAGCCGAGAGGCTGGGAGGTGCATTCACTCCCGGGGGTGCGAGGGAGAGCCCGAGCGAGAGATCAATGGCAGCACTCGCCGGGAAAGTTAGACACACATGTGGGATCAGAGGGCGGCTGGTAAAGAAACAGCGAGATAGGGGAGTTCTGTCTGCCACCTGCGCCGGGACTCAGGCATGTTTCCCACGGCCATCCATTGCGTCTGTACCCGTGCACACATACAGCACATGGTTGTTGGCTGCCACGCTAAATCATCTGTCCATGAATATCCCTGAGAATAAAACCGGACTCTTCCTGCTTAGACGGTACACGAGTAACCACGTGCAGGCGTTTAGCGTTCCCTGTTATGTTACTTAGAAATCCACTTAAACAAAACGTGTTTTTAAGGCCAGGTAAAAGCACGAAGAGATTATCTGCATGTTTCCCATAATTTAAGAGTACCAGGTTTATGCCATTTTAAGAAACGCATACTGTGATGGGTATGTGTATACACGTGTGTAGGCATATACTGTACAGGATATGCCTATGTGAGTTTGTGTGTATATATATACATACACACACAAATACATATATATATATATATATATATTTCTGCAAATGTCATGAACCTCCCAGTTGTCTTCAAAAGTAAAATGTGTATATATATATATATACACACAAATACATATATATATGCATACATAGACACACACACACATATATATATATATAATATTTCTGCAAATGTCATGAACCTCCCAGTCATCTTCAAAAGTTATACGTATACTATATTTTATGAGAAATACATGGGCATTTATCTATGGGCCTGATCCAAAGCCCAGTGAAGTTGGTGGGAGTTTTTGGATAAGTTCCTATGCACTTTTCATTCCAGATTTTTTAAAAAAACATGTACACTTGTACAGTATAACATATATGTACATACTGCAGATTATATATATTATATGATATGCTGTATCATAGGGATTTTCTAATCTGTGCATGTACTGTAAATGCAATAGTTTAAAAACATACAGAACACTATCATAGTTCATATAGACATAGAATAAGTGTAATCCAATCAGTTTTTTAAAAATTCTAGAATGCGTAATAAGGACATATATATGCTCTAACACATGTACTGTGAGAGAGAGATGCCACAAAACAGCTAAAGTATCATCCAGAACAACGAAGAGCAGGAAAGCTCCACTGTACACAAATGGGCAATGAAAAAATGTTTGAAGAAAGGACATATCCTTTTTACTGCCTAGGAGGCAACAGAGAGGTAGGTTAAAAGAACAATTTAATTTTCCTCCCTCTTCCCATCCACACACACAAAAATGAAAATATCTTATTGCAATAGTGGAAGAGATTTCTAAAAATAACGATGATGATTATTACTATTAGAATGCTTTTAGCAGAACATGGTCTCACTCTGAAATAGGAATGAACTGTGTTAATACACCACAAATTCTTGCTGATGATATATGGTATATTAACACTGAAATCTTCAGTCTTTTACACTGCTGTGCAATGTGAGGTCAGAAGTTCAGAACAGTTTGAATTATTTAACAAACACAAGCGACACACTCTTTTGATTTCCATGCAAGTTTTCTGTTTTCTAAAATACAACAGCCCAGTCCAATGTTATTTGCCCTGGTGCTGTGTTATTTGCCCAGAGTATGTAGTTGACCCAGAATCTGATGAGAAGAAATCTCAATGGGACTGTTGACCTAACAAGTAGCATGTCAGTCTCCCCGTGGCATTTGAATGTTCTCGGAGTGAATGCGTGAAGACAGAAGAGAGCACGATGCAGAGGTTCTTCAGAATCCTTAATTATACACAGTGATTTTGGAGCACTGGTTTGTCTTGCTATCCCTTAATACTTAGTACTTTGCTTCATGACCTTGACCAATCAACTCTGTTTATTATTTACAAAATCTTGCAGTTATGTGGGACAGACCTTGTTTTTTATTTTTTAATTTTTTTTTAGCATATGTGCTTCCATTTCACTCCCTCACTGGTCTCTTGTGATAATTAACTAGTTAACACTTGTACAATACTTTTCAAGTGTTCTCACCACTTTCCAATGTTTTTATTTTAGAAAGTATTTCATACTCTTTCACCTCAAAGTATTTTATAAGGCAGAGGAAGTTTAAATCTTGCTCTGGATTTTTTCCCCCTCAAAATATTACTATTACCCATTTGCTCTATTCAGGGGAAATGGGCCAGATTCTGATCTAATTCAAAGTAACTCCATTGATTTGAAGGGAGGTATTCTAGTTTTAAACCAGAGTAACTCAGAATATGGCCCATAGTTTTCCCCACTGATCAAACTAACAGTGAATATACATTTCACAATAAATACTGTATTGTCAGTGAATTTAAGCATTTACATTTTCTTGTCATATTAACTGTGATGATTTCAGGAGAAGGGAGTTCATTTTAACTCTGGTCAGTTGCACTCATTTTCTTTCTTTCTGTTTTGTGCATTTCTGGAAGAAAAACCTGCTTTCCTAATTTCCCAATGAACCATTTGCATCCTGGCATTGTGAGGGGGCAGGTGGATGGAAAAATGATTCTGGGTATCCTGTTCATAGAGCAGTGGAATCAATGTGTGCACGGTGGCATATATTGCTTTAAAACCAAGATCAGTGCCTGATCTTTCAGTACATTTCTCTGAGCCTCGGACACTGTTCCTGATAGTGGGAATGACCAAGTGCTATCTACAACATGTGATTGCTAACTTTCATTATGCAAAAAGGGTTGGCAGCTTGCCAAGCATTTCTTTTAGGGATTAATAATATGGGTTGTGTGGGTAATAAAAATATTGATAAAACAAGATTCCCACATTTAATTTCCTAAAAAGTTTGGATACTGATGAAATAGAGGGTCAGTCTACAGCGAACCAGAAGCTGTGTTTTGTTTTGTTTTTTAAACAAGTTGTGGAGCTGTGACTGGAGGAGAAGATAGAAGGTTGTTTATGAAAATCCTGAGATACAAGGGCAGCACCTTGAGATGAGACAGTCAGCTGGTAGCATGCAAGTGGATCCTCTTACTCTCCAGAAAGGGGAGATTTTTGCATGCTAGTGTACAGTACTATATTAAAACCCTATATTAGCATGGGAGTACTGCTATTTGCCTTTATCTGTACTGATTGTATTGAAACCAAGGGTGTCTTGCATTGTCACAGCATCAGGCCCATATTTTGGTACAATATCAGAGGACATACAGAACTACTTACTTTACTGTACATTTTGTTCCGGTCTTCAAAATAGCTGACGATACTGCAGTCAGATCAGCTGTTGGCAGCACAATGCAGGTACCAGGGTAGTGCCACATCAAGGGGCTCCCACAAACATTACCCAGTTTTCCTGTGATAAACCCCAGGTCTCAGGAGTGAGTGTGCTGCAGAAAGGAGAGATGAGGGACATTTTTATTTATTTTAGGGGTATTGGGATGCTTTAAAAAATTCCTGCTTTTTGCACAATCTGGTCCAAGTCCAAAGCAAAAAGATTTAATTTCTAAAGAACTTTTATTAGCCACCAGAGATTGTTTAAGCAGTAGCCAGAGAGAAGTGTCTGCCACCAGAGGCAAGGAAACTTGGCTCTGCATCACAACTTTGTGTCTTAAGTGCCAGATCCATTTTGAACCAATGGACATCTTCTTTATCACGTACACAAGTATCAGAGGGGTAGCTGTGTTAGTCTGGAGCTGTAAAAAGCGACAAGGAGTCCTGTGGCACCTTAGACTAACAGACGTATTGAAGCATAAGCTTTCGTGGGTGAATACCCACTTCGTCAGACGTATACCTGCCTCTGGAAATTTCCACCACATGCGTCTGACGAAGTGGATATTCACCCACGAAAGCTTATGCTCCGATACATCTGTTAGTCTATAAGGTGCCACAGAACTTCTTGTTGCTTATCATGTACACAGATATTTTACTATGCTGTAAGAGTGAGTGTCCATGACTTTGAGAAGAACTGCGTTACACAGCTCCAAGTGCAGTTCCAGGCATGGAATCAAGGCACAGCTCAATTAACTCAACCAGGCCAATGCCTCTGTGATCAGTGCGGTAAATGTTCTTTCCAAACTGTTCAGTGGAGCTATGTGAAGACCCATTGGAACAAACTGTGATTGTCAACGTCATCCTCAAAAATGGGGAGACTAGTAGTACATATTTGAAACACTGTAATTTTTCTGCTGCTGGGAATTCTAGTAATAGAGTTTTGGAATGACCACAAGACTTTTTTTGGAAGTTCACATGTTGGATGTTGTCAGAACCAGGGCCGGCTCCAAGCACCAGCCTGGCAAGCAGGTGCTTGGGGCGGCCGCTCCGGAGAGGGGCGGCAGGTCCAGCTATTCGGCAGCAATTCGGCGGACGGTCCCTCACTCCCACTCGGAGCGAAGGACCTCCTGCCCAATTGCCGCCGCAGATCGCGATCGCGGCTTTTTTTTTTTTTTTGGCTGCTTGGGGCGGCCAAAACCCTGGAGCCGGCCCTGGTCAGAACACACCTCTTCTAGTGAAGTATGCCAGAGCAGTGTAAAGGAGTATTGAGAAATTTGATATATGAACTTCCAAATAAGTCTTTTACTCATTCCAGCAGCCTGTTACGAGTTTTTCAGAGCAGTGTGTTGGGGCCTTAATGTGAGTAAAAATCAGGCCCAGTGTATTACATTTTTATAATAATATAATTTCATTTGTTTTTCATAGTGAGAATGTTAGTTGGTACTTGTGCTTTTAAGTTTTGTCTGCATATGTGTTTCAATTATCCTTAATTTTCCATTTTTAAAAAAATCAGAGGAATAGAAATTGACATTTAAAAATCTTTTTGTAGAAGGTTTGCAGCTTGAATTAGCTGTCTAAAATAAATATACGTTTTATATTGCTATTATGTCTAGGGCGAAATCCTGGCCCGGTGGAAGTCAATGGCAAACTCCCATTGACTTTAGTGGAGCCAGGATTTAACCCCAACTATATAGCCGTACATACCAGACTGCAAGTTTCTGGTGAAACACCTCATCCTTTTAACCTTTTACAGCAGAATCCACATATGGTGGGTTCTGCTGGCTCACTGGAGCAGGTGGTTGGATAAGGGAGGCGGGAGTGGCTTTCGGGAGACAAAGGTTCTAGAGTGGGAATAGAGCAGTCCTGTGGTCTGAGCCCTAGGAACAGCCAAGCTGGAGGGAGGTTTGAGCTGAACTTTATGTCACGTACTAATAAAAGCAAACCCCAAGAAGCCGGTGACTTTGGACTTTAAATAGTATGTGGGCAGTATTTGAGAGCAAGATGGGAACCCCACCAGCTCACACTACATAACAATACTTCTGCACTTCCACAGTGCCTTCCCTTCATGGTCATCTTTAAGTCCTTTATAAACACTAATGAAAAGTATGGTCTTTGTTTTACACACTGAACCCGAGAGAGGTTACCACTCAACATTTCAAAAGCAGCCTTTAATTTTGAATGGCGAGCTTGAGACTCTTTAGGCCTGATGTTCGGAAGCGCTGAGCACCTACTTTCACTGAATCGAAGCCAAGGTAATCAGCACATCTGAAAATCAGGCCTAGGTGACTAAGCCAGAACTCCTGCTTCGAGCACAAGACTATCCAGTTTACGTGGGATTTTTCCTCTCATGTTTAACTGCTTATCTTGTTACATATTTTTACATTTTAAATGCATCTGAAAGTAAAACATAATATGAACTTGCTATGTAGGATTATTGTTCAGCTACCCATCTAAATGTAAGATTGTACAATCCTCCTGGGTTTTTATTGCTGACATTAACAGAAACAATAACCTTTAGTTATTATCTGGTTATAGAGGAATTCTTGTCAATTTATTTTTTCTATGGTCTATAAAATGTCCAGCCCTGCAGCCATTACTCAGGAAATACTACCATTGAAATCCATCTGAGTTGTACCTGAGACATTAGGAAAGAGCCCAAGATGACTTCTTCTTGACTGTTAAATATTGAACGTTATGAGGCTTGGGACCTGGGGCCAGATTTTTGAAGGTATTTAGGCACCTAGTAGTATTTTCAAAACCATCTAGGTGTATAGCATCCATTGAAATCAATGAGTTTAGGTGCTTTTGAAAATCCCATGAAGTCCCTGTCGGGGTGGGGGGAGGGACAGTGTTGCCCCATGGTGAGAGTCTGCAGCAGTACAGGGAGAGTCTGTGGGGTCAGCTGTAGCGGAACCTGGCCTCTCCCTCCTCCACCAGGTTTAGCCCAAGACCCTGTCACTGGCAGGTCAGATATGTGGCCTGGGGGCAGGGCCGGCTCCAGGCACCAGCCGATCAAGCACGTGCTTGGGGCAGCACCTTGGGGCGGGGCGGCGCTCGGGTTTTTATTTATTTATTTATTTATTGGTTCGTCGGGGCAGTGCTGGAGGGTTTTTTTTTGTTTCCGTGGCGTGGCGCTTAGGGTGGCGGGGCTTTCAGGTGGCATGGTGCTCATGGGGGCGGGGGCTTGGCACAGCGCTGGGAGGTTTGGGGCTGGCGCGGCACGGCGCTCGGAGGGGGCGGGGGCTTTGGCACAGCGTGACACTGAGGGGGCAGGAGCTTGGTGCGGTGCGGCGTTTGGAGGGGGGCGGTAGCTTGGTGCGGCACTTGGAGGGAGGGGCGGGGGCTTCGGGCGCTGCGGCACCTGGAGGGGGTGGGGTTTCAGGCGGTGTGGCACTCCGGGGGCGGGGCTTCGGGCAGCGTGGTGCTCGGGGGCAGCAGGGATTTCGGCGGTGCTGGGGGGGGGGTCCGGTTGCGCAGCACTCGCGGGGGGGGGGTCGGTGGCGCGGCGCTCGCGGGGGGCAGCACTCTTCTTTTTTGCCTGGGGCGGCAAAAAAATTAGAGCCAGCCCTGCCTGGGGGCAGACACCACCAAGCCTACTCCCTGGGTCCCTTCCAACCTCAGCCTTTTCTCCTCCAAAGTCACAACAAGGTCAGCTTATGGACTCACAGGGATGGTTCTTCTTGACAGTGACCCGGAGGCTCTTGTCCTATAATCACAACCCACCATTCCTGGTCTCCAAGGGGGTCTGCAGCGGCTCGGCAACAGAGTTTGGTCCAGATGGTGTGGCATTCCTGCAGCCTCTCAGCAGGAGCAAACAGTATATGAACATTCCCTTATTTTATCCACCTTGCTTGAGCTGGCTATTCCCTTTTGAGCTGGGCCTCCATTGCCCAGCAGGTGTGGCTAAGCGGGGCCTTCTGGGCACAGAGCTGCTCGTTAACTCTTGGTTCCCCGGTGTGGGGCTTATACGCCCCATCACAGTCCCCAAATACTCTTAAATATCTGGCCTTGAGGCCTTTAAAGATCACAACAGGGTAAACAGAATAGAAAATAGAGTTGAAAAAGACCTGTTAAGGCTTTTAATCCATTACCTTGCCAATGCAGGATTGTTCCCCACATTATGTTGTCAAATGTTGTCTCCAGACTAGCTTTAAATGTGTTAAGTTATGGAGGAGTTCTCATAGGCTGAACTATACGCAGAAACTCTGTGTTCTCTGTACCTATATTACAGCATCCTGGTCTCCCGCCCTGAAAACCTGCATGTAAGATACAGACTTTCCAGAGAAAATTTATTCCTGCTTGGCCTTGGCAGCACTAGAAGGACTGAGGCAATTTTGAGTCCCCATTTCTGTGTCCCAATTGCCATGGACCTTGTTTAGTCCCACACCTCCTCCTACCTGTGGTCCATCCCCGTAATACCCCCCTTCCCAAGGGTTATATTGGGCCTCGATATTGATAGCAGACTTGTAGCAAACATACATCTTTGCCGTTACCCTCTGTGAGCAAGGAGATTTTCTAATGTTGATATTTGCTATTACACATGCACCTCGAACAATGTCTTTTTATAGGGTAGTTTTCAGGGAGCTTATTAGTGACAACTAGGCAAACAATTCCTAAGAAACAACTTCCTCCTCAGATATAGCCCTTTCATTCCCTTTGTAAATTGTCCATGGCATGGATGTGTTTTATATGTGGTTGTCAATTAATGTGATTCAACAAATGTGAGTGAACATGTTCCTGTGCATGGGTTGTTCATGAACTGTTCACTTCAAGTGTTCTGTACTCACAATCTTTCACTCAAGTCCTGATTGGTTACCTAAGTCACATGGTAGTGTTTCTGTTCTCTGTTTGGATGACTTTTATAAAGAAGAGGAGCACATCTGATTAAGCCACTGTGAGTTTGATACTCTCCGAGTGGGACAGAGCAAGAAGCACTTTAGCAGGATATCAGCAGTGAGTTTTAGTGAATTTTAAACAGTTTCCTTTGCCTTTTTCCACAAGAGTATTAGTTCTGGTGTTATATTCTGTAGATCTCAGACTTTAAAAAATACCTGAGTTTCTGTAGACATTCAGGTTTTACCTGCCACCTTCTCAAAAATTGTTTGTGTGTACATGCACAGTTCTATTTGCAAAGGTGCCAGGTTATTTGCTTGAAACTGGTGAAATAAGAGTTAATGTGGTTTTAGTTGTGTAAGCTGAAATGACTTTGTCTTCGGAGTGGGTGGGGGTGTGAAGGGAACCTATTCCTAGAAGAACAAGCAATATATATACCGAGTTGAATTCTATTACATATGACAAAGTCACTTGCTACAACTTCTCCAGAAGACAGAAGGGGGTTCTGCTGGAGTCATTTTGATTTATGATGGACAGTAATAAAAGTAAAATCACTTTACTGTATGGGTGGTGTCCAAGTCTTGAATTATTATGTGGCAGTGCCTATTAGTTTGGGCTTTATTGTAGAAAAGTCAGCCCTTCTGATGAAATTTTTCAAAACTTATTAAGACTTTGTTTAACTTTGTTTTCAAGTGCCCTCTGATCCTATCCTTTTTCACTGTCATTGAATTAATTGTATTAGTGCCAGAGTTCTGGCTTGGTGTTTGGAGAAATAGTGTCTATGGTGTTATTTTTAAGCAGTAGCATTATGTCCCCTCCTACCATATACTGGTGTAGTCCATATATTCATCACCTACAGTATCACTAGAGCTGGAAGACAGGACAAAAACAGAGTCCAGGAATATTCAGTCAAATTTACTTTAACAGAGACATCATTTACCAGAGTCTTGTCAAACAATTCATTTCAGCTCTGAGAGAAATAGCCCTGTGACAACCTGTATATGTGTGGAAGCTACGACTGCTGCTTTTGCTACTTCCTGAGTTCTTTAATTTAATATATAGGCCTAAATTTATGCAAGAAGATGTTTGTTCAGCAACTACACATTATCTTTGTAGGTACTGGCCTCCATTACTGTGGTATATCTGAGCGATTCACAGATGTTAATGAGCTTGTCCTTACAAAATCCCATTAAGTGGAGAAATGAGGCAGCAATATTAAGTGATTTGCCCAATGTCACAAAGGAAGTCTGTGGCAGAGTTGGGAATTGATCCCAGATCTCTGCAATCCCAGCTCAGTGATTTAATAGTAGGTTATCCTGCTTATGTGAAACCCTGCATATAGGTGAGGGTGGGAATGAAAGTGCTGATGCTGTTTTTGCTCCTGATAATGCTTTGCAGAGGTCTAGAATTTAATTTCTGACCTTATTTTTAAAAATCTACGGACAGCTCCTATATACTATATAGTGTGTTTGTGTGAGTGATGTGATGCCCTATACCTGATTAACAATGTCTTTATTTAGTATATTCTGCATAACATTCTGGCTATCTATGTAAATTCATAAATTTGAACTCCAAGGACCATTATGATTATCTAGTCTGATGACCTGCATAACACAGGCCATAGAACTTGGGCCAGTAATTCCTACAGCAAGCCCATATCTTGTAGTTGAGCTAGAGCATTTTTTCAAAAAGGACATTCAATCTTGGTTTAAAGACTTCAAGTTATGGTGAATCCACCACATCCTTCACTAGGTTGTTTGAATAGTTAATTACCCACACTGAACTTCAGAGGATTCTTTAGGGATATACAAACCCCATGAGCAAATACTACAAGTCTAAACCTGGTCAGATTATATAACGATTTGGTTATGTGTAACCCTGTTCTGTCACTTCCTTTGTGCAGAGCTTAGGTGTTATCAAGCTTTGCTTTGGTACACTATTACACAGAGACACACACATTCACAAGCAATGGGGACAGTCCCAGAAAGGAATTGTTCCTGATTATTAAGGACAGAAAAAAACATTTTGGAAAGTGGAATTTTCTCCTACCCACCCCTTTGGCAGTAGTCTGAAAGGGTAACCACATGTTCTACAAGCAAGTTGGCTGGAGAATCATAACCCAGGCTCGTGCAAAAACTTGCAGAATGAAAACATGTGCATGCAAATGTATAGTCAGACACGTATGTATGAGATAGGTGCTTTCCACACACATTCTTTTGAATAAAAATATTGCTCTATGAGTATTAGCTTCAAATGAATAAGAAGGGTCACAGTAGAGCTGAATTGCATTCTCTTTAGAATTCAACGGAATGTTCAGATAATTCTCCCCCACCCCCTGCACACAGAGTAATAGGTAGTAGAAGCCTGTATAAAAAAAAGCCCCAAATATCGGGACTGTCCCTATAAAATCGGGACATCTGGTCACCCTAACACACACACACTATTCACCTCATTCTTGTTAGCACTTTCCTCCATGAATTCTTTTATTGAAATATGTGGCCATGCTGATTCTCAAATGATCAGATTCAGACTATATTTCTTTAGCTCTCCAGAGATGGGATATTTTGAGTTCTGTTCTGTCAGATCTGATTAGGACATTAATTTGGGCTGTATAAATAAATCCCCACTGTGCTGATGGGAGGATAGACCCCCTTTCATGTTTAATCTAAATAGGGATTCATGACTGGCAACATTGTCTGGTAGAGGGAAGACTGCCACTAAAATAAATGAGTGCAGTGAGTGAAAATGTTTAGACTGCACTCTCTAAATATGGATTCCGTCTGTGCCCAAGGCAATGAAAGCCCTTAGGTAGTGGCTGTGTATAGATTTTTCTGATTGTGGGGAAAAAATAGGATTTTTTTTATTTGTTAGCCCAGGGCTCTCTTCTTGAACTTGATACTGATTGTTGATGTTGATTTCACATTTCATAAACAGCCAAGTCATGTTCAAAACTGACCTCAGCAACGACATAACCACTGAAGGTGGAGGGAAATGACAGGATCACCTCTGTTTGACAGTGAAAGGAAAAGGGCACCTTTCCTTGGAGCTTGTCAGCAACTTTCAGGCAATGTGTGAGTTTAGTTTCCTGTGTTTGAAAAAGAGTATGTTTGTATACTGATATTTTATTTTTATAGTATGGACCCGAGCTAATGTACCTTTAGATAAAAAAAACCCACAAAATAAAAGTTGCCTAGAAGTACTTTTTAAACTCTATTTCTTTTAACCCCTGTGGGCAAAACTCAGCTCAACAATAGTAAGTATTTTTTTTAAAATAGGCAAGTATCATTGTTGCAATGTGGGTGAGTATATTTTATTAGCTGGTAAATTGTTATGACAGTTTTGAAAGGCTGATACAGCCCAATAAAAATATGTACATTTCACTTACAATTTGTATTCTGGTGGTGTGACCTTGGATAAAACTCCTGTGAACTTCAATCTACCCTTCTACAAATGATTGGGTGTAGTAGTATTGCCATTAACTACCTGACTTAAGGTGCGGCTGACCACAGGGCTTCAAAGTGCTTTAAGATCATCTGATAAAAGTGCTACATAAGTGCAAAGTGTCCCATCATCTAGGAATATGAATTAGAGGTTTCAAGATCCATTGCTCATTCATTTCCTCATTCATTAAGCTGACATGGTGTTCTGAGAAGCATCCACAGTCACTGTGGAGAAAGGACTGTGCCACTATAAAAATTGTCCCTCGGGGTCTTGGGGTAGGAGATTTGATACTATGGTGAAATCCATAGCAGCCTGAATTCTGCAAGGTCTGTTTAGAGAAGTGCTCTAGCTACAGAATGATCTTTGTTGAGCATATTGGGGTGGGTGGAAAAGCAGGGAACTGAACTTCTTATGAACTTCCAGCAGTCTCCCCTCCTTTCATAAAAAAGTAGTCCACAGTTCGGGACCAAACTCAGGTATGTTCAGGTGAGTTCCCACTGAAATGACAAGGAGTTTAGCCTGCATGAGGGGTATGGGACAGGGGCCTGAATGTTAAGTCTAATCTAGGTTTGATTCAAAATGTATTTAAATTAATACAAGCCTTCTATTGCCTTCCGTGGACCTTTGGATCAGGTCCTAATGCCCCAATTCAGCAAAACACTGGACTATGTGGTTAAGTGTAATTGACTTAAATGGTTTCAAGTGCTAGAAGTTAAGCATGTCCTTATACGCTTTGCTGAATCGGGGCCTTAGAGCACAGTATAGCAGGTGTCACATGTACTTCAAACACATTTGAAAGTTACTACCTGTGGCTCTGATCTTTCAAATACTTATGCTCACAACGAACTTTACTCACATAAACTCAATGGCCCCGAGACCTGAACATGGGGGAGGAGGGGCGGAAGGGAGCCTTCCTATGTGTATATCATTCTTCTCCCATGGAAGGGGGCTAAGCTGCCTCCATAGTGTCATCCCACCAGTTTCTGTCTTGAAGGAGGGCACTCTGAGCTCCACAGAAGATGGGAGCCAAGGGAGCACACATTGTGTCCTTCCAGCTCCCGCAGAGAATCTACAGGTTCAATTATCTGTTCAGGGCAGCCAGGGGATAGGATGGGAGATGGCATCAAAAGCCGGAACTAATGCAGAGTCACAGAACCTCTGTAAAAAGCAACAGAGGGTCCTGTGGCACTTTTAAGACTAACAGTAGTATTGGGAGCATAAGCTTTTGTGGGTAAGAACCTCACTTCTTCAGATGCAAGAACCTCTGTGCGGATCCTTGGGAATTCATAAGTTTTCTGGGGAGACCCTGCAGCCTTTTTTGTCAAGGGGACAGAGAAAACCCTTCTGTCGGTGTGGGGTTGGGGTATCTCCATGAATGTATCCTTGTGCAGGCTTCTTCTCTCCCCAAAGCCCCTTCCCATGGGTTTTTATTGTGTAAGGGGATGATCTAGTCCAGTGGGACTATACACATGAGTAAATTATCTGTGTAAGTGTTTACTGAATCAAGCCCTAGTCATGTTAATGTATACAATGTGTTAGGGCCCAACACATGCAGCATATGAAAGTGTTCAGTGGTATATTTTGTAGAAATGAGATGCAATTATCTTTTTGGAAAGTATATTTCTGTATGTCTTGTGGTATAGATGGGTATTTTGGGAGACACTGTTGTATATCTACATCAACAGCAATTTCTCTAAAAAGTGGTTTGCTACCAATTTAGCTGTTTCAGAGATGGTGTTTAGTGTAGTGCTATCTTTTCACTTAACTAATACTATGTCATTTTCTGCAAGGACTTTTCTTTTTATATTACTTATGGTTTTCACAGAAATCGCTTACTTGTAAACACCCACCTTGATTTCAGTCAGCGAAGACATGTATCTCTATGGGCCAATCCCATCACATAATGAGAGCCCTAAGCTCCCCCTGATGCCAACTTCTGTTGAGGGCACTTAGCATCTCATATGATCAAGCCCATAGTTCCATGGCTAGGGGCCAGATTTACAAAGCTATGTAGGTGCCTAAAGATGGACATAGAGACTTACTGGGATATGCAAAAGCATCTATGTTAGGCGCCTAATTACCATTGTTTGCAATGAAGCTTTAGGCACCTAACCTGCTTAGTGGTTTTGAAAATCCTAGTAGGCACCTGTTTGTGCCTTGAGATGCCTAAATCCTTTTAATAATGTGGTCCTTAGGCACTTTTGAAAATGCCAGCCTATTGCAAAAGTGAAGCCTTTTCCTCATCTAGTCCATTTCCCCTATGTAATTTCAGTATCAGATCCAACGAAAAAAATCATCCTTTCAAAAAATTGTAAGCAAATCATGTTATAAATACCTCATCTATTGTTCTTTCTAAATTAAAATGTTTGCTGTATTGCCTTTTAGGGAGTATGTCACATAAGAGCCCAGAATCTATATTATAAAGGGCAACTTATTTTATTTTGAAAATACTGTGTCGTATAAAAGGATGAATATTTGAGGAACTTCCTGACCTGCATGTTTTTCTTTGTAGGGATAGATTCCCTTTTTCTCCATATAAATATATAGAGAGATTGTTAATTTAACAATATTGAAAGTATTCAAACTGTTGGACTTCAAATGATGAATCTCCAGCAGCAGCAGCAGAATTCAAGTAATTCTCTCTATGGATATGTCTACACTGTAAATTAAGATGTAACTGTAGCACACATAGGCACAGCAACACTAGCTTTAATCTAGCTGGCATGGGGAACAATAGTAGTGAAGACGCAGTGGCATGGACCCCAGCACAGGCCAACAACTCATCCAAAGGGCTGGTACTTGGGTAGCTAGCCAGTGCTTACGCCAGGTCCGATGCACCTTCACTGCTATTGTTACTCACCTTAGCTAGATTAAATTTGTAGTGCAGACATATTCTGTAAGTAGCTGATTTATGATTGCCACAAAATCCCTTAGGAAAAGTAGGTTTATGATTGACAACACAAAGAACAATCTCTGAACACTTACAGGAGGGCCAGGTTGTGTCCCAGTCATGAATATGGGTACATACAATCACATGTATAACTCTGCACATGAGTAACCCCTCTGATTTCAGTGGGGATACTCAGAGGAGTAAAATCACCCATGTGGCTCGGTGTTTGCAGGATAGGGGTCCAAGTTGTAAGCTGTCTTGGGCTGAGCCTCACTCTTCACTACATGCTTGTATAACACCTAGTACAAGAGACTTTGATCCCTGATGGGGCCCTCCAGGGACCACTGTAGTATTATATCATATTAATAGACTACATAAAAGCAGCACTACTGCATGCTCTTATTCTGATGGGCCATTCACACCAACAATCCAATGCATGAATTATTCCTGTCAGGAGACAGTAGCCCACATAGGGGCAGCCTTGACTATGGACTCTGACCCGCAGGCCTCTCCTTGGAATGTCCTTCCTATGCCTTCTGTTGAGGGGGGTCTATTGGGCAACTTTTCTATATGTTTTTGGAGGGCCAGAATTGCAGAAGACTACTCCATAACACCTTCCACACCTCAGCCCCTATATAAACAGGGCAATTCCTAACTCCCATCAATGATTTTAAGGCCTCTCCCAAATTCATTTTCTTTTAACTACGGATGAAAGGCATTTTCCTTTGGTTTATTTCCTCCTTTGTAAGAAACCCAGCATATGAATAACATGTCTAAATTACCATTTCAATGTGGCTAGAGACATTATAGAATAACTCTTCTTTGAAAGTGGTTTGATTGCAGCTGTACAGCAGTTCCAAGTTAAAGGGACAGCTTTAAAATAGCTAACTAAAAAATAAAAAGTTACTTACCTTGACATTTGTCCTCTGTCAAAGTCTGATTCCTAGGAATTCTCATCTCTCCTAGATTCCCACCCTCACCCTCCCTACTTTACACATTTGCCAAACAATCCTTCCTGTGCTCAGAAGTTGTTTACAAACTGAAATGCCCAACTTGACATTGTATTAACCCCTAAGCAAAACAGTAGACACACATTATGGGGCTGATGTTGCTGGCCTTACTGAGATAAAATTCCCATTGACATCAGGTTCTAGGACAGGATACGGCTAACACCGTCTGAGTTATTAAAGGCAAAGCACAATGATGGACTCCATTTAATATTTGAGTAAGCTTCTACCACCAAGGGAGAGATTTCTTCCTACCTCCAGCTGCTGATTAGCTGATATGTGTGGATTGCTAACCTTTATAACTTTTATGTTAGCTGGCGTGACTTCCAATAAATGGCTACTCTTTTTAGAAATTTAAGGTTAGTAAGAAATGTACGGTAAGAACTTTGAATTTAAATGTAGTCACTCTTCACTGACCAATGATAGACTGTCTCAGGATATTTGGGATGCTAAAAACACCCTGGCCTCTTTGGTAAATGACTTTTATTTTTGCCTGGTCTGGTGCACCGATGACTATTTTAAGGTATGATATCTTGAGAGCCACGAAAAATAAAATAAAATCCTTTCTGGATCACTGTGGACAACACCCCCATCCTGGCTTCACTTAGGCCCATATCCTGGGTGTCATCTTCTACTCTGACCTCTCCTTAAGTCCTCACATCCAGGCTATATCTAACTCTTACTGATTCTTGCTGCATAAGATCTAAGATTGATCTTATTATCCAAGCACACAGCTAACTCCCTTGTTCTTATCCTTGCCCTGGTCCATGAGTAGGGCTCCTAGGCTGTACAATAATACAAATAGCAAATGATGAAGCTTATACCTTGAAAAGCTGGGACCCCATAATATCTAAGGCTTTGAGCCTGCAAACTTCTAGGGCATGTCTACATGGCAGCTGGGAGTGTGTCTCCAGGCCCAGAGAGACAGACAGACATGGTAGTGCTGCCTGAGTTAGTATTCTAAAAATAGCATAAGAACATAAGAACGGCCATACTGGGTCAGACCAAAGGTCCATCTAGCCCTGTATCCTGTCTTCCGACAGTGGCCAATGCCAGGTGCTTCAGAGGGAATGAACAGAACAGGTAATCATCAAGTGATCCCTCCCTTGTTGCCCATTCCCAGCTTCTGGCGAACAGAGGCTAGGGACACCATCCCTGCCCATCCTGGCTAATAGCCATTGATGGACACCCTGTCCTCCATGAATTTATCTAGTTCTTTTTTGAACCCTTTTATAATCTTGGCCTTCACAACATCCTCTGGCAAAGAGTAGCAGTGTGGATGTTGCGGTACAGGCGATGGCACAGGCTAGCTGTCTGAGTACAAGCCCACCTGACTCCCTGGGTCCGAGCTCAGGCAGCTGGCCCCTGTCGCAACATCCATGCTATTATTTTTAATATGGTAGCATGAGCAGAACTAGTGCATCTGTCTACCCGGGCTGGGAGGCACTACCACAAGCAGTCCCATTGGCTTAAATGAAGCTATTCATGGCTGTAAAATTAAACAAGAGTATGAGTGGTTGCAGGGTTGGAGCCTAAGAGTGTATAGCTGTATTTTCTCGTCCTTGCGATTCACTTTCAGTAGTTATCAGACCTTAAAAGCACAACATTCTGATTATCATCGAGCCTTTATACCCCTCGCTTCAAGCCCTAACTGACATCAGTGGCTGCTGTTCTGAGAACTCTTCAAGCTGGGACCAAAGCTGTTAGATACTGGAAAGTTTGTAATCCCAGCTTCTAAATGGTATTAAAGTAGAGCTGGTAGAAAAAATGCAAAATTGAGAAAGTTTTCCTGTTCTTCATCCAGCTCTAGTATAAAGCATTCATTTCTAACCTCAGGTGTTTCAGACCATTGGCTGCTAAAGTCATGTAGGAGTTGAAGTGGTGGGGAAGACCAGAGAGTAATCAGAAGGACATGATTTTAAAGTGTCACCTTATTTATGTAAATATTGTTCTATATTTTGTTACTGATTGATAATTAAGTAAAACTTCCATAATGTCACAAACCAAAAGCTAAATGTGAACTTTGGCTGTGGTTCCCTTTCCCAACAAAATCTGACTCTGTTTCATACTCAACATCCTAAACATATCTCCATTATAGAGAATTATAATGGCTCAGTGATGGTCAGTGGTAAAAGTATTGAATTTAGGGGGGAAAAGATGGGTGTTATATAAATGTGTATATAATACTAATTAATAATGCAATGGCTTCTCTGGAATGTGGACACAGGAACTGCCTGTGATGTCATTATAGTATGAAATTCAAAACAGCATCTTGGACTTGATGTGAGACGGAATAAAAGATGTACAAAAATATTTCTGAAATTTTATGAGACTATTGAAGATTTTCATGACGAATATTAAACAGTACCAAAAATAATGAAAAATTAATGAATTAGGTTGTACCAAATCTTGGATATCTAATCTTTTGCATCTTGCCAGGTCAGAATAATACTTTGGTAGATAACAAAAGAAATGTTTTCAAACCCAGTAATTTTTCTAAGCACTGGCCATGGACCTCTGCCAACAAAGGAAAAAAGTTCTGCACTCAGTCCACCTCCCACTCCAGTCCTAGCACTGCTGTCCTTCATCAGCACCCACAGGAACTTAAGAAAGGTGTCTTCCTGCACTGGAGAAAGGAAGAGGAGAGTGCCAAGTATCTGCATGCATTAGGTAGAAAGCCATATAATTTTTGACCATGCTTGTAGCATAGCATGTTGGCCTGTGAACAAGCCAGTCCAACCCTGTAATACTCAATCCACATGGGGCTAATCACTGTTCAATAACATGATCAGTTTCCACTCTCTTCTTTCAAGAGAGCAATCTGTGTTTTGAAAGATCCGGCAATGGTACAGGCAGTGTAGATGGCAAAATGTCTGTCTGGCAATTCTCTGAAGTGATGTAAATCACTTAGAAGCACATGTTGCTTTCTTTTTAACTCATTTGAATGGCCTTTATTTTTATTTAAGAGCTGTTCTATTTCTGTTGACAGCACAATCTCACAGGGGTCATGTCTGGGTCCCTTTGCAGGATATATACTAGGGCATATTTCCCAGGGCATTCAGTGAAGAAATATTAGGGTCTAATGTGATGCTGCAATTGTCAGTGTGCAGAAACACTGATGCAGAACTACCATTGAAGCCAATGGCAATTCCATGCATGGCACAGCTGTAGTACTGGGCCAGAAAGTCTCCATTTTGTAATTATATAATGGTAGTCACTAGTGATACTACTCAGCACTGGACTGGGACTCAGAACATCTGGGTTCTATTGATTGAGATCTGACTTTAATGGGAGTTTTCATGGGTATACAGTTTCACATGTGTGCAAGTGTTTACAGGACAGTGGCCTTTACTAGAAGGCACTTGATTATGGAATTTTAATAAAATAATCTAATTTTAAGTGAAAGAAAGAAAACTCCAGCCACCTGAATGACATAAAACTACTGAGTGGTGTGTTGTTAAAATTGTCCTCAAATTTAAACTTTCCTCAGATAGGTTCAATTTTTCATTGGAAACCCAAACCCCAAAAATGTGTTGGTTGAAATCCAAACATTTTTTGACTTTCAGATGAAATTTGTTTTGGTTTTTGTCTATTGTCAGTGAAAAGTTGTCTGGCTTTGGGGGGAAAAAAAATCCAGTCGCGTCTACTCACAATATTATTGTGATAAGGGCTGAGTAAATACCGAGATAGACAGATGTTTTCTTCATCTTTGGTATTTTCACCTATGTAATATTCTTATCTAGAGCCTGATCCAACTTCCATTGAAGTCAATGGGAGTCTTTGCACTAATTTTAAATGCCAATTGGATCATGCCTTTAGCGCAAAAGAGCATAGAAAGACCCCTAGCTTACTTCAAATAAGAAACAAATCCTGTCTGAAGCAGGCCTTGTGCTCTCCAGACCTTGCTTATTTCAGGAGAGAAGACAGAAAAGGCTGGTTCTTTAGTGTGACTTGGGGATGGGTCTCTAAATAAAGCAAACTTCAAAGCCTACTAGGGTAACAGTAAGGGCTGCTGTATAGGGGGAGGTTGGCTTTCCCACCATACTGGGCTGTAGAAAGGACGTGCTTTCAGTGCAGCTTGTTTTGATAAGCAGCATGAGAATTTTTAAAGTCAATAACTTGATATAGAAACTGCAGTTCAGTCTGGAGTTAATCCTGTGACTAACAAATCCAGGGACAAAGTAGTCCAGTTATGTAGTCACTTGTTAAAATCCTGCAACCCAGCAAGAACTCTCTTCCATTAAAATGTTTTTTCTGTACACCTCTATAAACAACGAATATAATTCTTGGATTCTTTTTCTTCTGGATGTGGACAAGAGAATGTATGTTGCAAAAATAGCTCTTGTGGCAAAGAGAAGAGGAGGAGGAAGAAAGAGAGACTAACTTAAAGTGTCATTGGAGGCTGTCCAAAATTTGGGTCTGATCCTGTGAACCTTATCATCTGAACTTCATGGGACTCCGTATGGCTGTGTGCTTTATGGCCTTATTCAAGAAAACGCCATGTCCCATTGACTTCAATAAGATTTAAGCATGTATTCTTTCCTGAATTAGGGATGTTTTATTGAATTGGCACCCATGCCACGTCATCAAGTTTGCAGGAGTGGGCCCTCACACCCTAATGCTGCAGCTTGTTCCAAAGGGGTAGAGCACGGTACTCCACTGAAGTTAATAGGCTTCTTCAATAATAGGGCATTGTACTAGCTGCTCAGAAAAAGTTGCAGGATCAGAATAGTAATTAATAAGCCTCTGTCCTTGAGAAAATAAAACGAACTTTATAAAAAAAATGAATACATGTGTTTTTCCTCCTTCAACCCTAAATAATTCTAGCAGCTTTATAAAGAAGAAAAAGAATCCAAGAAAATGACTATGCTTTTTAGACTACATATATAGTTCTGAATTCTTTACTATCTATTATTTATAGCACCTTTTTAGAACGGATTATCTTTTTATATTTAGGAATTGCTGGTACTTCCCCATGCCCTCTTCTGTTTCCATCTCAGCTTTACTTTACTTTTGCTCTTTTTATTTACTTCGGCACAGATGGCCAGATGTACAGTGAGAGCTTATATACCGGGCCTACTCCTGCTCCCTGGGAAATCAACACGAGTTTTGCCATTTTCTACAATAAGAGCCAGATTGGGCCTGTGATGAGAGCTTGCAATGTAGGATTACTTAGCCTTGTAAAAGAAAGACTTAATGCAGTATTTATGATTATGAAGGGGATAAATAAAAACATAGCTGTTGATTCTATTTTCATTTTCCCATAGGAAGAGGAAAGAGATGTTTTACACTGAAATAAATGGCAGGTAAATTTGAATCCAACAAAAAGAAATATTTCTTCACATGTCATGCCAGCAGCCTATTCTGTTCGCTGCTTCTGGGGGTCAGATAAGCAAATTGAATTTAAAAAGGGACGGGGTAATTTTTTGACCAATGATAACACATATTCAGATATTACAGTTCAGGTGGGGCTAGAGTGCTCCTTGCACACATGAAAGGTAGATTTTGCCTTAAAAACATAAGGCAAAATCTTGGCCCCATCAAAGTCAAAAGTCCCAAGGACTTCAATAGGGCCACAATTTCGCCAACAGCATTTGCTACACTTGATTAGAGCAGTAGCCCATCTAGCCCCGTATCCTGTCTCTGGCAGTGACTACCACCAGATGTTGCAGAAGGAGCAAAAAACCTTGAAATGGGCAATTATGGAATAGCCTGCTCATTGGGAAATTCCTTCCCCGCTCTTTCTGTTATAAATTTCCGGCACAGGCCATTACTGGAAGTACTCGGACAGGGGTTCTCAAACTGGGGGTCACGACCCCTCTCAGAGGGTCACAGGTTATTATGTGGGGAGTGTGAGTACACTCCTCCCAGCTAGTTAGCAAGTCTGCTGTGAAGTCTGCACTAGGAAGTTTGCTGTGAAAAGTGATATTAACAAACATACAGATATCATTTTAAAATAGTGTCAAATATAAAAATGTGTTTTTAATTTATAAGGGGGGTTGCACTCAGAGACTTGCTGTGTGAAAGGGGTCACCAATACAAAAAGTTTGAGAACCACTGCACTAGGCATAATAAGTTTGATGGTAACTGGTCTGACCTGGTGGGGAAGAGTCTTTTAATTCCATGTGAAGGTGAGCACTGATGACATAAAAATAATTTGGGGAGACAGCGCGGGATATTAATGTTTGTTAATTTCTTTGGAGGGGGGAGTTCAAGATCATAAAACACTAGCACTTCTAAATAATATTGGTTAGTGTAGTTTATCACTCTGAATGTCCCAGAAGTCACACTGTGGACTTATAAACAAAATGAGAGGTATCTGAGATCAGAGCACACTGCTAGTCAGATGACAGTAATTTTATTCAAGCAGGTCGAATTGTGATTTATCTATTTACCAGTGTTCCTTTAAACAGCATGCAAACACAGCTTTAAAAGTTACAGTATTTTTTTATAATAGAAGCTCACTATTTCTCACTCCACAATTCCACAAATTTGATCACCACAAAACCCACCAGACTCAGCAAAGATGCAATAGCTCGGGTGTCATGTTACTAAATTTTCAAAATTGAGATGAGCTCCACCCAGGGGGCTGTCGTAGGGTGTCTGGGTAAAGTCAATGGGGCTCAATGCACACACTTGAGTCCAATCACAGAATGCTGATAGTAGGACTCAGGTCTAATCCTCCATTACATTTTGCTGCAATAAACTATCAAGCATCAGCATAATTAAAACGAAACTATATTTGTCAGAATAAGCAAAGTTCCTTGTGTGTTGCAGTATTCTTGACATTTTTATCATGTTTGTTTACTTTCTAATTCACAAAATTCATTAATCTGCAGTGAGTTTGCCAGTTATTACTGTGAATTAGCGAAGTTTTACTGTACAGTAAAATTAAAAACCAGTCTAGTAACAGTATCTGCACTGCGAAACACCCTCCTTAATTAAGCAATAGGATGTGAAAGGCTGTATATTTCTGAGTGATTATTGTTGTTTTATAAAGCATGAAATCTAATGCAGAGTGACCACCTGAGAATTGTAGTAATTGCCCTAAAATCACCACCTGGAGTGTCTGGCTGCTATGATGGAATGCAATCAAGATGTAAAAATGAAGATCAGAGTTAGATCTGTATATTATAAAGCCTTGCAAACATGGACACTGACCTCAATGCCAGTCTATCAGAAAATTCAAAGTGCATCCTTTTGAAAAGCTCTATAGAATTTAATGAAAAAGTGAGAACATCTTAAATATTTTAAGCTGTCTATAAAATTTCAGAGAAATATATAGCCCTGTGTCATAGGTGGCTGCCTCCAGGATGCCCCCTTGTGGCTTCCATGTGCCCCCCTCCACCTTACTTCCTTTCTTCCAGGCACTCGCAGTTCCCCTCCCGTCAGGGGCCACTCATATTCTCCAACTTATATGATAGGACAGCCGCTGCTTGGGACACCCTTTGGCAGCAGGCTGTGGTATGATCAGTGCACCTGTGTCAGTTTCCCCTTTTGTTATGGAGTCACCAGTGACTCCACACAAGCTTTCTGAATATAAATAGTCCTCTGAGGGGTTAGTTTATTACAAAAGTCCCACAACCAAAGTCTAGAATTCCCCAGCACACTCCAAACAGTAAATTCAATCTTGTGAGTCCCAACAGTCCATCTACACGCAAAGTATGGCTCCAGCATCCCCCACCATGACCCAGCTCTCCAGTACGGTTCCGACTTCCCTCACCACGGCCTAGCTCTCTGGTACGGCTCTGGTTTCCTTCACCACAGTCCAGCTCTCCAGTATGGCTCTGGCTTTCCTCCTCACAGCCCAGCTCTCCAGTACAAATCTGTCTTCTCTCCTCATTCCTCACCCCAGCTCCTCCAGTCAGGATGCTTCTCTGCCCTGTTTCCTTCCCAGGTATAGCTCCAGGTCTTGCCTGGAGACATCAGCGGACTCACCCCTACATTGTTCCCCAGTGTTCAGCCCTCTCCAGTCCTCTAGCTTCAGTTCTTTGGCTCAGAAAGCCAGCAGGCATCTTCTTCTGCCGCTTTCAACCTTCAGCCCTTTCCAGCCCTCTCTGGCCATTGCTGTCTGTCCTGGGGAAGTCTATAGGTGACTCCCACTTTCCGCTTTCATCAACCCGATTTGGCTCCACTGTACACTAGAGAACTCTTTCTGCTCCCTCCTTCAGGGGCATCCCCTTCCCAGAGGGTCTTAGCTCTGTTCTTCTCTCTCAGCTCAGGGTTATAGACTCTCTCCCTTGCTAAATGCTGAACTTCCCCTCATAGAACTCTGAATGCTCTCATTCCTCGGGGCTGTCTCTCCTTTGTAACTCCTGGGGTAGCCCTACCTTCCACATTATACCAAGCTAGGGCACAACTGGACTGAACTGAGAGAGATGGGCCCAATTTCATTTACGGGGGCGGCTACTCTGCTATACCTGACCAGGGAATTCTATAGGAGAATTTCCATAAGGGATTTGCCATTTAATAAATTAATTAAATAAACATAAACATTTATCTGATGCTCATCACATTGGCAACTAGTTGCAATGTAAAACTTAAAACCAAAGATGTTGTTTGCAATAGGCAACAAAACAATGGATCCAACTGGCCAGAGCATTAATTCAAAGTAGAATTTCACGGAATGAAAAAGACCGATCAGGATGTAAATATAAACACAGCTTTAGATAGAGTTCTGTTCTCTGTCAGACCAAGATCATGCCAAAAATGTCATATGTTATAGTGATTTATATAATGTTATCAGGATCCTCATCTATGACTGTGAGTCCAGACAGGATTTATGGAATCCCCTTATGGTGACGCTAGGTACGACAGGGTATTTTACTCGGGATAGGAGTTAGGGGGAATAAATGACACTGCAGTTTTCAGCTATCAGGTTAAATAGTGACTTTTGATATACCCAAGTGGAATCCTGCTGTTATACCCTATGAGAACCCTGCAAAATTTAATTGGGGGGGGTTTGTAATGCTCTTTGGGAGAGAGGCATGTGGGAAATCCAATCCATGTTTTTGGGGAAATTTTCAACCAAACCTTTTTCCATTTTTATATTGAACATTTTTTTTTCACCAACAAATGTCTGGCAAATTTTAGTCTTCACTGAAAATGGAAACAACAATCTTATAACAGAGACCTGTACAGTGAGAGAGCACAGTAATATGCTGGCTTTATATGACAGCAGGTAGTCGGAGAATGTAATTGATTTCCAGGGGAAATGGAATGGCAAACCCCTCACACCTCTCTGGATCTCTAGTGAGTCGAGCTTTCATAAGTTATGGTTCATTTCCTTCTTTAACAGGAGGATGTTAAATCTTACCAAGAGACACAATGGAAGGTTTTCCCTGGCTAAGTACATTCATGTATCTTTGCTTAGTTGCTACCTTTGTTTAACTGTCATACTTTTCCCATTCACCAGTATCCAGGTACACTTATGTAAAGTTAAAAATTTTGTTATTGTTATTATCATCACACAATCTAAAATGGAAAGTAATTAAATGTATAGAGAAGATGCCCTCAGGTTAAAGCCATAGGTGGAAAATAATTCAAGTTAACAAAAGCCAAGGCTTCTAATAAACAGATGTATACTGTATTTCTGTGCAAAGGACTTTGGAAAATGCAAGTTAATGTCACCCCTAAAAAAGAGCTTTTACTCTGCAGTAGTATGTGGTCTTGTGGTGTGTTTTTTGTGTCCTGGACCTTGAAATATCTAAGACCTTTCCTTGGCTGAAGACTTTTTGGTGGAGATTTTTTTCTGAGATGTAGCATGCTACAGGAAACACACGGACACATTTAAAGCCTTGCAATCAGAATCAGTTGCTCTTGCAGGGGAGATTACTTTTGTTGCTTCTTGATTTCATGTTCTCTATATGTGAAAATAAAGGTCCTTCTAACTGATAGCACATGGTTGATCTTTATGTACAGAAAAACATGAAAGATCTTAAAATTTGTATTTGGTAATATATTTGAATCATAGGAAATAATGCAGAATGCTATGGTGATGTCAATGCTGTGGCCTGGTAAATGCTCATTATTTTTAGTGGTATCCATGGTATAGTCTACAATTAAAAGAGCCTTCTCTATGAAAAAGTGTCTCTAAATTAGCAAAAGATTTTAAACTCCCATTTGTTTTTCATAAACATGATCTTCAATTTTTGAAAGTTTCTTTTTCTAGGCAGAAGCGTTATCAGCTCCCTTTGATAAACAATTAAATGTATTTGCATTTCAGGATGAAAAAGACAAACAAACTGGGAACTCTTCCCTCACATCTCCTTAGATCCTCCTTTTGCTGTTTGCCTTTGCTGATTATTGCTTTTCCTGCTCCTTCATTTTCTTGTTTCATGCCACAATCACCAATGTCTGTCCCTCTGGTTGCTTAGGCTTTGGTATAGTCAATGATAATAATATAATACAGTAGCTCCTTTTATTTAACTGAACTGAGTCAAAGACTTTCAACAGTCAAAAACATAAATATTAAATAGTCAGAAGGAATATTGTTGTCTTTAATTTAGCTGCACCTCCAAAGTCTTGTTGTAGTTATATAGAAACATGACAATGAAAGGTTTTTTAACAATTTCAAATTTCTTTTTTTCTTTTCTTCTTTAATGCTGGTAGTTTTTGATAGGAAGGGGGAAACATTCACAGTTGTATTCACATTTCTTTAATGTGTAAGCAAATCTGTATTTACTATTAGGTTGGAAGGTCAATGCTGCTCCTTTTTAATTTGGAGCTTTGGCCACCAGAGGGAGATGCACTTTATTCTCTGTCATCACATTCATAGAACTTCTTTCAAATGCACATCAGAGCTGTATTACAAATGCCACAGTTCTAGTTGTGGAAAGAAGTCAGATTGCCTTTGAATATGCTGGAAAACTAACTGAATTCTGTTTATCCATTTTAAGGCTCAGCATTAGAAGTTTTATGCGATTCCCCAATTAATTTCAATCAAAAATGAAAACATGGCTAACAAACTACATTCTCCTTTCCATTCATGCTGTTATTAAAATAGCATTAGCAAATTAAGAAGGTATATTCTCCTCCCAATCAACAAACTCCCACAAGAACTTAGGACTATAACAAACCTCACCACCTTTGGCTTCAAGTGCAAGCAAGGTTCACTTATTCAACATGCCTTCTCTAACATAAACTTACAGCAGCACGAACATTAAAAAAGAAAACAAACCCCAAACAAAACCCTACCAAAACATAGACTATAACAGTGAGATTTACATAAGTTCCTTCTATCTTTAATGGAGGCTTCCAAAGAAGAACATATTCCTGAATAGGGAAGATGCTGTTGTAGTTGAAGAATCAGGTTTGGAGTACTTATTAGACCCACAGGGTCAAATTCCAGCAACCTGAACTCAGCCTTTTATCCTTCTAAGTTTGATAGATTGATTAATTAAGTAATGTGTGTTGATCTTTCGAATGAAACCTTAATAGTTGAGGGTTTGTCTCTTCCTGTATAGATGTTAAGGCCCCAGTCCTGCAGTGAGCTCTGTGCAGGTGAACATCCATACTCACACAGAGCCCTACAGAAGATCATTGCAAGATTGGGGCCGAATATCCTTTGGCATGTTTCAAAAGTCTGGGTTTGCATGCTACCTTCATGTCCTTTGTCAAAATTTCTCCTTCCCCTCTACTTTTGTCCTCTATTCTGTTTTCTGGTTATCTACTGCCCTCTCCACCCAGAAGTGCCTATGGTGCTGTGTATATAAAGCTTGTGAAACATGGTGGCAAAAAAATTGTCATAGAAATGTGAAGTATTATTAAAGAGTTAGAGCCTAGACCTATAACCCTGACTCATGTGAGTGCTCCCATTGACTAAGGCCTAATCACATGATAAAGCATTGCTAGATCGGGCATGTATATTGTACATATTTGTATGTGTGTTTGGACAAAAAATAGCAAATCTTGAGGTAACGAATCTAACATTCAGAGTAGAAGTTTCAGTCTATCACTACAGACCTGTAGAATCATATCTGTAAATTCATATCAGTGTATCACTATAGACCTGTTTAGTTTAAATGATTAATGATAATTTCTTTGTAATGTGCTTCACTTCCCCTGCAACTCCCCGAATTATGCAATTCATTGTGCACAATTATATGAACACATGTATGATGTGAGCGTTAACCTACTCATGAGACTGGAAGAGCACACAAAGGATCCAAGATAATTAAGCCAAGCAGTCTGTATTTAAAGCAGGTCATATGATACTAATGTAGCAAAAGGAATAACAATCTGAAACAAATAATATTACTGAAATAAATATCTGAGATATCAGGAAAAACTATTTCACTAGGAGGGTGGTGAAACACTGGAATGCGTTACCTAGGGAAGTGGTGGAGTCTCCTTCCTTGGAGGTTTTTAAGGCCCGGCTTGACAAAGCCCTGGCTGGGATGATTTAGCTGGGAATTGGTCCTGCTTTGAGCAGGGGGTTGGACTAGATGACCTCTTGAGGTCCCTTCCAACTCTGATATTCTATGATTCTATGATTCTATGACCCATAGGAATAATTTTAAGGGAATAAGCTATTTTGCTATATGCACCTGTATAATAACTTCATCCACACTAGGGAGCAGAACTGCTTTCACTATACTAGTTTCAAACCACCATAGTTGAAGAGGCAGAAAAACTGAGTAGATTTGGGTGTTGGGTCTTAAAGAGAGACTTGTATTACTGGAGTTCTGAAAGTGCTGCTACACCTTTGGAAGTGTCACTGTTATTTTAGTGGTTTAGTCATCCTTGCTTAAAGCAGTAACAGGAACTATGTCATACTGTAAATAAATCTAGATTAGAAAAGAATGTCATGAGTCTGAGCCCATGCTCTTCAATCCTAAAAGGGAAATAATCCATTCCTGGAGATGAAGTCTTTCCTGATATGCCAGGACATTTTTAAATTACTATTTTATTATTCTCATAGAGCAATGCACCACAAAGTCACATCACAATGAACAGTAAACCCAACACATGGGAGTTATTGGCCAACAATCTTTCTCTACATTTCTCAGTCTTCACAATACACCATGCAGCATCCTGTCCAGGCAGCCATGTTGTGGAACCATGTTTTCTGGGGGCGCCTCCTGCTTTGGCAATCTTCCGACCCACTTGTCCCACAAACTAAAGTTTTCATTGGTCAACTTGGAGATATCAGGTTTCATTTCAGTTATGCTGTAAATAATGGACAATTACCTCTTCATTAGTTGTTGTGAGCTATAGCTATGCTTGACAGAATTCAGTCTATATTTTTTTATAATTTCAATGGCTAATATTGATGTTTATGTTTAAGCTTTTTTATTTTTATTTTTGTTGATTTAAATTTTTAGAATTGCGGGAAGTTATAAGGGGAATCAGGCAATGGGGGGATAAGACAATGATTATTTAATGAGAGTAGAGGCTAAGATTCAAAAAGTTAAAACTTTATAACTGTTGAAACACAAATATGTCAAAATATACAAAGCAAATATCCTTAAATCAACTCAAATATGTTCTCAAGCAGCACTTTTCTTCCTATGCCTAGCTGCAAATTCAATGATCATCAATGGAAATATTTTTCTTTGCTTTGTGTGTGTATGGTGAAATTGACGTTTACCAACATTTCCTGATAAAAATTGAATCCTTCCAAGCATAGGTATACCTAACATGCAGCAGTTGCCTGTAGCATTCCAATTTGAATGCAGAAAATCTCTTAGTGTCCTGTTTACTTAGCACACATTGTAATCCATAAGCCCTTCAATGCCAGCTGGCAAAGGGGTTACAAGAATATTTACATTCTAATGCACCAAAGAATTTCATGTGAGTTCTTAAATGAACTCCAGGGTCATACTGGTCATTAATATTGTTGTGAAATGTATGTACAGATACTATATAAGGAGTTATGTATATACACTGAAAAATATGTTCCTAAAATCTATATCAAGGCAGAGTTGAAACTGGTTCCTGTCAGGTAAAGGATGTTTAGTCACCTGCCTGTCTTAGTCTGCATGCAAATTAAGCATTGTAAACCAACACAATGGGAGCCCCATTTACATATAAAGTCGATGGGGTGTGTGTGAAATCAACAGGGAAGGAGCTTACTGGAAATTGAGCTATGGGGGGGTGGGGAGTGGGGTGTTGTCTTGACTCCTAGGTACAAACTATGAACTTTGGGGAACATAAGGAGAAGGCACCGCCTTATCCTGCACATACAAAGTAATCAAACAGTGCGATTACATTCATGAAAACAGGATCACAACCAATCTTGGTTGAAACACTGCAAAGCACATTTGGGTGAGATAAACTTCTTTAGACAGAAGGTTAGGCTGTTATGTTAAGTTTATTCTCTAGAAAGGTTGTTATGATTTTGTTTTATATGCAGTCCTTTTATTTCCATTATCCTTTCTCTTGAATCTTGAACCTTTGATAATACACTTATTTGCTGCTTTTGTAACACCAACAGACCATGGTCGTCAGCAGGCGGGATTGAACCTGGGGTCTCTGGAGCTTAGTGCATGAGTCTCTACTGCATGAGCTAAAAGCCAACTGCTTGTTAGCTAAGACTATAGAGCAGACTCATTAATCTCTCTCTCTCTAAGTGGTCTCAGTGCCACTGGATGTCAAAGCACTTCATACTCTTTAATATATTTATCTTCACAAAACCTCTATGAGGTAGGGAAGTGCTATGATGGGAAGATGAGACACAGAGAGGACAAGTAACTTGCCCAAGGTCACACAGGAAGTCCCTGGACGAGCAGGGAATTGAACTTAGGTCTTCTATATCCTTGCTCAGGGCCTTGTTACTAGACCATCCAGGCACAGGTAGGGCCCCCAAAACCAGAAATATCCAAAGTCACTAACCACCTTTAGGCCATCTTTGCCTAAGCTGTCGTCCGAAACTGTAGTAGGTCTGCTTCTCTGATGACTTGGTGGATATACTGTTATTTACAGTAGTTAATACAGGTGATTACCATGGTTACCACACAAATGCATTATTCATTTTGTTTGTAATTTTGACTGCACACTAAGAGGCAGAGCGAGAGTGAGAGAGCGTGCATTTGAGAAGCGTAGTCTGTACTTACCTCACAGGGGTCTTGCAATATTAAATTAGTTAATGTTTGTGCAGAGCTTTGAAGATGTAAAGAGCTACTTAAGTGCCAAATATTATTATTATTATGAAGGTGAACCTAAGCTAAAGCAGCCACAGTCCTTGAAAAGACTTAACTGTTGACCTCTAGAAGTAAAGAGAGGAAGGATGATGATGTGGTTAAGGCATTGGGTTGGGACTCAGGAGATCTGGATGATGGGATGGATTGCACCCTCAGCAAGGTCACAAATGACACTATGGTGGGAGGAGAGGAAGATACTCTAGAGGGTAGGGATAGGGTCCAGAGTGACTAGACAAATTGGAGGATTGGGCCAAAAGAAATCTGATGACGTTCAACAAGGACAAGTGCAGAGTCCTGCCCTTAGGAAGGAAGAATCCCAGGCACTGCTACAGGCTGGGGACCGACTGGCTACGTGGCAGTTCTGCAGTCAAAGACCTGGGGATTACAGTGGATGAGAAGCTGGATATGAGTCAACAGTGTGCCCTTGTTGCCAAGAAGGCTAATGGCATATTGGCCTGCATTAGTAAGAGCATTGCCAGCAGATCGAGGGAAGAGCTTATTTCCCTCTATTTGGCACTGGTGAGGCCACATCTGGAGTATTGCGTCCAGTTTTGGGCCCTCCACTACAGAAAGGATGTAGACAAATTGGAGAGTCCAGTGGAGGGCAACAAAATGATTACGAGGCTTGGGCCACATGACTTATGAGGAGGCTGAGGGAACTGGTCTTATTTAGTCTGCAGAAGAGAAAAGTGAGGGGGGATTTGATAGCAGCCTTCAACTACCTGAAGGGGGGTTCCAAAGAAGATGGAGCTCGGCTGTTCTCAGTGGTGGCAGATGACAGAACAAGGAGCAATGGTCTCAAGTTGCAGTGGGGGAGGTCTAGGTTTGATATTAGAAAAAACTATTTCACTAAGAAGGTGGTGAAGCGCTGGAATGGGTTACCTAGGGAGGTGGTGGAATCTCCTTCCGTAGAGGTTTTTAAGGACAGGCTTGATAAAGCCCTGGCTGGGATGATTTAGTTGGTGTTAGTCCTGCTTTGAGCAGGGGGTTGGACTAGATGACCTCCTGAGGTCTCTTCCAATTCTAATCTTCTATGATTCTATTATTTTTTGCTTTGTCCCAAACTTCCTTTGACTACTGGCAAGTCATTTAATTTGTCTGTGCCTCAATTATGTTGAGAACATGAGGCCTATAAATTTAGCCTAATTGTGAGCTCAACTGTAAAAAGTGAGTGAAAGTTCATAAAAAACTCACAATAACCTGTAACAACAAATGTCAATGGGAAAAAGTACAAAAGTAAAACAGAAAGACTGAATTAGTCCAAAGAAAAAGGTCTGTTGCTATAACTTGAGGACTGTGTTAAGATTATGCCTGGTAAACAAGAAAAGTGTGGAACTGAAAATCAGTAAACCAAAACTGATGTGTCAGAAACTAGGTAAGTGGTGGATAAAATAATAAAAGGATGGGCTTTTCCACCCATCTCTCCCTTTTGAGGGCCTTAAAGAAAGAGACTTTCGGGAAAAATTGGCTACTGGAACAAGCCTCACCATCTTGGCTGTCACCCCCACAGATCCCAGGCCTTTGTCATCCTGATCCTCAGAGATGTCCTGACCAGACTGGGCCAGAGAAAGAGACACAGGTGACATTTCCCTTCTACCAGTTTTGGTTGAATCCCAACCACCACTTGGATTGTGAGACTTTTCCTGCCTTTTCCCCTGCCTGTGTCTTTTTCCTTTCCTACCTTATTTCTTTTCTTTCCAATGTCTCTCCTTTTTCCTTCTGTAATAAAAGTCTGGTGAAGCCACCAGGACAGTATGTGTTGCAACACTACTGCAAGCCTGTGACCAGAAAGAGGTAACTAAATGCAATACCCTAACCAGCCTGATTCTGGTACAAATCTGCCAGGGCTTGGAGGGGCTGATGAGACCTGTTGTGCCTGTGTTTTTCCAGAAGTGAAGTTGCAAGCGAAAGGCAACACCACAGATAGCACCTGCATTTTTCAGCTATGCTGTTCTTTTCTCTCCCCTTTTGTGTGTGTTTGTCTTGTTTGCTTCTTAGGAAATTGAATTGGACTTCACAACTACAGCAATAATAACAGCTCCAGCCCATCTCAACCAACTTCTCTTTTCCCCAAAAAGGGCAGTTACTACCATATTCGATACCATGTAAAAGTCCATCAGTCAAGGGTTTTTTTCCTTCTAGAATCTCTCTCCAGCTAAAGGGAAAGGGGATGTTGTGAAAACGAAAGCGTTGCTTTATTGTTTACATTTCAAATGCTTTAACTGTTTTTCCTTGTTTTCTTTTCTAAAAGGTTAAAAAATATTTAATGGTGTGTTTGCCAAGCTAAGATCTCTGGATACCAAATCCCAAGCCCTTGTTTAAATCTGTTTACTGTTGGACAATTTCAAAGTCATGATAACACCTTTAACTCTAGACGGTAATCAAGTCGCCCCTTAACCTTCTCTTTGTTAAATTAAATAGCTTGAGCTTCTTGACTCCATCACTATAAGGCAGGTTTTCTAATACTTTAATCATTCTTGTGGCTCTTCTCTGAACCTTCTCCAATTTATCAACATTCTTCTTGAATGGTGGACACCGGAACTAGACACAGTATTTCAGCAGCAGTTGCAAGATTGCCAAATACAGAGGTAAAATAACCTCTCTACTACTGCTCAAGATTCCCCTGTTTATATGTCCAGGGATCACATTAGACCTTTAGGTCACAGCATCATGCTGGAAGCTCATGTTCAGCTGATTATCCACCACAACTCCCAAATAATTTCCAAGGAAACTACTTGCCAGGTTAGAGTCCCCGATGCCGTAAATATGGTCTACATTCTTTGTTCCTGGATGTATGCATTTATATTTCACCATATTAAAATGCATATCATTTACTTGTGCCTAGTCTACCAAGAAATCCTGATGGCTCTGTATCAAAGAGCTGCCCTCTTCATTATTTACCACTCACCCAATTTTAGTGTCATCTGCAAACTTTATCAGTGATGATTTTTTCCCCCAGGACATTGAGAGTGTAGGGCCAAGAACTGATCCCTGTGGGACCCCATTAGAAAGATGCCTGCTGAATGATGATTCCCTGTTTATGATTACATTTTGAGAATTATCAGTTAGCCAGCATTCAATCCATTAACTGTGTGCCATGTTAATTTGATATCATTCTGTTTTTTTAATCAAAATGTCATGTGGTACCAATTCAAATGCCTTACAGAAGTTTAAGTATTTTAGATCAACACTATCACCTTTATCACCCAAATTTTTAATCTCATAAAAATACATAAAGTTAGGTTGACAGAATCTATTCTCCATAAACCCACATTGATTTACATTAATTATATTACCTTCCTTTCATTGTTTATTAATTGTATCCAGTATCAGCAGCTCCATTATTTTGCCCAGCCTCAATGTCATAGTGATCAGCCTATAATTGCCCAGGTAATTCCATTATCACCTTTTAAATATTGCCACAATGTTAATTTTCTTCAAGCCTTCTGGAACTTCTCCTTAGCTCCAAGACTTACTAAAAATCAATATTGATGGTCCAGTGAGTTCCTCAGCTACTTCTTTTAAAACTCTTGCATGCAAGTTATCTAGACCTGCTAATTTTAAAATGTCTAACTTTAGCAGCTGCTGATTAACATCTTCCTGTGATGCTAGTGGAATGGAAAGTGTGTTATCATATGATACGATTACATCTTCTGTTTTCCCCCCAAATACAGAACTGAAATATTTATTGAACACTTGTGCTTTTTCTGCATTATTATTGATAATTCTATCATTTCTATCTAGCAATGGACCAATATCATTGTTTGGATTCTTTTTGTTCTTAATACACTTAAACTCATTCTTATAGTGTTTAACTTTGCTGGCCATAGATTTCTTCTTGTGTCCCTTTGCTTCCCTTATCAATTTCCAACAGTTTCTAGCTTCTGATTTATATTCATTACTGCCAACTTTCCCTTTCTTCAATTTGTTTTATGTTTGTGTGTGTGTGTGTGTATAATTTTTATAGCTGCTTTCACTTCTATTCTAAGTTAGGTTGGTTTTTAAACTAATATGGCTTTTCCCCTTAATTGTGAGATTGTGGTCTTTTTAGGCTTCTAGTAAAGTTCTTAAACAATTCCGAATTGTAATTCACATTTTTCTGATTAAATTCTTCCTCCAAGTTGATTTGACTAATAACTGTTTTTGGCTTTGTGAAATTGGCTGTTTTAAAGTCCCAAGTATATATATATATAGTAATATATATAATAATATATATAACACTAGTCTGGACTTTATTCTGTTTGTACATTATAAATGTAATCAAGTGAGGACATGTACCTAAGCTACCATTAATTTTTAGTTCTCTGATCAGTTCCTTTTTATCTGTCAAGACAAGGTCTAATGTAGAATTGCCTCATGTGGGATGCAACACTTTTTAAGTTAAGAAATTGCCATCTAATATTTAGAAATTCCAAGGATGTTTTAGTCGTGGCAGCAAGAGATCTCCAACATATGTTGTACATAGAAGTTCTTTTACTTGTTCATATTATACTTCTTTATATATTTGATCATCTACTTCATAGTTTCAGTAAAATTTCAAATTTAATTCACTCTGTGTGTCTTTTCTCTCTTGTGTATGGCAAACTGAGAGTATGTCTTTGGTTGTAGAATGAGGCTTATGTTTTCTACCCTGGTGCATGGTGTAGAAAATTGTGCTGTGGAGATCTTTTAAAATCACTCCCAAAGTTCAGAAACCTCATAAGTCTGAGGGATACACATCAGAGATGGGGAAAGATGTGGGTATTTTTTCTGTGCTGGAATACGTTTGCTACTTTTCAGCATAGCTGGTGTCCTCCACATCATCAGCAAAGGGTAAGTATCTGTGTTTCTTAATGCCTTTATTGCACAGGTTGAATATTAAAAACAAACCAAAAAACAACAACATGGAACATGCTAAGAATCACAGTGACTCTCACTCAACTGTACCCCCCCCTCCCCTCAAACAAATCTGAAAGTCATGCCATCAGACCTGTTACGAGGGGTCTAAAACAACTGTGAATTGCAGTGGGCCCGTGGCCCCACTAATCAACTCCTCTCCTTCCCTCCCAGCACCTCCCACCGGCTGCGGTCAGCTGTTCTGCATCCTGCAGGAGGTGCTGGGAGGGGAGGGAGCGGGAAGGGGGTGGAACTGGGTGGGAAGAGGTGGGGCCTGGACAGGAAGAGGCAGGGCGAGGGTGGGGCCTTGGGGAAGGGGTGGAGCAGGGTTAGGGCCTGGGGCTGAGCGGTGGTTGAGGACCCCAAGGCAAAGGAAAAAGTTGGTGCCTGTGGTCAAAACAGTGACAGAATAGCTGCATTTCCCCCAGCAATCTGTCCCCAAACCTTAAAAACATTTAAGGATACCTATTAACAGGGGTTTCAACACAGGTTTGAATTGTGGCAGGTACTGAAAAGGAATAATGGCACACAATGGCTGTATTTGTCACCTTCCCCAGATCAACACTTCACCTTAAACACCTTTGTTAAAAGGTGTCCATTCAGCTGTGGATTGTGTTAGTCAGTAAAGTAATTCAAAGCCCGGTAGGTCACAAAAAGGACTGTGACCGTCCCTAGTGACACTTGCTAAATGAACCATTAAACCATTGTATAAATTCAGGTAAGTGGGTTTCCCCATAGACCTGGAAATTGGGATTAAGGACATAGAAAATTAGAAGCAATGCTGTCGCCACCAGCAGACCCAACCCAAGATGTATCAACAGCTCTTCAAAGTTGTTGAGATGGACAAATACAGTGGACAAGGGATGCATCACACCACAACTGCACATCCCAAACCCCACTTCCAGCTGTAAACATATTCTAGGTACTCTGTACTGACAGGTTTTATTCAGGTTTGCAACGTGACAGGCATAAACAGATTATCAACTTTAAGCAAGTGCAAATCACATTATACCATAAATTTCAGAAGCCCGTTAGCCCCATACATTCATTGCCATGTGCCCTCATGTAAGTTGAAACAGCTTCCCAGAAAGGTTGTAAAAGTGGCCTCAGCAGAAGCATAGGCTGATGTCATCTTCCATCTCCTTGCTGTGCTAGGCTCTGTGGACATGTGGCATTCCCTTGCCTGCCTGGATACAGGACCAGTGTGCACATGTGTAGGATCTGGCTATCTGTACAAGGTTTGCAAACCAAAGTGGTAACACTTAACTTTACCCTCACAAATATTGTGCAGTGCACAGTGATCATGTGCACGGAGTTGGCTACTCTGGCATCCAGAAAGGTTTGCAGGCAGTGCCAACGAGCCTACCAAATGTGCATTCCTCCACCATCCTGCAACTACTGATCTTGAAATTGAACTCCCTTTTTCCAGGGCCATGGACATCAGGGTATTGTTTTGGAAGCCATGGCAGCAGTGCTTATGTGGGGTCTCTAAATCAGCAGTTGGCACAGATACGCTGCAATATCATTTGTGGGAATAAAGTCCCTGCTTCCTTTTTCATGAACAAGCCTGATCTCCTCAGCATGTTGGCATCATGAATCTTTCCCATGCTCCCCTTATTAGTATTAATGAATCTGCATCTATGGCCCACCAAGCCTTGCAAAATGATGGAATAGTGTCCTTTGTAGTTCACATGCTCACTTGCCCCTTGTTGCAGGTAAATTATGGGCTCATGCACAGCTGGGGAACCCCATCCTCTGAAAAGCAGCTATTATTTCTGGGACTTTTCTTATGCCAGCCACACATGGGTAAACCTCTACTGGCCTCTAAAACCTCTGCAACCACAACCCCAGCAGTGGACTTTCCAACTCAAAAGTGTTTTGCAATGAACTTGTAGCTGTCTGGTGTAGACAGCTTTCACAGGGCCATAGCCACCTTTTCTGAACTAGTATGGGATCCCTGAATTGAATGTTCTGGTGCTGGAATGCTGGTGCAAGCTTCTCACAAAGCTCCATAAGGATGTTACCTCACACAGAAGTTCCACAACCACTACTGGTCATTCCAGGTTTCCAGGATCATGTGATTGCACCACATCGTGCTAGTTCTGATGCACCAGAATCTATGATAAACCAAAGGGGATTCCATTGCAATAGCAGCATTCAATATATCTGTCCACTGTGTCATAAATTAATTTTCATCCTTCCTCAAGACATGCCAACTTTGAATTGTCAGAAAATGCTGCTGAAATGCCATCCAGCATTTCCCTGAGTGCCTAGTCCACTGCATAAACATTTGTCCTGCAGTAAGGAGAAAGATATCATCTAATTAATTCATGACTTCAACCCACTTTTGCATGGGTAAAAGTAAGGGGAAATATGATCTGGAGGTGCCAAAAACAGATGTGTGAAAGAGTGGAACAGTACCAACAATGTACTACAAAGTGGTTCCTAGAGTGGCTGTGTGTGATGCATAGAACCCTAGAACCTGAAGTGGTAGCATTAACCTTGTGTACCTAGAGCAGCAGTGTGGACGCAGGTACGTGCATGTAAACAGTGTTCTGCGTTTCCAGCAGAGTAAAAGTGAACTCTTGGGGTGGATTTGGCTGGCACGCACCAGCATGAGCATGATTCACTACTCGGGTAAGCGCACCAAGGTAGACATAGCCTAAAAGTGTTTGTGTGAAAATGGAGGCCCAGATGTCCAGTTATGACAAGTTTCCACTCAGCATAGCAAAGGGAGGAGTCATCGGGGAGCAAGTTATGGCTTTTATTGCCAGGGAAGGTCTGAATCCTGTCACAGGTTAAAGAAGCCAGACCACAGTGTGTTATCTTCCCTTCTCTCTATGGGGGCCAGGAAGGTGGGGGAAGTGTTAACCCTGTTGCATTAGCAATGTGATGTGGCAGGAAGGCAGGCAGAGTTTGAGGAAAGAGATCTTTATTAAACATGCTGACAGGCCAGTATTACATGTTAAGGCTCTAGAGTTTCTCTGTTAGCAGCCTCACTCCAGCTTGTGTCCCTAGAGTCATGCCAAACTAGGTTCCTACTGAAACCTGACCCCTGTTCTTTAGTACCACTCATATTACAATCCCTGCATCAGCTGTGAGCTCTCTCAAGCTGGAGGAATTCTCAGCTGGCTACACTCAGCTGTCTCCTGACACTTTCTCATCTCTAGAGCAGAGTAAGAGCTGTGACAATATAGTCCTAAGTGTCGGGGAGAAAAGATGGCCTATGTAGCATGTCCAGAAGATTAACAGGTCTGAGAATGTCCCTCCGCACTGAATTCCATGTGGTTGCACTGGTATTACCAGTGGCAGAATTCATCCCTAACTGTTTTTACCTCTTACAAGACACCATGAAATCTCACTTTTAAATATTTTTTCTTTTATCTACATTACATAAAACTCTGCAATAAAATCTCAAACAATTTAGCTCGCTTGATGTACAGAACAGTAAACAGATACAGAGAAAGGGAGAAAAAATGCCCTGGAGAAAAGTATGAATGAGCTTGAAAAGGACAAATAAAACAGCAGAGACATTTATATTGGTCTCCCCTACTGCTCCGAACAAAACAATTATGTGATAAGGGAAGCAAGAATGAGAGGAAATTCCTTCATTTTTCACATTGGAAACTAGAAAGATCCAATAGCCTGTTTATGAAGAACAATAAAGAAGATACATGAACTCGGTAAAGAGGTTGTGACAAATATATTGGGCCATTTTGAAAGGCCAGGATTATTTTTTTTATGTTTCTGTTTTTGTTTTTGTTTAGAGCTGTCAGCTAAGTTTTTAAGGATTTTTTCCCTCCACAAACCAATAACTGACAAGAGAGGTTTGTTACAATTATCAGAGAGAGTTATCACTTTTATTTAGGATTTGGAAATAAAATCAAAGAGGGGCAGATGGGACCTGAATTAAATGAAGTTTAGACAAGCAAAAAAAATATCAGCCACCCTTAAAACAAACCAGAAAAGAAAAGAAAAAAGCTCCATGTTGCTAATTTGAAGTTATAAAATATATGACAGGATCATTTAATACAATTGTACCAAGCATGGCAGCTTATATTAGGGATGTTGATTCAACTTATCACTACTATTCTTTTGGTCTGAAATGCTTGTTCTTTTGAAACAGTGCAGGGAAGCACATTTCATGTGCCAGGATAGGAATGACAAAGTATTATGACACTGTGATTGGGTGTTCACCACACACCAGCCCTGAGAGGATTAAGGAAGCTGAGAAAGGGTTAATTAGTGTGATTAGGCCAGGCATGAGGGGATTAGGTTAGAGAAGCAACCCTTGATGGAGCTCATCTAGACAGGTGTGGGCTGGGCTATTATAAAGCCAGGAAGCTGGCAACAGAAAGGGCTGTAGAGAATGTGACTGCAGAATGTGACAGGGTGCAAGAAGACAAAGTAGGTAGTAGCCCAAAGATACAACAGTGAGGATCAGGATTGTGCAGACCTTGACTACTTGTTGTAGGGTCCTTGGGCTGGAACCCGGTCTAAAGGATAGACCTGGATTCCCCTGCCAGCCACTGGGGAATTGAAGAATTTCCCTTTCCTTGGGTAACAAAGGAAACAAGATTGTATGTTCTCATTAGAGTGGTGTGAAATTTGTGGGCCAAAGGTTTTTTAGCTGAAAAAAAAATGCAGATTTGGGTAAACCAACACATGTTGTGAATTTGTATCAATGTTGCCAAATTGTTTTAGTTGAAAACAAACAAATATATTCTGAAATTGAAACATTTGATCTTCACACTTTTGAATTGAGATCTTCTGATTCTTTTTTATTTGAAACTTTGTCTTGAAATTTCCTTCTCAATCTTATAATTAAAATAAGATTGAAAATGAAATGAAACTTTCAGTTTGACCTGAAACAATTTCCCCACCCCCAATTTTTTGATTTACTGAAAATTTCAAAAATATTTTGATTTGGGTTCAGCAGAAACAATTCCCCCCTTCCCCTCATTTTGCCATTTTTTTGAACTGTCAGAGAACTAAAAAAATCAGTTACTCTTGCAGCTCTAATTCTAGTGTTATTTTCAAGAACCTGAATATGCCACTTGCTTGGTAGTGACTGTATTGTTGTATGGACATGTGCGCGCGCACACACACACACGAGCATTGAGTATTTCTCTTTCATTAGCAAACTCCAACAGGCTAATTAACATGCACTTTTGAGCTACACACACAAAACCCACCTCAAAAGAACATTAAGGTTGCAAAGTCAAGCATTGAATGTAGGAAATTTAGGGTTAAAGGAAATCCTAGAGTCTATTCAAATTATTATTGGTATATATCTCCACTTCTGTGGTTAACTAGCAGTATCAAAGGAGGTGGATTATAGGCAGTGCAGTGAGCAAGTCTATAGTTAAGGTCATTCACAGTTTCCATGATAAGACCTTGTTTTCAGTTGCTTGTAGTTTTGCCAAACTTTAACTATTTGATCTGAAAACTTCCATGCCAAGTGCCTGCCTCAGATTGAACGTTTGGGTAAATTTCAGCAAAAATGGTTCAGCTGTTTCTCCAAATGCGGTTAAGGCAAAATACATTGTATTGATCATGTACATTTTTTTTTACCCTTGTTTTATTGACAAGGTCCAGTGCCCCCATGCTTTGGAGCAGCGATTTGAAATTTGGCAGGTTGGTTGCTTTTGTGTCAGGGGTGTGCCTTTTGCCATCCTTGTGAAAATCTGCCCTAATTTGGCCAAACTATGAGCCTCTCAATATGTCTGCTTGCACATTCTAAGTATAGACTTATTAGAAGCCAGCAGCTAAATATTCCAAAGATTTCTATCTGCACTGCATATGCTCCATCCCAGGGACTCAAGGGCTGAACAGGACTTTCCATGCACTTGTTCTTCCCAGCAGCCAGGGCTGCTGTGGTGCCAGGAACAGGAATGGAGAGATGGGAGACTGTCTCTCCCATGCTCTCAATGCAGAGGGAGTGATGAGCTGGGCCTGAGGTGAGTGGCAAAAGGGGAGAGAATGTGACAAAGTATTGGGAGTGGTGGGGGACTGCGACAAGAAACCGAGAGTGGGTTGAAATTGGGAACAGAAATGAGAGTGTGGGGATGAGGAACATGGGGGATAGGTTCGGAGGGGCTGGTAAGAGCTGGAGGAGGGGGAAGGACTAGGATTGGGATGGGGAATAGAAGGGGGAGAAACAAGGACAGGCTTGGGGCTCCAGGGGCAGCAGGGTCTGCAACCAATGGAGTATTTCCCTTCTAAACCTGAAATAGAACCCAGGATTCATGAGTCTCAACAGTCCTCTGCAAATAGTCAGCAAATAGCTGTAAGACACATGGTAAAATAGGTGCTTCATCTCCCCTTAATACAGTGGTTCTCAAACTTTTGTACTGGTGATGCCTTTCACATAGCCCGCCTCTGAGTGCGACCCTCTGCCCCCCTTATACATTAAAAACACTTTTTATATATTTAACACCATTATAAATTATGGAGTTTGGGGTGGAGGTGTTTGGTTTGGAGGCTGACAGCTCGTGACCCACCACGTAATAACCTCGTGACCACCTGAGGAGTCCCGACCCCCAGTTTGAGAACCCCTGCCTTAGTGGCTGGCCTGCACAGAAGATCATGACTTACTATCACTATTCGTTACTTTGTTACCTGACGTAGCAGAGTTTGTGCTGTGGCTCTGAAGATTCCAACCCTGCTGCTAAACCATGTGGGTGTCAATATGTTGCCACATGATGGAATTTCTAGTTTTTTTTCACTTTTTTATCTTATAAAGATGTAGGAAATTGCACACACAAACCTATATTAAAGGAACATCATTAAGGTTGCAAAGTCAAGCACTTAAAAGTTAGGAAATGACTGAGTTAAGGTTACCTATCCTGTGCAGTTTCAAAAGTGCTCACCATTGGCTTAAATTGGCTCCAACTGAAATCAATAGTAAAAGGCCCATTGATGGGAGAAGAATTAGGCCAACACTGAATGCTTTTGAAAATTCCACCCTACAACATTATCCTTGTGAAACATGTTAAATAAGATCAGCCTTCGATTGTCTCACTGAGTTTCTTGGATGATTTTACTGCTATCAGGAATACGGCTCCAAGGAGAGATGGTGTATTGAATTATTCCGTTCAGTAAGAACTAGAGTCAAGTCCCATGTAGTTGGCAGTTCATGCACAGATGGGACAGCATGAATCAGTACTTCAAGAACGTTTTTAACCACAGAGTTTCTGTGCATAGAAACTAGTCTGACCACCGTATGGAAGTTCACTGTGCTTAAAGGCTAAATTAGATGTCATAAAAAGATAGTAAATATTCTAAACTCAAGTGCTGGGATGATATGTTTCTATTATGCTTGAAGAGAGAAACTTTCCACTTTGCTGCATAAGTCTGCTTTGTGGATGGTTTTGCTCTACTTCCCAAGAACAGTGTACAATCACCTGAAAGCTGGCATGGGAGATGAAATGACTAAGGCAGGAGTCAGAGATCTCTGACCTTGTTCCCTGCAGTGGTTGGATGGAACCGTGGGCATCTGGATTGCAGAGAGTCGGTGTAGAGCAGCCTCATTGTGTCTGCTTCTTCTGTTGTAAAGGAGCGCTCCAAGAGGTAAGACCTTTTCTATTCTCTGCTGTGAGAGATGTGAGAGACTTTTTTTTTTCATTAGAGATCTGTGAACTTAATTAATCTCATTGTGCATAAGGCCAAAGTAAGAACAAAGATAAGGAAATACTTTTATTCATATGATGATTATTTGATGGTTGCTTATTTTTGAGCAGGTGGAAGAAGCTAGCAATAGATTTAAAAAGGAATGCACATTGATAACATGGGTGTGACAGAAGCATTAGGAATGCCTAAGATAGATAGATACTGTACTTAGAAAGCTTAACAGATTTGCCTCTTTGTGGTAGTCTAGAGACAACAATAGACATGTAATGCATGTAACCCCGACCCAGCTAAATGGTGCTTGTGTGTGTGCGCGCAGTCTGAACAGTTGTATGTATCAGATCAGAAATGAAAATTCTACATTGTTTATGATCAAAGTACAGTAGCAACACTTTGCATAGAAAAGGCTACACCAGCACAAAGTGACAGTAGCAGAATTAATGCTTCCTCCAGGCCCTGTTTTTTTCCGCTTGGAAATGATTGACAAAGTAATTTTCTTTTTGTACTTTAATAAAAGCGTATACATTATACACACCACTAAATCCTCACTGGGCCAATTACACATCATAAGACTTATCTTGTCATAGCACCTAATATCCAAACAATAAATTAAAAAGTATTCTTCTATGCTGATTTGCATACAAGGATATTTTCCAATTCCCACCCTAAATTTTCCTATGGACACTAGAACTCATAGGAAAAGAAGCTAGGTAGGCAGGATTCATGGCTAATAAATCCTGACTGATAGAAGTTACACATGTAACATTTAAGGGAATGCTATGTCAGTAGCACTTATTTTACATTGTTTAGTTTACAAAGTACATCAAGCCATCACACGGTGGATCTGAAGGCACAACCAGGCCTCTGTTTTTTCCTTAGTTTGGCCTAAAATATTTTGATGGAAAATGTGAACCTAGTGGGCTAAGTTCATAATAGGGAGGGCCAGGTCACGGCCTCTGCACAGCCATGCTGGGAAGTGAGGGAGAATGTTGCAGCCCCAATATTCCCTTGCGTGGGCTACCCATACCATTGGGACTTGTGGAGATGGGAAAGCAGCCTTCATGGGGCTGCTATGTCACCTTCATTTGCCCAACCAGTCCGACGCACATGTGAATGGTGTGGGCTGCACCCCCTAGCATGCTGGCCCCTATAAATGTGTCAGGGGAAACATCCTGTGCCAGGTATAGGTCAGATATAGGAGTAAAGGGTGAACCTGGAGGCAGAGTGAGTCTCAACTCTGAGTCTCAATCTGCTTCACATTCTGCTTCTGAAGATGTCCAGCAATGGCAAAGACAGTTTAGCTCTGTATGAATATATGACTAGAATTGCCTACTTTGCTGCACTCTTTGGTCAGGGTAGCTGTTCTGAAAGTCAATAGATTGCTGGCCAGCTTTTTAGCATATACAGTATATCATTATGAAAGCATGCACATATTTAGTATTGCCAGTCTAGTCTTTGCTGAGGGATCTGAAATTGTACAGCACTTAGAAGTGCACCTAGAAAAAAACCCATATACATCAATAATAAACTTAAAGACAGACTACTAGGCTCCTTATTCCTGATCCGTAAATTGATGTGGTCCAGTAGTTTAGACTGAAAAAGATTTTGATCTACTGCACTTTATAGTTATGATCTGGGGAGGTAGCTCTTTCTGATTTTACTAAAATATTGCTTTTAGTAAAAATTGTCAGATTAATATTAGTAGTATTAATGTCAGATTCTAAACATTTTAATAAAAAAGCCTGGGAAATTAATTAAATAAAATTAATAGTTCTAGTTGGGCCAGTTGCAGCCCCATCATCGATTTACTTTATTTCCGTGAGTAAGGCAAGAACAGAACTACTATTGTGAGTAAACAAGCAGGACGTAGGCCATGTCTATACTACAAAGTTTTGCTGATCTAAGTTATATCAGCATACAGCCACTGCAGTTAGTATATCGCTTGTGTGCTTGCATCCCTGACTCCTTGCATTGGTGCTGCGTGTACTCACTGGGAGTGCTTGTGTCAAGTGCTGCAGTGCACTATGGGTAGTTATTCCTCTTTGCAAGTTGCCACTGTTCAGCACAGTGTCTTGGGTAGTTTTGGCAATGCATTGTGGGGCAGAAACGAGTTACACAGGAGTGACTGGGAGCAAGGGATCAATTTTCCATAATGCAATGATCTCCATCCTATAATATCGCTATCCCATCGTGTTCAGGCCTATTTTCCATTTCCCATGAACCCATGCAGGACTTGTTGCTGTCTGCCATCTCTGACAGAAGCATGAAGCTTGCACATCTCTGTGCTATTGTCAGGAGCATTGCAAGCACAGGACTCACTATCTTCCAGTATTTGCAGAACTGCAAGAAGAACCGCAGGGAACATGATGATTTCCAAGTGGTCAGTTTTGTTGGACATATCGAGAACCTATTCAAGGTTGTTGGTGGTGGTCAAAGAGTGGAGCACTGCTTCTGGGCCTCAGAAATGCACACTGGCTGGTGGGATTGCATTGTAATGCAGGTTTGGGGTGACAAACAGTGACTGCAGAACTTCTGGATGTGCAAGGCCACATTTGGATCTGTGTGCCAAGCTCGTACCAGCCCTCCAACATGGGGACACCAGAATGAGCTGCACTGACAGTTGAGAAGCAAGTGGCAATCACACTGTGGGAACTTGCAATGCTAGATTACTACCAGTCAGCGGGAAGTCATTTTAGTCAGAAAATCGACTGTGGAAGCTGTTGTCATGGAAGTGTGCAGGGCCAGTAATCATCTCTGGCTGTGTAGGACTGTGACTCTTGGCAATGTGAAAGAGGTAGTGGATGGCTTTGCAGCTATGGGGTTCCTGAACTGTGGTGGAGCAACAGATGGCATGCATGTCTCTAGTTTAGCCCCAGAGCACCTTGCCCGGAGTACCCCAAAAGAAAGGGCTACTTTTCCATGTTATGCAAGCTCTGGTAGATCACCAGGGATACTTCATTGACCTTGGTGTGGGCTGGTCAGGGAAGGTGCATGATGTGCATCTTTATGAACACAGGACTGTTCAGAAACTGCAAGCAGGAACCTTCTGGCCTGACTGGTGGATTACCCCTGGTGATGCTGGAATGCCAGTAGTGATCCTGGGGAATCCAGCCTTCCCCGTACCCCTCATGAAGCCGTAGATCAGCTGCATTGACGGCACCAAGGAAAGATTCAGCTACCAGCTCAGCAGGGGCAGAATGACAGTTGAATGTGCCTTTGGTAGATTGAAAGGGCACTGGCATTGTTTACTCACCAGATTGGATCTCAGTGTGAAAAATATCCCAATGGTTATAGCTGCCCGTTGTGTCTTCCATAAATATTTTTGAAGCCCAGGGGGAAAAGTTGCTGCAGGGGTAGAGGGCAGAGGTGGAACAGCTGTCTGCCAAGTTTGAACAGCCAGACACAAGGGCTATCAGAGGAGCTCAACAGGGAGCTATATGGCTTAGGGAGGCTTTGAAAAAGCACTTTACTGGCAGGACACTGAAATATACTGTGGTGTGCTACGCTCAACCTGGCACTGCAGTTTGGAGGCCTGTTAGGAACTGTGTAGTACATGCTGCACATCTGTGCATATATCACGGCGACTGCACATATTAATGTTGGGGTGCTTCCTCTACAGGTATGATGACTACACTGTTTGACACTGATTCTGCTGCTTGTAAATGTACAGGACCACTACTTTCACTGCATGCAGGCATTATGCACCAGGTGTTTGTAAGCTAACAAAGATGAATAACTTTCAAAACAAAAGCTTTATTCACGTACAAAAACAACTAAAAAAAGATCTGAAGAACTTTAAAGTGAACACATTTTAACTTAAAAAAAATTAGGAACCTTAATAATTAAATACTAGGAAGGAACATAGATGTCCATTCAAGCTACACATACACTGATCTGTGAGAGCCACAGTTGATATATGTGAAGCATGGCTGTCCAGATTGCAATGAGAGTCGAGCCCGGGATTGTTGAACCTGGAGATCTACAAGAGTCTGCAGCCTCTGAGCTTGCTGACGGAGAAGCTCCATTATGTCCTGCTGCATCTCCCCCTTTTTCCTGTGCCTTTCTCTTGTCCACTGTGGCCGTAACCAGGGCAGGGTGAGTGGGACAGCCACCCAGGGCACAAAGCCATGGGCTGAAAAACTGGGTGGAAACAGAGGTGACATGTAAAGCCCTGTGTAGCGGGGCTTGGTGGGCTGAGGTTGGGGAGGGAGTGCCATCTCCACTCCCCAACTCACCTCAGTGGGCCATCCACCCTGTCTGGATTGGGGTGCCAGCAAGAAAAATCTGCGCGGGGGTGGACGTGACCCTGTGTGCTCCCCCACGCATCGCCTCTGGGTGGAAAACTGATGGAAAAAAGTGGTAGGGAGCAGAAATATGCTTGCTCATCCTGGGCGCTAAAATATCTAGTTACGACTCTGCTGTCCACTCTTTCGTTCTTGAGTCAGTCTGCAATATTCACCCTTCTGGCTGTCTGTTCAAGGTCTAATGCAGCGCTGGCTTGCAGGAGCTCTCAGAACATCCCCTCCCATCTCTCTTTTTCCCACCCCTTCTTCTTATCTGGGTCAGTCATTCTGCTGGTGTGGAGGGGGAACCTCTAAGTCTGTTACTGAGTGACCAGAGAGGTTGAAGTGTTCTCCTACTGGTTTTTGAATGTTATGATTCCTGATGTCAGATTTGTGTCCATTTATTCTTTTGAGTAGAGACTCTCCGGTTTGGCCATCGTACATGGCAGAGGGGCATTGCTGGCACATGATGGCTTATATCACATTGGTAGATATCAATAATATCACTGATCCCTTGAGCTCTGCTAACAAACAATAAAATAAACAAAAGAGAGAGTGGTGCTGGTTTAGGCACCATTCAAAAGGAAAAAATGGAAAGAACAAAATTGATAAGAAAAGGCAATTTATTGTCAAACAACAGAGGGTATGTCTGTGCTGGAATAAAACACCCGTGGCTGCCCATGTCAACTGGCTCAGGCTGTGGGTCTATACAATTGCAGTGTAGTTGTTCAGGCTTGGGCTGGAGCCCAAACGTTTACTCTGCAGTTTTACAGCTCTGCAGCCTGAGCCCTGTGAGCCTGGGTCAGCTGACCTGGGCCACGCACGGGTGTTTTATTGCAGTGTAGACATACCCTAGCGGTACATCTACACAGCAAAGAAAAACTCACTGCTTGCTGGTGCCAGCTGACTAGGGCTTGGCGGGCTCTGACTTGTGGGACTGTTTCATTGCTGTGTAGACTTCTGGGCTTGGGCTGGGGCCTGGGCTCTGGGACCGTCCCACCCCTCAGGGTCCCAGAGTCCAGGCTCCAGCCCCAGCCCGGAAGTCCACACAGCAATGAAACAGCCCCATGAGCCTGAGTCGGCTGACAGTTTAAAACCTTGTAAACGACATACATTGTCACTGTTCAGGGCAACTGGATCATAGAATCATAGAATCATAGAATCATAGAATATCAGAGTTGGAAGGGACCTCAAGAGGTCATCTAGTCCAACCCCCTGCTCAAAGCAGGACCAATTCCCAGCTAAATCATCCCAGCCAGGGCTTTGTCAAGCCGGGCCTTAAAAACCTCCAAGGAAGGAGACTCCACCACCTCCCTAGGTAACGCATTCCAGTGTTTCACCACCCTCCTAGTGAAATAGTTTTTCCTGATATCCAACCTGGACCTCCCCCACTGCAACTTGAGACCATTGCTCCTTGTTCTGTCATCTGCCACCACTGAGAACAGCCGAGCTCCATCCTCTTTGGAACCCCCCTTCAGGTAGTTGAAGGCTGCTATCAAATCCCCCCTCATTCTTCTCTTCTGGAGACTAAACAATCCCAGTTCTCTCAGCCTCTCCTGTATTTCCCCTCAGTGGTTCAGCCAGGGCACCCGCTATCAGGCTTTGAGCTCCCAACCGTTGACTTTTGGGTGGAAACGCACATCTGGCCATTCTGACTGGGGTATTTCCAGGCTACACAATTCCCTACCTTTGCTGCTGCTCAAACACACTTGCTTGCTTTCTCTTCAGAGACTGATAACAGAGTGATTGTCAACAGTTATATATACCACATAGTTCTTTCTATGCAAACCTATTTTATTCTTAAGGTAAAAAATCACTACAGATAAAACATTTTAAAATAATAAAACAACCCATACACATGCCAATAAGCTTACCAGAGTTCACCTCCCCAGTAACATGGACTCTGGCAGGAGCAGTCCTTCAACACCTCACTGTTGTGGTTACCAGTTCTTCACAGCTATAGCTCAGAACAAGCACACAATGTTATGGGGCCTCAGTAGGCCTAGTCTTTCTAAGCCTTCCTTAAGGATTGGGGCCCTCCATGGACCAGAGGTCCTGTCTGTTTGCTTGATCAGAAAAAAGTCTGAGCTAGTTTAAAACCAGGCTATTTATCCAACAATCCTTTCTTTGTCTGTCAGTCCCTGGAGAATCCAGTTTGAACTAGTATATATGTACCTCTCTAAGGGGTGGCTTCAAAGGGTGGATAACAGAGGAAGTACACTAGCATCCCCTTCCTACTAGAGAAGGTACATACAATGCCACAACACATACACAATTGCATTTTTAGCACAATGGACCCCACAGGTATTAAACCTAATTCAACAAGTCCATTCAAGATACTGAAGGAAATTGTTAGTCTGTCACAGTTGTCACTTAGCAACTTTTTCTTTAAAATACTTTTATGGAATTTCTAAGGATTTCTTTCTTTCTTAGTAAAATAAAGTGGTGCTGGGCAAACTAATAAAGGTTGGAAATCAACATTCAGATTCTTAGTTTTTTCTCACCACCACTTCTAAGCCACTATCGGTGAAAATGCACTCTAGAGTATATAGGAAGTGCATAACTGAGGTGTGTTTGTAATGGTCATAGAAAATAGAGGTCAATGAGAGATCTTTGTGTGCAAATACATACACTGCTCCAGAAACTTTGCTTTGATCATGGAAGGAATTAATTGACAAAGGGGCCATATGGAATATATCCTCCATTGACTTTTTCTTTTCTCTTTCAGTTCCAATGATACTCTTGCATAAGTTTTCCAATAGCAGTAGTTTAGTATGAGAGGAATTGCCAAGGTGGAACTGCCAAATCATCAGTCTAATATCCCATCTCCAACAGCGACCATCAATGGGTGCTTCAGAAGGAGCAAGAAATCTCATAATGGACATTTATACAATATCCTGCCCTGAGGAGAAATTTCTTCCTAACCCCAAGCAGTTTGTGGTTGGCTTATACTCTGAAGTATCAATATATATATATTCTTAATGAATCTATATTCCAGCTATTTAGTTGTGGACAGGCTGATTAATAATATAAATGCAATAACTCAATGTAGGTGGGAGGAGAAAAGAAAAAGCGTAGGAGATAAACGATATTACCATTCAGAAAGCTGTAGAAATAAGAGTGTGCAGATGTCACAAACACCACTGTCTGATGAAATTGTTTTTATTAGCTTACTATGCCACATATTTATCTAGAACTAGGCATGAATTAGTAAAAAAAATATATGCACTGTACCGTTTAAAGTACTATACTTGAATAAAATAATGTATACCTTTTTTCTATGCAGTGCTTGAAGTGATACTGCATACATCTTTAATTTCTTCAATTAAGGAAAAAAGAACAAATGGAGTTAGACTTTAATTATTCATAGTTCATTTGAGAAAAATCTTTGTAAATGTGAGGAAGGAGAGCTGTGCTATCTATCATGGGGGGAAAAAAGAATAGATAGAAAATCCACTCTATGAACTATTCAACAATATGTAAGCTTTCACCTTCATTAGATACTGTAATGTGTAAAGAAAGATGTGTATAGGATAGGGTGACCATATTCCCTTATGCTGAATATAGGACACCTGGTAAAATTGCTCAAATTCAAGCAAGTTCGATGGCAATCAATGAATCAGAACTGTGCAGTAGCCCCCTCCCCAAATGCTCTAAAAACTCTGGGGCCCAGTGGGGGGCTTCAGCCATAGGAATAGTATGACTTCTGTTTTGGGGGCAGGGACCAGCGGGGCTCAAGCCAGTTCCATAGGGCAGGTCCAGGGAGGGAGTGCTGCCTCCACCCCCTGATTCACTTCAGCAGGCCACTCAGCCTGTCTTGGTTGTGGCTGGGGGGAGGCGCAACCAAAAATTACACTGCTCTACAGCCAAAATGCTTCTGAAATAAATGTAGTCAAACTTTACTAATTCTGGGTCACTGAGAATGAAAATGATGCTTAAAATTGTTGATTGGCTCTAGTTTTCAAGATATGCTATTGGGTCAGTATATACGACCCTTGACTTGGGAATGGCGGAGGATAAGTGAGTTATAAAGGGAAGGGATCTCAATTTAAAGCAGAAATGACTAAAATACATCTTTGACTGGATCTATGAATAAATCTATGACTGGGTTAGGACAGTACTTGCCTTTTAGGCAAAACAATGAATGATGCAATCTGAAACTGGTATTGTGTCATACATGATATGAATTGCATCATGTTATTCCTAGAAGTCATGGATGATGCAATCATAATGAAGCTTACATCACTCTGCTGAACAAATTGCCCTATATCAGCTCTAGAAATCATACAGTGTCATCCTCTCATTTGTCAGTGTTTGATTTTGCAAAGGGACACATTTCTGTTTAGCCAAAGTGAGCAGAGATGCCTCGTACGTGTGTGAACAGTGCAGATAACTTCTGCTATGTTTGTGGTGCAGTGACTTTTGCATCACAAAAGCACAGTATAACCACTATGGTTAAGAAAGCCTATCACCTTTATTTTGGCTGCAAAATTGGAGATCAGGACAAGAGGTGGGCCCCACACATATGCTGCAACACTTGTGCAACAAATCTTCAGCAGTGGTTGAACAGGAAAAGGATATGCCTTTGCAGTGCCAATGATTTGGAGAGAGCCAACAGATCATACCAGCAATTGTTACTTCTGCATGGTGCCTCCAGTTGGGAAAGGTGTGTCAAAGAAGAAAAAGTGGACTGTGCATTATCCAAATATTCCATCAGCTATACGCCCAGTACCCCATGGAGAAGGACTGCCAGTTCCTGATGCACCGGAATCATTCTCACTTGAGTCAGACGAGGAAGAGGAAGAAGATGAAACTTCTGGTCCTGAACCATCAATGTCACAGGACTCACATTTTCTCCCATCCTCCTCCTCTGAACCACACCTCATAACACAAGGTGAACTGAATGACCTTGTCAGGGATTTGGAACTACCCAAGAGTAAGGCAGAGCTGTTGGGCTCCAGACTACAGCAGTGGAATCTCCTGGCAGGTGATGTTAGGGTTTCCATGTTCCGTGACCGTCAAAAGGATCTTGTCCCATTCTTCTTCATGGAAGGTGATCTTGTAGCCTGCAACATCTTCGATGGTGTGATAGCAGCCCTCAACTTCGTTCACGATCCAGAGGAGTGTAGACTGTTCATTGATTCATCGAAGACGAGTCTTAAAGCTGTTTTACTGCATAATGGCAATGTTTTGCCATCAATTCCAGTTGGTCATGCAGTCCATATGAAGGAAACCTATGACAACATGAAACAACTTTTGAGGTGCATAAACTATGACCAACATCAGTGGCAGCTTTGTGGCGATTTGAAGGTTGTTGCTCTCTTGCTTGGTCTGCAGACTGGATACACAAAGTACTGCTGTTTTCTCTGCGAATGGGATAGTCGTGTGTAGTGAGTCGGTGTGGCTCCCCTCCTGCCCAGAAGAGGGAGCCCACGTGCAGGCACCAGAGTGGGTGGGCCTACCACCCCCTGTCCCCGCCCCCCGGAAGTCAAGGGGCGGGACAGGAAGTATAAAGGCCGGCCGCCAGAGCTCAGTCGGCGGCCAGCCACCACAGGGAGCAGACGTGCGGCCGGGAGCTCCCGGCCAGGAGACCGTCGAAGACCCTAGCTGGCCTGAGCTACCCTGGGCCCGCTACGAGGAGGAGCCGCCGGAGCCCGTTCACGCCCGCTACTGGGAGAACCCCTGGGAACCGAACCCCACTAACCCTGAGGGTGATACTGGACCCGAACCCCTTCGCCCCTGCTGCTATCCAGAGGAGCCTCCTGAGGACCATTGGCCGGACTTCCCGGCAGAGCTACCAGACTTGCCGCTGAGCCCGGGCAGAGAGGAACCCATGCAGGTGGACTGGCCCGATCCCGGCGCAACGAACGAGGTAGGCTTTGAGGGGGATCACGGAAGTAGCCCGGGGGTAGCCGACCCCGGTCCGGCTGCAACTGAGTGTGAGCCTATGTCAGTGTGTTGCGGTCTGGATACCCCACTGACCAGCAGCGGCAGTAACCGCTGTTAGGGCCCCGGGCTGGAACGCAGTGGAGTGGGTGGGCCTGCGTTCCCCCCTGCCACCCTCCGCACGGGTGGCAGGCTTCCCCCTCACCCAACGCTCGGCTACAGAAAGCCTAGGCGTACCTTCCTTGAACTCGTTGCTCGCTCAGCCCCTGCAACAAGGGCCTGAGCCTAACTGTGTTTGCCCCGCCCTGATCCAGGGCCTGGGCTCTGAACTGTTTGCTCGCTCAGCCCCTGTAACAAGGGCCTGAGCCTAACTGTGTTTGCCCCGCCCTGATCCAGGGCCTGGGCTCTGAACTGCTTGCTGGCTCAGCTCCCTGCAAACAAGGACCTGAGCCTAACTGTGTTTGCCCGCCCTGATCCAGGGCCTGGGCTCTGAACTGCTTGCTCGCTCAGCCCCTGCCAACAAGGGCCTGAGCTTACCTGTGTTTGCCCCGCCCTGATCCAGGGCCGGGGCTCTGAACTGCTTGCTGGCTCAGCTCCCTGCAAACAAGGACCTGAGCCTAACTGTGTTTGCCCCGCCCTGATCCAGGGCCTGGACTCTGAACTGCTTGCTCGCTCAGCCCCTGCAACAAGGGCCTGAGCCTAACTGTTTGCCCCGCCCTGATCCAGGGCCTGGGCTTTGAACTGTTTGCTCGCTCAGCCCCTGCAACAAGGGCCTGAGCTAACTGTGTTTGCCCCGCCCTGATCCAGGGCCCGGGCGTTGAACTAGTTGCCCGCTCAGCCCCTGCAAGCAAGGGTCTGAGCTAACTGTGGTTGCCCCGCCCTGATCCAGGGCCTGGGCTCTTGAGCTTTGACTGTGGTTGCTCCGACTCTGCACCAAAGAGCCGGAGTTTCGGGACTAACTGACTGCTTGTTCCCACAGTAGTGAGTCGGTGTGGCTCCCCTCCTGCCCGGAAGGGTCGAGCCCCGGCTAGGACCTACTACATCGTGCAAGAGATTCCCACTACATCAAGAAAGATTGGCCACTCCGACAGTCATTGGAGCCTGGGAGGAAAAGTGTTCAGCATCCACCACTTGTTGAATCAAGGAAGATTTTGTTACCACCCTAACACATCAAGCTGGGTCTGATGAAGAACTTTGTCAAGGCCATTGACAAAACACAAGCAGCTTTCAAGTATCTCCGTGGAAAATTTCCAAGGTTAAGTGAAGCTAAGATAAAGGAAGGTGTCTTTGTTGGTCCTCAGATTCGTGAACTTCTTCGAGATGATGCATTTGACCATGCACTGCGTGGCAAGGAAAAGACGGCACGGAAAGCCTTCCAGTTAGTGGCAATAAATTTTCTCGGAAACAACAAGGCAGACAACTACAGGTTGTTGGTGGAAAACCTCCTCAAGGCATACAAAAGCCTTGGTTGCAACATGTCACTAAAGATACATTTTTTGCACTCTCATCTAGATTTTTTTTTTCCCCACCAAACTGCAGAGCAGTGAGCGACAAGCACGGCGAGCGATTTCACCAGGACATTGCAACAATGGAGAAACGCTATCAGGGCAAATGGAGCCAATCAATGCTTGCAGACTATTGCTGGACAGTGACAAGAGATGTTCCATTTAAAGAATACAAGAGACAAGCCAAGAAGCGCCGGGTAGACACTGAATAGGACTAAACAATGTACATAACAGTTTTTTGCCTTTTGTTTCATAATAAATTTTATTTATATAACCCTTTTTGCTGATTTTTAAAGTGTTACATAAACAGGACAAGTGAAATATTATCATGTAAGGCAACCATAAACACATGAAAAGACCTAGGTTTACAATTTATGATTAAAACTCTATGATCTACACAATATACGTAGACATAAAATGTAAAAACGTAAATATCTTAGAAACAGTATCCAGTTGTGTTAATTGTCGTATTTGAATTCAGCACATCAAAATACATAATAAATAGCACATTTTATCTCTGAAGCAGACGACTTCTCAAATTGTAGGCCAGTGTTATAACTCAAAGATTGAGGGTTCAGCTCAAAAAGTATGAAAACAGCTCAGGGTGCAGAAAGGGGGGTAGCTTCTATATACCATTCATTATTTTATATACTTGTATCAAGTCCTCTCTCTTTTCTATCTGATGTCTAATGTAAACAATCCCAGTCTTTTCAGTCTCATTTCATATGAGAGTTTTCCAAGGCTCCTAATCATTCTGGACACCCTTCTTTGAACCTCTACTTTTGTAATTACCAGGTAGTTTTGGCAGCAACAAGGGCCAGGTTCAGTATCTAGGGGTATCTCTTAACATTACAAAACAGAACTGGCTTGAGCTCCCACCCAGTAATCTGGGAAAAATGACCACCCCCCACAGGTTTCTTTAAGAGGCAATACTTCCCCACTCACAAGCACTGAGTCAGTGAATAACAAAAGAAACCTTTTATTAAAAGGGAGAGGGAACTCAGCATTATTTTGGGAAAACACCACAACAATGATTCAAAAGTACAAATCCTAAGTAACTAACACCTGCCCCACAGTATGTTAGGCAGTATCCTTGCCTCAGTTTCTCACTTGTGGTGGGAAAGTCCAATGGATGAATGTCCCTTTGGCATGCCATTCTCCTGTCTCTCCATTGCACCCCACTCCCAGTTGGTTGTCCAAAGTCAGTGAAATCTCAGAATTCAGGGGGTGTTCACCCCCCATTTCTAAAGGAAGTGGAGTCAAGCAATGCATCTGCTGCTATGCTGCTGTTATCTCCTCTTGTCTCTAATGCTTTGTTCTGAGGTTCCACCATGTAGCTCAGTCCTTAGTGATTTTAACTCTCAGTGATTTCACCGGGTAGCAGCAAACCTCACTGAGACTGCATTTGTCTTTTGCTGCAACACTGTCTCCACACCATGTCTAAGCCTCAGCCTCTAGACTTGCTCATCAGTGATTTCAGCTGTGTTAATCACTGAGCAGAAACAAGAGCTCTAAATTGAGTCTGATCAACACTGTATTTAAACTAGAGGAAGAAGGTCAAATGGTAACTAGGACTCTTTAAACAGTCTTCACTATCAGACAGGTATGCATATACCTACCCTCTTCGATTTTTTTTTTTACTTGGATTTGGCATCACTATCCCCTACTTAGTGACTGAGCTTAACATTAGGGTTACCCTCTCAATTAGGGCATGCTAAATATACTTCTGCTGCCCTTTATTCATGCAATAAGCATAGCAACATTTCATTACCCCTGTATTCAATACAGTGATTACTTTCAGCAAAGCAGGTCTGTATGCTGGTCACCTAGACAAAGTAGGTGTCTATGCAAATATAATCTGCTCCTGAGGTCTTTTCTCCCAGTACATCACTACGTGTCGGGGGAGCTCATTCGGACCCTGCTTACAAAATATCCTTTTTAGATCAGGTGACCAGTACTGGGCACAGTAGTCCAGAAGAGACCACACTATTAATTTATATAATGACATTATATTTTCATATTATGCTTAATCCCACTCCTAATGCATCCAACCACAGTTTTTGCTAGTTTGACTGCAGTTACATATTAAGCAGCAATCTTCATTGAGTTGTCCACAATGTCCACCTGCCTTTCCTAATATCATAGCTAATTTAGAAAACTGTAAAGAGTATGAGTAGTTTGGTATTTTTCAATTCGATGTGCATTACTTTGAACTTCATCTGCCATCATATTGCCCATTCACTTAGTTTAAGTTCCTCTAGTCTTCTCTGGACCTGAATAACCTAAATAACATTGTGACATCTGCAAATGTTGCTGCCTCACTGTTCTGTTTCCTTTCCAGGTCATTAATAGACATATTAAACACCACCAGAGCTAATGCACTGCCTTGAGGAACCCTGCTGTTAAATGTTTGTTATGAAGAAACTTGACCATTACTTCTTACTTTTTGTGTTCTGTCTCTTAGCCAGTTTTTGACCCATTCCAATACTTTGCCACCTGCCCCGCTCACACTACTTAGTTTCTTTAACTTCTTGTGAGGGACCTCGTCAACTTTTGAAAATCAAAGTGAATTTATCCACTACTTTATTGACACATTCAAAGAATTCTAAAAGCTTAGTGAGGCACAATTTCCCTTCCCAGAAACCATACTGGTTAGATCACAGTCTATCATGATCTTCCAGGTAATTTTGATACTCTACTTGTAATTATCACTTTTACCAAGTACAGATGTAAGGCTTACGGGACTGTAATTTTCTGGATCACCCCAGAGTCTTTTTAAAATATAGGTACTGTATTTGCTATCCTCCAATTTTCTGATGTAGTAGCTGTTTTTATTGAGAAAGTGTGTATTTTTGCTAGCAGCTCAGCCACTTCATACTTGAGCTTCTTCAGCACTCATTAGCAATAATGTCCTACAGTATGGTTAAGAAAACAAATTACCTTATTTATAAGAGCTAAACTCAGGGCCTTGGTTCTGAGGCCCTTTTGTGAGGGTCCTACAGCCCAGGCTCCAGCCTGGGCCCTAATGTCTACACTGCAGTTAAATAGCCCCTTAGCATGAGCCCCATGAATCTGAGTCAGCTGGCATTGGCCAGCCACAGGTTTTTAACTGCAGTGTAGACATATCCTTAGCTTCTGGTTGGAGTTCAAGTCATGGGTTTTAACCTATAAAGCTTTCACTTGTTTCTTTGGGAGAATATAGTTGTGCTCAGTGGAGGTGTTCAGCCTAGACACCTCTGTTTTAAATGGGATGGAGTTTTCTGCAGCATGTTTTTCTGGTAGATGTTCTCAGATCACCTCCTTGGTCTGTTAGAGCCTGGATTTGTTAATCATTTTGGCACTCCACTTAGCTCTTCTCCCAGGGAGAGAGTCAAGAGCTGTGTTTATTGTGGATGTTGGCATCTCTTATGGTGATATATTAGGCAGAGCTGTCTCATCTAATTTAACATTTTTTTCCCAGGGACTTTTAAAATCTCTTTCTATATTTTAATTGATGTGTATGTGCCTAGAATTAAGGGGAATAGACCCTTTAGATTAAATTGAAATTAATAGATCAATATATAGGAGAAGACAAGAAATAAATCCGAGGCATAGGAACAGAACTGTATCTCTTATCACGTGTTTCCTTTCTCTCCCTTCCCATCTGTATGGTTCTGCATGTGCATTAAGTTCACACCCAACTTAAAATGTAGTTTGGAACTCTGTCAATTTTCTACTTATGCAAAATTGTAGAACAGCCCAACACTGTTGTGGTTCTATGACCAAATTAAGCTAGTTAATTAAGACAATTAACATGTCTTTCTCCAGCTGAATTAGCTAGAAGATACAGCTGTGTTTTAAAATTGTCACATGATGTTTATTTTTTCAGACTTTTATCTTCCTAATGAGTTATTTTTGGCACAAAATATGTTGCTTTCAATCTAAGACCCAACTGTGGAGTCCTTCATACATCTGAGTAGTCCTTATGCTTGTGTGTAGTCCTTTGACATAGAATATCAGGGTTGGAAGGGCCCTCAGGAGAACATCTAATCTAAGCCCCTGCTCGGGGCAGGACCAATCCCCAGACAGATTTTTGCCCCAGATCTCCAAGTGGCCCCATCAAGGATTGAGCTCATAACCTTGGGGTTTAGCAGGCCAATGCTCAGACCACTGAGCTATCTGTCCTCCCCCCGGCTTGAGTAGAGCAACACTTGTGAGTAAAGACTACTCAGGCAAAGAATTGTTTAAGTTTGGAGCCTAAACTATTTTGAGACAAACTAAATTTTTCACATTGTTCCCACCTTGCAAAGAGGGTATGCAGACAGAAGTGATTGAAATAAAAGATCATATAAATATGGAAAACATTCTCTTGTACAAAGTATATATTTTGGAGTAGATTCTCCCTTTTACACACAGAGGCTAAGAGCAGAGTGATGGCGGAAAAGCATATTAAGCAAAAACTAGTACTAAAAGAACATAAATACAGGAGTAACAAAACAACGTATGATGAAAGTTGTTACCTGGCTTTTTGTTAGGTGTGAATTGCATATACAAAATTAAAAATTTGTAAAATAGTGAGACAGAGTTTTCAACATTGTACCAAATTATGGACAGAATAACATCAGCTATTGCAAGCTGTAATTTCAACCAAAAAATTCAAATTTGGGAGCCTAGCTTTAGTCACCTAACTATATTTAGGCACCTAAATAAAAGAGGCCTGCTTTTCAGAGGTGCTGAAAACCAAACACTCCAAATGAGGTGCGTGTTTGGCATGCTGTGTAAAACATCCTCTTTTCATTCTGAAGAGAACTTTTGTGGGCAGGAGGACCAGGATAGTGTGGGGAGGCAAATAGTCTCTGAAATACTACCTATCAAAATTAAAGCAGTATTTTAGCAGCGTGTTGTACTGAGTTCTGCACTTGCTGGAGTCTGAGGAGCTGGAACCTGGGGAGCTCGTGGAGAAGAAAGATGCCACAGTTGAAACTTGCCCATCTTCTCAAAGAAAGAAGCACAACTGTCTCTTCAAATTCGTCAAACCATGCCACTGGTTTCCCTATCATATCAGAATCTGGATCCAAAATAATTCATGGGCTTGTTCCAGCCTACATCCTCATCATTATTAATCATAATGATAATATTTGTGTTAATAATATTGCACTAGCACTCAGGAGCTCCTGTCATGGGCCAGGACCCCATGGTGCTATATAAACACAGAATAAAGACAGAGTTCCAAACTACAAACTACCCCGAGGAAGTTAGATTGTAAGTATATGCCTTTTTATTCCCTCTTCTGCTTTTCTCACCCTCTCTGTTCTTGCACAAACCTCTCAATGTCCGTTTGTACAGCCCATGTAGGCACAATATCTTCCTCCTCTGCAGCTCCTACCATTTTGAGCATCCTTCCTGTATCTCTCTGACTCATTGTCTCTCAATCGGTGTACAAAGTTGAAACTACAGTAAAGAACAAGATGATCAGACACATGGGTAAACATGATATGTTGGGGAAGGGTCAACATGGCTTTTGTAAAGGGAAATCATGCCTCACCAATCTATTAGAATTCATTGAGGGGGTCAACAAACATATGGGCAAGGGCTCAGTCAATATAGTATACTTGGACTTTCAGAAAGCCTATGACAAGGTCCTTCACCAAAGTCTCTTAAAGAAACTAAGCAGTCATAGGGTAAGAAGGAAGGTCCTTTCATTGATCAGTTAGACAGGAAACAAAGGGTAGGAATAAATGGTCCCTTTTCACAATGAAGAAGGGTAAATAGCAGGATCCCCCAAGGACCTCTAAAGGGACCAGTGTTGAACAACACTTTCATAAATGATCTGGAAAAGGGGGTGAACAGTGAAGCAGAAAAATTTGCAGACTATACCAAATAACTTAAATCCAAAGTTGACAGCTAAGAGTTACAAAGAAATCTTGCAAAACTGGGGACTGGCAACAAAGTGGCAAATGAAATTAAATGTTGGTAAATGCAAAGTATTGCATGTTGGTCAAAATAATCCCAACTGTACATACAATATGATGGGATCTAAATTAGCTGTTACCACTCAAGAAAGAGATCTTGGAGTCATCGTAAATAATTCTCTGAAAACATCTACTAAATGTGCAGCAGCAGTCAAAAAAAGCTAACCGACTGTTAGGAACCATTAGGAAAGGGATAGACAATAAAACAGAAAATATCATAATGTCATATAAATCCATGATATGCCCACACCTTGAAGATTGTGAACAGTTCTGGTTGTCCCATTGTAACCCACACACCTCTTGGGTGTGGTGCTCTGTCCCCTTTAGTTGCACCGAGACCACGTAGAGATAAATGAGTCTACTACAGCCTGAGCTAAAGACCATGTGGATTTTAGCTCATATAGTAGAGGCTCAGGCATTGAGCTAACAAGGTCCCAGGTTTGATCCTGCCCACCAGCAACCAGGGTCTGTTGATGTTACAGGTTTTACTCTATCTCAAAAAAAGATGTATTAAAATTGGGAAAGGTACAGAGAAGGGCAGCAAAAATGATTAAAGGGATGGAATAGCTTCCATACAAGGAGAAATTAAAAAGTCTGGGACTGTTCAGTTTAGAAAAGAGATGATTAAGGGGAGATATGACAGAGGTCTATAAATCATGAATGGTATGGCAAAAGTGAATAAGAAAGTGTTCTTTACCCTTTCACATAAGACAAGAACTAGAGGTTCCCCAAAGAAATGAATAGGCAGCAGGTTTAAAACAAACAAAATGAAGTGTTTTGCACAATGCACAGCCAACCTGTGTAACTCATTGCCAGGGTATGTTGTGAGGTCCAAAAGTATAGCTGGGTTCAAAGAAGAATTAGATAAATTCATGGAGGATTGGTCCATTCATGGCTATTAGCCATGATGGTCAGGGATACAACCCCATATTCTGAGTGTCCCTAAACATCCAACTACCAGAAGCTGGGACTGGACGACAGGGATTGGATCACTTGAAATTGCCCTATTCGATTCATTTCCTCTGAAACATCTGGCACTGTCCACCATCAGAGACTGGATACTTAGCTAGATGGACTGTTGATTTGACTCAGTATGGCTGTTCTTATGTTTTTATGTAAAGTTCATTGGAAAACAGATATTTTCTCCAGTCTGGGAAAAGTTTTATTGTTCGGCCACCCACAACAGCTCAACAACCAGCCTGGACAACTGTAATTTAACTACCTCCTGTTCCCTGGCTGAGGTGCTGACCTGCATTAAATATTTTGGGTGATCTCCAAAAGAGTGTTGAAAATGAAAACTAGCCTTCCCACCTCAGTTTTTTTAAAACACAATCAAACAGCAGGAAAAGAGAGGATGATTTGGCTTGCCCAAGTTCCTATTTTGCTAAATTCCTCTTCTGGCCTGACTCACCAGTTGCTCTCACTTTAGAATGACATATGTCCTAAAAGAACCAGTAACAGCTATATTTTCTTGTTGATTTGTGATCTAGTATTTCCTGGAGAAGTCGCCTTAAAAAAAAAAAAAGTTCCTAACCTTATATTCGCTTTAAAACCTTGCTCTTTAGTTCTCTTGCCCTGTGTAACTTATCTCTGCAATTGTTTAACTCCATCATGGATTTTAAAATAATAGCGAGTGAAGTCTCTCCCCACCAGTGCCTGCCTGCTCAGAAACCCAGCCAACCCAGAACTAGTGGGAGGAAATCTGGATCCCTATTTCCTTCCCCCATCATTCAGCACTCATGAGAAACCTACTTCCACTCCCAATCCCTCACACGATCTAGGGCAAGACCTAAGCAATTGAAGTATACCTGGTTCCTCAACTGACTGCCCAGCTCACCACTGGTTGGGGACCCCCTTCTCACCTGAGCCACTGCCCCACAGCTAGATGCTGCAGGATGAGTCACCTGATGGATTTTTTTGTTGAGGCAGGAAAAAAGATCCTGATTTTTTTCAGGGAGGAAAAGCAATTTTGAGAGGAAGGATGGCTCAGTGGTTAGGGCATCAGCACGGGGATTAGGAAAAGGAGGTTAAATTCCCTGCTCTGTCACTGTCTTACTATGTAACCTTAAGCAAGTCACTTAGGACATGCTTATAAATATAGCAGCATGTGAGTTGTGTAACTATATGCTGCACTGAAAAGCAGGCTGCATCCACCCTATGGTGGGCAGCAAGGTGTAACAATGCCAGTCTCTAGCATGGGGGAGGCAGCTGCATCCTACACTGCTAAAAAAAGCAGTGTAGATGGGGAAGGCACTGCTTGGTGTGTAGAGAGCTGTGTGGGATACAACCTTAATATTCTGCTGCATGTTTACTCACTACTCTGTGCCTCACTATGCTGCTATTTATATCTATGCTCGGGAGTCTTGAAGTACATGTACTCTACATGTTGCTGTAAGTGTAGACACAGCCTAAGATATTACCTCCCCTACCTGTTTCTCTAATAGCCTAAGATAGATCAATGTTAACATTGTGGCAGCACATCAACCTCTGAGGTACCCGGCGTGCTCAGCGAAAATACACTTTTAATTATATGAATTGATAAAGCTATTCAAAATGTACCATTTTGTTATGTGTATTCCAGTAGCCTAGAAGCCCCAACTGAGAGGCCATTGTACTAGGAGCTGTACAAATCCACATTAGGGGAGACACTGCCCCGAGAAGCTTGGTATCCAAACAGGGAAGTAAGCAAGTATTATTATTCCAGTTTTTCAGATGGGGAGTGGAGGCTCAGAAAAACTGAGGGCAGGCCTACACTACGGCAGAGATCGACGCTCTGAGATCGATCTACCGGCTGTCAATTTAGCAGGTCTAGTAAAGACCCGCCAAATCGACTGCAGATCGCTCTCCAGTCAACCCCTGTACTCTACCCCCGACGAAAAGAGTAAGGTAAGTCAACGGGAGATTTTTCTCCCATCACCGCCCCCCCCCCTCCCATGGTGTAGACCCCATGGTAACTCGACTTAAGGTAAGTCGACTCCAGCTACATAGCTCAACTCACGTAGCTGGAGTTGCATAGTGTAGGTCAACTTACCGCAGTAGTGTAGACATAGCCTGAGAGACTTTCCCGAAGTCCCACAGGAAACCTATGGTATAGCTCAGAACTGAAACCATATTTCCTGACTCCCAGTACAGTGACTTAACCACAAGATGACCCTTCCCTGCTCAGTTTATTTTTATTCATAAAGATGATGAGTTTCTGGTGCTCCCAAGACTGTTCAAAATTATTCATAATTATTGTAATTCATTGTATATTATTGGTCCTTTTACTTATCGTTTCACCGAGTATCTGTGCTCTACAACATGTCAAACCTTGAAAGCATCTGAGGAGCCTGTAAATATGTCTCAGCTGCTCAGCTAAGTATGGAATAAATTGAAATAACTTCAGTGTATGTTCTTTTTATCCTCAGTCAGACTGGAAATAAAGCATACATTTTTGACAGTGAGAACAATTAACCATTGGAACAATTTACCAAAAGCTGTGGTTGATTCTCCATCATTGACAATTTTAAAATCAAAATTGGATGTTTTTCTAAAATATCTGCTCTGGGAATTATTTTGGGGAAGTTCTATGGACTGCGTTCCACAGGAGGTCAGACCAGATGATCACAATGGTCCCTTCTGGCCTTGGAATCTATGAATGAACAAGCAGCAACCTCAGAGAGATACTTTATTTTAGATCACAGGGCAACATGGCTCTGTCTGAGACAATGGCTAAAGAAGTCAGTGCTGAGATTTGTCCATATCCCCTAGATGGCTTTGAAAACCCAGCCCCAAGAATTGGGGACACAAAAACCCAGTCAGGAATGCAAGAGCAGGAAACTAGCTCAGTCTTCAGGCAGTTTAGATTGCTTTTGGCTGTGCAAGGGTGTAATAAATGAATGCACTCTCTCACACACGCAGAGAGCATGTAACAGATATAACAAGAATCCCACTGCTAGCTATTGAAAAATGTCATATTTCATGGCTTTCACATAATAGCCATCTGTTTTGAAATGGAAACACATGTCCAAATGTCAGCCTACTGCAGGTATCCTCAAATCTTTTTCCTGTTTTGTTGTTGTTGTTGTTGTTCGCTACATTGTATTTTTCATTTCCACTTGCTGTGATATCATGGCATTTGATTTTGTTCTGGCCAAGAGGTCAGGGAGCTCAATTCAGTGTTAGCTGCCTTATTGGTCCATGGATTTGCCACTAAGACACCATGGATGATTAATGTGGCCAGTGCCCTGCCTTGCACAGAATAGGAACATATCACCTCCATTTGGAACTCATTCTTCCCCTGGCTTGGGGCCAGGAGCACAAATTTGTTCTCATGTTGATGTCTCCTGACTCTGTGACCCTCAGGCTCAGTAGATTGTTTTGCTTTTTTATTCTTGTTTAAGGCCATTAATGTCCTTCTTTAATATATTCCTCTCATGATCAACTTAAAAACAAGATCATTGTTTGTTTGTATGGCAATGTATATAGCTTTTTCATCTCAGGATTTCTTGCTTGTGTGTGGCTTAAATATAACTGCATTGCATTCCGTCTCCCCCCACATCTTTCCTAATGGAAAAGTAAATGCTTACTTGATACATGCCTTCAATGTTCTGTAAAGGTATGACCCTGATAGAGTTTCTAAATTATAAAGCAGGAGCCCTTTCATATTACCGTGAATAACGACAGGAAATCTAGTTCTTTATAATAAGTTATTTATTCTCCATTTTGAGGTTTTATCCACACCCCAGGAGGTGGCCATGTATATTTCAACAGGTGCTGCACTGAGATTGCTCGGATACTCTCTCACCGCATTAGATTGTATCCACTGGAAAGAAATGAATTTGAGAGCAAGACTTATAGGCTGATGAAAAACGAAAAATCTCTTCTCTTGTTGAATGCAAAATTCATATCTTTTATCAGCATCGGTGTCCTGTAAATACATATTTCTGATCTAAGGCATGGCACAATGTGTCGGGGAAAGCAAGTATCTAGACAACATACCATGGACTGGAAAATTGACAAATGCTTTCCAAACATTCTGAAAACTTAAGAATGAATCTGGAAGGGGTGAAGAGGTGGGCAGAAGCAGGCATCGCTTTTGGGTGACCACACTGCCTGGTTACTAACTCACTTTTAGGGAGAAGCAAGCAGAGAGGGTTCTGATTTATGCAGAATTCAGAAGAGATGAGAGATGGCATATGATCTTAAGAGGAAAGAAGGCACATGAAGTTAGAGGAAAATAGCTTAGAAATAAATGTAATGACAATGGCTGGAAGATGAGCTGAATGGTTCTAGGAGACTCTCAAGAAACGGAGACCTCCAAAATATTGAATATTAACATTGATTTTGTTAGTAATGAAAAAGAAAGTGTGGCTTTTTTTAAACAGCTCCCTGAATAAGATGTGTGTTGAAGTCTCTTAATGGCTTAGGACAGTGGTTCTCATCCTTTCAGTAGTAAGCAACAGAGGGTCCTGTGGCACCTTTAAGACTAACAGAAGTATTGGAGCATAAGCTTTCGTGGGTAAAATCCTCACTTCTTCAGATGCAAGACTTCAGACTTGCATCTGAAGAAATGAGGTTTTTACCCACGAAAGCTTATGCTCCAATACTTCTGTTAGTCTTAAAGGTGCCACAGGACCCTCAGTCTGAATCTGTAAAAAGCAACAAACAGAGGCAAACACCCCTCTGATACCTGACACCTTTCAGTAGTCTGATTTTTCTTGCATACCCCAAGTTTCCCCTCACTTAAAAACTACTTGCTTACAAAATCAGACACAAAAATACAAAAGTGTCACAGCACACTTTTACTGACAAATTGCTTACTTTCTTCTCTTTACTATATAATTATAAAATGGTTGGAATATAAATATTGTACTTACATTTCAGTGTGATACTTGAGCCTGTTTTTCACTTGTGAACCTTATCTGAAGTCCGAGCCCCAGATGATGGGGTTGAAGCATGTAACTTGATACCAAACTGGGAGGGATTGCAACTGCTTTGGAGGACAGGGTCATAATTCAAAATGATCTGGACAAATTGGAGAAATGGCCTGAGTTAAACAGGATGAAGTTTAACAAAGACAAATGCAAAGTGCTCCACTTAGGAAGAAAAAATCAGTTTCACGCATACAGAATGGGAAGAGACTGTCTAGGAAGGAGTACGGCAGAAAGGGATCTAGGGGTTATAGTGGACCACAAGCTAAATATGAGTCAACAGTGTGATGCTGTTGCAAAAAAAGCAAACATGATTCTGGGATGTATTAACAGGTGTGTTGTGAGCAAGACACGAGAAGTCATTCTTCCGCTCTACTCTGCTCTGGTTAGGCCTCAGCTGGAGTATTGTGTCCAGTTCTGGGCACCGCATTTTAAAAAAGATGTTCAGAAATTGGAAAGGGTCCAGAGAAGAGCAACAAGAATGATGAAAGGTCTTGAGAACATGACCTATGAAGGAAGGCTGAAAGAATTGGGTTTGTTTAGTTTGGAAAAGAGAAGACTGAGAGGGGACATGATAGCAGTTTTCAGGTATTTAAAAGGGTGTCATAAGGAGGAGGGAGGAAACTTGTTCACCTTAGCCTCTAAGGATAGAACAAGAAGCAATGGGTTTAAACTGCAGCAAGGGAGGTCTAGGTTGGACATTAGGAAAAAGTTCCTAACTGTCAGGGTGGTTAAACACTGGAATAAATTGCCTAGGGAGGTTGTGGAATCTCCATCTCTGGAGATATTTAAGAGTAGGTTAGATAAATGTCTATCAGGGATGGTCTAGACAGTATTTGGTCCTGCCATGCGGGCAGGGGACTGGACTCGATGACCTCTCGAGGTCCCTTCCAGTCCTAGAATCTATGAATCTATGAAACTTAGCTTCACGGGGCCCCCTCTGGCCTGGGGTCCTGGGCAATTGGCCTGCTTGCCACTCACTAAGGCCCTACACTTGTGTTCCCCCTAAAATTGTCCCATGACCCCCCTGGGGGCTACAACCCCCAGGTTGAGAAACACAGATCTAGATGAGTTGAGTACCCCCTGGAAGACCTCTGTGTATACCTGGGGGTACACCTACTCCTCCCTGGTTGAGAACCACAGGCTTAGGCATTTGTATGACCCAAATTACCATAGTAGCTGAGCAGTTCATAAACTTTAATATACTTATTCTCTGTGAGGTAGTGAAATGCATTTTACAGATAGGGAACGGAGTCACAAAGAGACTAAATGACTTACCCAAAGTCACACAGGAAGTCTGAGCCCTATTCACTGTATCATCCAGTCTGACATTTAGGGAACAAGAGGCAACCTCTGTGGGTCACATGGCACTACACAAATAAAGATGGCTGATGTAACCAGAAGTGTCCAGGCTTGTATTGTCAATATTGCAATATACGAGACAGTAGTGAGAGCTTCCTGCTGGTTGTGAACTCTGGGCTCTAAGCCTGGACACCCTGTGTAGATGAATGTAGGAAAGAGAGTCTCTTCTCCCCTACACACATGTTTAGGAGACAGCTATAATTTAGTTGATTGTATCCAATGGCATGGGGAGGTAGACTGTAGTCTGACTGTAGAGCCCTAGGCTACAGATAGATTATGATGGGGCAGAGATGTAGCCCTCCCATTCTGCATGCTGGTCTGCAGATACAGACAGTACAGGGGAGACCATAGACTTTAATGACAGTTTTCAGAGTAGCAGCCGTGTTAGTCTGTACGGCTTCTACTCTGAAACCTGTCATTATGCAAGGCACTGCATTTAGCCGTATGGAGTGGAAATCCATCAACCTCATGAAAAAACTCGTACAGATACAGACAGACATCATCTTCCTTTCCAAATGCAAGCAGATGGACATCATACCAAAAGGACTAAAGGTAAAAAATCCATTACAATCTACATTTTTAAATTTGTTAGTCTCTAAGGTGCCACAAGTACTCCTGTTCTTTTTTCATAGACTTTAAGGTGATCATCTAGTCGGACCTCCTGCACATTGCAGGCTACTGAACCTCACCCACCCACTCCTGTAATTGACCTTTCACTTTGCACTATTAAATTTCATTCTATTTCTATTACAAGGTCATCCAGATCTTCTTGTATGATATTCCAGTCTTCCATCCACAAATTTTATTAGCACACTCCCAATTTTTGTGCCAACATTAGTAGTAAAAATGTTAAATAAGATTGGTCCCAAGACCGATCCCTGACGAACTCCACTAGTGACCTCCCTCCAGTCTGATGTAGTCTCCCCTTTATCCAATTCCTTATCCACCTTTCAATTCTCATATTAATCACTATCTTCACCAATTTAACTAATAATTTCCCATGAGGAACTGTATCAAATGTCTCACTGAAATCCAGGTACAGTAGAGCTACTGCATTTCCTTTCTCTAAAAAACAGTTATCTTCTCAAAGAAGGAGATAAGGTTGGTCTGGCACGATCCAAATTTTGTAAAACCATGTTGTATATTATCCTAATTAGTGTTAACTTCTATGTCCTTAACTTCTTTCTCTTTCTGACCTCCAAGAGGCAGATTTCCTTGCTGATCCATCCCAACTTCTATTTCTTGTAGGCTTTCTGTTTTCTCTTAATCGCCTGTTTGAGATGCTTGCTCATCCAGCTTGGTCTGCAACCTTTCCCTATCAAATTTCCACCCCCTGCTTGGGATGCAGGCTTTAGACAGTTTCTGCAACTTTGATTTACAGTAATTCCAAGCCTCCTCCACATTCAGATCCTTGATCCTTGCCAGGAGCTAGGATACACGATGTGACGGAGAGACTGCCGAGACTCATCAAGCCCTCGGATCGCTACCCCTTCCTGCTTCTCCACGTGGGCACCAATGATACTGCCAAGAATGACCTTGAGCGGATCACTGCAGACTACGTGGCTCTGGGAAGAAGGATAAAGGAGTTTGAGGCGCAAGTGGTGTTCTCGTCCATCCTCCCTGTGCAAGGAAAAGGCCGGGGTAGAGACCGTCGAATCGTGGAAGTCAACGAATGGCTACGCAGGTGGTGTCGGAGAGAAGGCTTTGGATTCTTCGACCATGGGATAGTGTTCCAAGAAGAAGGAGTGCTAGGCAGAGATGGGCTCCACCTAACGAAGAGAGGGAAGAGCATCTTCGCCAGCAGGCTGGCTAACCTAGTGAGGAGGGCTTTAAACTAGGTTCACCGGGGGAAGGAGACCAAAGCCCTGAGGTAAGTGGGGAAATGGGATCCTGGGAGGAAGCACAAGCAGGAGAGCGCAAGAGGGGAGGACTCCTGTCTCATGCTGAGAAAGAGGGACGATCATTGAGTTATCTTAAGTGCCTATACACAAATGCAAGAAGCCTGGGAAACAAGCAGGGAGAACTGGAAGTCCTGGCACAGTCAGGGAACTATGATGTGATTGGAATAACAGAGACTTGGTGGGACAACTCACATGACTGGAGTACTGTCATGGATGGATATAAACTGTTCAGGAAGGACAGGCAGGGCAGAAAAGGTGGGGGAGTTGCGTTGTATGTAAGAGAGGAGTATGACTGCTCAGAGCTCCGGTATGATACTGCAGAAAAACCTGAGAGTCTCTGGATAAAGTTGAGAAGTGGGAGCAACAAGGGTGATGTTGTGGTTGGAGTCTGCTATAGACCACCAGACCAGGGGGATGAGGTGGACGAGGCTTTCTTCTGGCAACTAGCAGAAATTGCTAGATCACAGGCCCTGGTTCTCATGGGAGACTTTAATCACCCTGATATCTGCTGGGAGAGCAATACAGCGGTGCACAGGCAATCCAGGAAATTTTTGGAAAGTGTAGGGGACAATTTCCTGGTGCAAGTGCTGGAGGAACCAACTAGGGGCAAAGCTTTTCTTGACCTGCTGCTCACAAACAGGGAAGAACTAGTAGGGGAAGCAAAAGTGGATGGGAACCTGGGAGGCAGTGACCATGAGATGGTCGAGTTCAGGATCCTGACACAAGGAAGAAAGGAGAGCAGCAGAATACGGACCCTGGACTTCAGAAAAGCAGACTTTGACTCCCTCAGGGAACAGATGGGCAGGATCCCCTGGGAGAATAACATGAAGGGCAAAGGGGTCCAGGAGAGCTGGCTGTATTTTAAAGAATCCTTATTGAGGTTGCAGGAACAAACCATCCCGATGTGTAGAAAGAATAGTAAATATGGCAGGCGACCAGCTTGGCTAAACAGTGAAATCCTTGCTGATCTTAAATGCAAAAAAGAGGCTTATAAGAAGTGGAAGATTGGACAAATGACCAGGGAGGAGTATAAAAATATTGCTCAGGCGTGCAGGAGTGAAATCAGGAAGGCCAAATCACACTTGGAGTTGCAGTTAGCAAGAGATGTTAAGAGTAACAAGAAGGGTTTCTTCAGGTATGTTAGCAACAAGAAAAAAATCAAGGAAAGTGTGGGCCCCTTACTGAATGAGGGAGGCAACCTAGTGACAGAGGATGTGGAAAAAGCTAATGTACTCAATGATTTTTTTGCCTCTGTCTTCACGCACAAGGTCAGCTCCCAGATTGCTGCACTGGGCAGTACAGCATGGGGAGAAGGTGACCAACCCTCTGTGGAGAAAGAAGTGGTTCAGGACTATTTAGAAAAACTGGACGTGCACAAGTCCATGGGGCCGGATGCGCTACATCCGAGGGTGCTAAAAGAGTTGGCAGGTGAGATTGCAGAGCCATTAGCCATTATTTTTGAAAACTCATGGCGATCGGGGGAGGTCCCAGATGACTGGAAAAAGGCTAATGTAGTGCCCATCTTTAAAAAAGGGAAGAAGGAGGATCCGGGGAACTACAGGCCAGTCAGCCTCACCTCAGTCCCTGGAAAAATCATGGAGCAGGTCCTCAAGGAATCAATTATGAAACATTTAGAGGAGAGGAAAGTGATCAGGAACAGTCAGCATGGATTCACGAAGGGGAAGTCGTGCCTGACTAACCTAATTGCCTTCTATGATGAGATAACTGGCTCTGTGGATGAGGGGAAAGCAGTGGATGTGTTATTTCTTGACTTTAGCAAAGCTTTTGATACGGTTTCCCACAGTATTCTAGCCACCAAGTTAAAGAAGTATGGGCTGGATGAATGGACTGTAAGGTGGATAGAAAGCTGGCTAGATCGTCGGGCTCAACGGGTAGTGATCAATGGCTCCATGTCTAGTTGGCAGCCGGTTTCAAGTGGAGTGCCCCAAGGGTCGGTCCTGGGGCCGGTTTTGTTTAATATCTTTATTAATGATCTGGAGGATGGTGTGGACTGCACTCTCAGCAAGTTTGCAGATGACACTAAACTAGGAGGCGTGGTAGATACACTAGAGGGTAGGGATCGGATACAGAGGGACCTAGACAAATTAGAGGATTGGGCAGAAAAAAACCTGATGAGGTTCAACAAGGACAAGTGCAGAGTCCTGCACTTAGGACGGAAGAATCCCATGCACTGCTACAGACTAGGGACCGAATGGCTAGGTAGCAGTTCTGCTGAAAAGGACCTAGGGGTCACAGTGGACGAGAAGCTGGATATGAGTCAACAGTGTGCTCTTGTTGCCAAGAAGGCTAACGGCATTTTGGGCTGTATAAGTAGGGGCATTGCCAGCAGATTGAGGAACGTGATCGTTCCCCTTTATTCGACATTGGTGAGGCCTCATCTGGAATACTGTGTCCAGTTTTGGGCCCCACACTACAAGAAGGATGTGGAAAAATTGGAAAGAGTCCAGCGGAGGGCAACAAAAATGATTAGGGGTCTGGAGCACATGACTTATGAGGAGAGGCTGAGGGAACTGGGATTGTTTAGTCTCCAGAAGAGAAGAATGAGGGGGGATTTGATAGCAGCCTTCAACTACCTGAAGGGGGGTTCCAAAGAGGATGGAGCTCGGCTGTTCTCAGTGGTGGCAGATGACAGAACAAGGAGCAATGGTCTCAAGTTGCAGTGGGGGAGGTCCAGGTTGGATATCAGGAAAAACTATTTCACTAGGAGGGTGGTGAAACACTGGAATGCGTTACCTAGGGAGGTGGTGGAGTCTCCTTCCTTGGAGGTTTTTAAGGCCCGGCTTGACAAAGCCCTGGCTGGGATGATTTAGCTGGGAATTGGTCCTGCTTTGAGCAGGGGGTTGGACTAGATGACCTCTTGAGGTCCCTTCCAACTCTGATATTCTATGATTCTATGATTCTATGATCTTTGTTCCAGTCCACTTGCCTGACTAATTCCCTTAATTTTTTTAAGTTAGTCCTTTTGAGATCAAGAACCCCAGTTGCAGATCTATTTTTGTTTAGCCTTCCATTTAGTTTAAACTGAATTAGCTCCTGATCCCTCAAACCAAGGTTGTCCCCTACAACCAGTTCTTGTATGAGGTCCTCACTACTCACCAATATCAAATCTAAAATGGTGTCACCTCTTGTTGGTTCCACAACTATTTAGTGAAGAAGTCTGTCAATAGTAGGACAATTGCTTCTTCTAACTCAGCTCCTACTCAGTGCCTCTCTTCAGGTGGTGCACCTCCTCTCCCCACCAGCCCGGCTCTCTCTCACAGCTATAATACAGGGTTGGGGTAGGAGAAAATCCTGTTCGGATGCACTAGAGAAGAGCTTCATCTTTGTTTCTGACTGACAGTAGTCAAGGATCAATGCTACCAGACAGCAGTGGCACTCAACATTCCTTAATAGTATTTTCAAAACCCATGGACCTGATCCATGAAATACCTCAAAATTCATTGAAGATACACTGTCATATGACCAGTAGAGGCTGCTGATATCTGAAAGAGGGCAGACAAGAGCAAGTTATGGGCTTGATTAAAAAGTCATAAATCAAAGAGGCCTGGAATCACAGTCCCTCAGAAATCGTTTGGATGAATATTTACTTTAACTAACGACAGTGTTTTTCTTTTTTTTTTTTTTCAAAGTGACAACAACAAATCTGTGAGCTACACTGAAACGTCACATGAATAGCGGCAAAAATATTTTTTCTGCAAATTGGAAATAGGAAATTCTTCACTTTATCTCCTCCTAATTAGTCTGAAATGTAAATGACAACAAAATATGGGATTAATGCGTCTTAACGAACTGCAGACTTGCATATTTATGTCTTGGTTCTAGCAGCATAATCATTTGCAGAAACATTAATATGCAATATTTTGTTTGTCTGTTTTTTCTCTTTCCCTTCTTTTCTTCCCCTTCTCTTTTTCTTTTCTTTTCCATTTTTATGCTCCTCTCTAACACTTAATCAGGTCAATAATCCCATTAATGTCATTGGGACTACTTATGTGCATAAAGTTATGCCTGTGCTTAAGTATTTTTCAGGGCTGAGGCTTCCATTCTGGATGACCTTGAAAACTGGAGTAATAAAAATGGGATGAAATTTAATAACGCAAAATGCAAGGTCATGCACTTAGGGACTAACAACTAGCATGTTTGCTATAAGCTGGGGACTTATCAGTTAGAAGCAACAGCGGATGAGAAAGACCTGCGTATATTGGTTGATCACAGGATGAATACAAGGCACCTGTTTGATGCAGCTGTGGAAAAAAAGCTAATGCAGTCCTAGGACACATCAGGCAGGGCCGCCTAGAGGGGAGGGGCCAGTGGGGCAATTTGCCCCGGGCCTCGCAGGGGCCCTGTGAGCCCTGCCTCGGCGGCGATCCGGGTCTTTGGCGGCATTTCAGCAGCGGGGGGGGGGGCCGTCAGTCGCTCTGGGTCTTCGGCGGCATTTTGGCAGCGGGTTCTTCAGTGCTGCCGAAAATGCGGAGCAACTGAAGGGCCCCCCACCGCTGAAATGCCGCCGAAGACCCGGACTGCCGCCGGGTGAGTACAAGCGCCGCAGCCAGGGCTGGAATTGGGCCCCGCACCCCTAAGAGGGCCCCGCAATGTCCCGAAAGAGCTGCTGCTGAAGTCCTGCCATTGTCTTCGGTGGAAGCTCAATCGCTGCTGCGGAGGATGGATCCTCCGCCGAAATGCCGCCGAAGACAGTGCCGGGACTTCGGCGGCAGCTTCTTCGAGTCGGGCCCGCGGTGCCTAAAGCTGGCCCTGGCCGCAGCTCCCCCCGCTTTGCCCCAGACCTCCTGAATCCTCTGGGCGGCACTGGCATCAGGTGAGGTATTTCCAGTAGAGAGATGGAAGTGTTACCACCATTATACAAAGTACCTCATCTGGAACACTGTGTGCAATTCTGGTCTCTCCTGTTTAAGAAGGAACGGGCACAAAGAAGGGCTACTAGGATGATCCGAGGACTGGAAAACTACCTTCTGAGAAGAGACTCAAAGAGCTTGGCTTGTTTAGCCTAACCAAACAAAGGTTAATGGAGAAATGATTGCTCTCTTTAATTAGATCAGAGGGATAAATACCAGGGAGGGAGAGGAGTTATTTAAGTTAAGCATCCAGTGTGGACACAAGAACAAATGGATATAAACAGGCAATCAAAAAGTTTAGGCTTGAAATTAGGCAAAGGTTTCTAACCATCAGAGGAGTGAAGTTTTGGAACAACCTTTCAAGGGGAGCAGTGGGGGCAAAATAACCTAACAGGCTTCAAGCCTGAGCTTGATATGTTCATGGAGGGGAATGGTCTGATGAAACTTCTTACAATGGCAGGTAGCTGATCTGTGACTGCTAGCAAATATTTCTAATGATCGGTGATGGGACGCTAGATGGGGAGGGCTTGAGTTACTACAGAGAATTCTTTCCCAGGTGTCTGGCCATGGGATCTTGCTAAAATGCTCTGGGTCCAAATTATCATCATATTTGGGGTCACAAAGGAATTTTCACTCTGGTCAGAGTGGCGGAGACCCTGGTTTTTGTTGTTGTTGTTGCCTTCCTTTGCAGCATGTGGCGCGCATCACTTGTAGATTTAAACTAGTGTAAATGGTAGATTCTCTGAAACTTGAAGTCTTTAAATAATGATTTCAGGACTTCAGTATCTCAGCCACAGTTTATGGGTCTACTACAGGAGTGCGTGGGTGACATTCTGTGGCCTGCAATGTGCAGGTGGTCAGACTAGGTGATCGTGGTAATTCCTTCTGGCCTTAAAGTCTCTGAGTGTTTAAACCAGTGTGCATGAACATTCTGAACATCTGCCCAGGTCGGCCATTTTTACTGCTCATTATTTGCTACTAATGAACATTTGTGAAAAGGGGGTTTTGTTCACTGAAACACTTGAGGAACGAGAATTCATTGTCCATAATCACATGTGAAGAAGGATACCCATGTAGTAAGTATTTTCGGTTCACCAATTGTTATTTTTTGTTCTTCTGTTGTTTTTTTTTTAAAGTCAGTCATCCAATCTGGGAGCAAAACTCATATCCAGTGACATAAGCAACCAGTCATGCGCCATGAGAATTGCAAATATTGAATGGCTAAAGTCAACATCCCTCCATGACACTGAATTTTTCATTTAGACTACTTGGCGAATACTTGCTAGTAATGAATTTGCAGAAATCAGGGTTTGTTCACCAATGATTCACAAACAAATAAAAATGCTAAATGAGTTTGGACAATTTACTTGCATTGAATAATTTGACCAGCTGTATGCCTTTCGATATTTTTAGTGTTTTCCATCAATTTTCCTGATTGATGCTTTCAAATATTAAATCAGTTTATTTACTCACGAGAACATCTTTCTTTGTTTCCCTTCAAGATTGTTTCCCCCTCCCTTTTCTTTCCTTCTCTGAGCTTGATTTTTTAACGCTGGCATTTTCTTTCTGTGACTTCATCTTCATTCTTTAAAATTCTGGTTCACTTCTCTATTGTGAAATCTCGGTCTCCTTTACCATTCCCTTATCCTCTCTTCTTTAGGTCCCTGCCACTTTCTCCTGCCTTCTCCTTCTAGGGTGACCAGATAGCAAGTGTGAAAAATCAGGACAGAGGGTGGGGGGTAATAGGCACCTATGTAAGAGAAAGCCCCAAATATCTGGACTGTCCCTATAAAATTGGGACATCTGGTCACCCTGTCTCCTTCCACTGTAGGGTGAGGATGTTTACAGCCAGAATCACATTACTTCTAGGGCTACCATAGGAGTAAAGAGGAACCAGCACCCACCTCTCAGCTGAGGGCAGGTTCTTTCCACTATCCCATATCCTTTCTCTTCTGCATGTATCATATTCTGTATCATGGACTATAAAGATTTAATGTCCATGAATGAGCTGCAGTCACTATAGTTCTGGAATTCAGGAAGGATCACAAGAAAGCACAGCTGAGAGACTAAAGGGCCCAATACTCAGCTACTCCATAGCTGCTTGTGGGCTGGAACAAGTTGTGGCAGTACAAAGTTGGGACATTTGCACACTCAATAGTCACATTCATATATCTTAAGACCACAAAGGACCATTATGATTATCCACTCTGCCTCCTGTATAACAAAGGAATTTCACCCAGTAGTTCCTGCATTGAGCCCATAGGTTCTGGTAGATATTTGGGAGAGGAGAGCGTGTAAGTCAGAGCTTCTCTAACTTATACTGGAGACTGGGGAATCCTCTGACTGCCCGAAAATGTAGTGAATGGTGCTGCAGGCTCTGCCTTCTCTCTTTTTGCCAAAAGCTGGGAGTGGGGAGAGGAAGTGTAGAGCCCTTACATCAGCTATATAATGAGGTCCCTGTACAGTACACCGTGGCATAAACAAGCCTTAATGTAATGAGTAATCAGGGCTTTCTTCATTTCAGAGCTAAGACGGCACAGAATCATAGAAAAGTAGGACTGAAAGGGACCTCAAGAGGTCATCAAGTCCAGTCCCCTTAGCTGAGGCAGGACCAAGGAAATCTAGACCATCCCTGACAGGTGTGAAACCTATTCTTAAAAACTTCTAGTGAGGGGGATTGCTTGGAAGACTATTCCAGAGCCTAACTACCCTTAGAGTTAGAAAGTTTTTCATAATATCCAACCTAAATGTCTCTTGTTTCAGATTAAGCCCCTTACTTCTTGTCCTACCTTCAGTAGACATGGAGAACAATTGATCCCTGCCCTTATCAGGTCCCCCCTCAGTCTTCTTTTCTGATGACTCAACATGCTCTGTTCTTTTCACCATTCCTCAGAAATCAGGCTTTCTAAACAGTTTGTCATTTTCGTTGTTCTCCTCTGGACTCTTTCTAATGTATCCACATCTTTCCCAAAGCGTGGCAGCCAGAACTGGACACTACTTCAGCAGAGGCCTCACCAAAACTGAGTAGAGATGGATAATTACCTCCCATGTCTTACATACAGCATTTCTGTTACTACACCGCTGAATGATATTTGCCTTTTTTGAACACTGTGGACTCATATTCATATCTACTATAACCCCCATTTTTTCCAGCAGTACTACCACCTAGCCACTTAGTGCCCATTTTGTAGTTGTGCATTTGATTTTAATTCCTAAAGGTAGTACTTTTCACTTATCTTTATTGAATTTCAGCTTACGGATGTCAGACCAAGTCTCTAATTTGTTGCAGTTGTTTTGAATTCTAATCCTATCCTCCAAAGTGCTTGCAACCCTTTTTAGCTTGGTGTCATCCACAAATTTTATAAGGATACTCTCCACTCCATTATCCAAGTAATTACTGAAAATATTGAATAGTACTGACCCTGGTACTCCCCACTACATATTTATCTTCCCAGATTGACAGCAAACCATTGATAACTACTCTGAGTATGGTCTTTCAGCCAGTTGTGCACCAGGTTTATAGTAATTTAGTCTAGACTAGAGTTCCCTAGTTTGCTTATGAGAATGTCATGTGGGACTGTGTCTAAAGCCTCACTAAAATACCAGCATGTCTTCATAGCAGCTGGGAAGACTACAACTCCTTAATATCTGAACCTCATCTCAAGCCTACTCTTCCTTGATGCTAGTTGCATATATCTAAAGAGAGCACATACAACAGACAATACAGTGATGACTCACATGAGACCACTGTCTCCACCGTACACCTTTTGGCTGCAGTGACTCAAGCTGTGGAGGTGACCAGGCTGAGACCTGAGGACAGCCACCAGTGCTACCTCATTTGGGTACCGAGTGTAAGGAAAAGGGGTAGGCGAAGAGCTGAGGGCTGTTGTGTGCTCCTAATGAAGCAGCAATGGTGTCCATGTTCACTGGCTTCCACTGTTCCAAGGAGTTCAGTAATGGGGGACTGTGGTCCTGCTTAGGGGGATCTTCACAAACCCTCTGGGTGGGAGACCTTTAGTTTGAGAACTCCTGCTATAAGGTAAGATAGATGGACTTGTAAGGAGAAGTAAGAGGTAGAGAACACTTAGCACACACAGAAATGCTACTGTCTCTTTGGAACCCTCGAGGGACATGTTTGTTGGGATGTTTCAGGAAGGACAGCTTTTGAGCTCATTTCTTCCATACATGATAGTAAAGATTTTTTCTACTTTTTATTTCTGAAACTGGATAAAAATCATGCTGTGTGACTTGAGGTGACATATGTTTTGGGCATAGGAGTCTCTGTAAGACCTAAGAGTTTATTGAGAGCAAAGGGCCTGATTCTTATTTCACTTACACTGGTTTTCCCAGTACAACTCCATTATGTTTGCAGGAGTCACTCCTAATTGATGTCACTGATGATAAGTAAGAGCAGAATCAATACAAGAAATGTAAGGAAGAAGCTCTGCTTTGCTGGGGCATATTATTATTGGTTTATCCTGTAGGTCTGTATGGTGCTTTGCAAACACAAAGGAGATGACAGGTGCTGCCCCAAGGAATTTAACAATTTAGCAACTGCAGACTTAATCCTGGGAAGTGCTGAATGTCCTAGGCTCCCTTTGAGCTGAACATGCTGAGCAGCTCTCAAGAGGTATGTGGTAGGCTCTCATTCAGGAATGCACTTAAATATGTTCTTAACTTTAAGCATATGCTTAAGTGCCATTGACTTCAATAGGCAACTGCTGTCCTGAATACCAATGCTTTTCTGAATGTGGCCTAGGAAGAGATAATACCAGACAAAGAAGAAGCAAACTCCACCAGAGAGATCCTTTGGGGCCATCTGCTGTCCCAAGTCAGTATAAAGGAGGAGGGTTGGGCGTGGGGCTAGCAACTCCACCCCGTAAAAAATCAACTTGCCACAGAAACGCCAAAAATAGAGATAACAGAGACTTTTAGCCTGGAAAAAGAAGGGTGTTCGACTCGAAGACGCATGACGCTGGGTGGTGAAAGTCGTGAGGAAGCCACAAAGCTGATTACCCTCCTTGCAACCTTGGGGATTACCATCGGTACGTGGAACGTGAGGACCATGTACGAGTGAAGAAAGACGGCTCAGGTCGCAGCAGAGATGAGGAGCAACAACCTGACCCTACTAGGCATTAGCGAGACAAGATGGACGCAAGCTGGACAGAGACGACTGTTGACAGGAGAGTTGTTGCTGTATTCTGGACATGAAGAGAGCGACGCACCCCACACACAGGGAGTAGGCTTCATGTTGTCCAAGTAGGCACAGAGAGCATTGATTGGTTGGGAGGCACATGGTTCCAGGATCATCACAGCATCCTTCAGAACTAAAACGAAGAGGATTAAGATGAATGTTGTACAGTGCTAAGCTCCAACCAATGACAGTGAAGAGGAGGACAAAGACTATTTTTACAACAGACTTCAGAAAATATTAGAGATTCTCCCAGACAAAGACATCACCATCCTTATGGGAGACTTTAATGCCAAAATTGGATCTGACAATACAGGATATGAACAAGTCATGGGGACCCACGCTCGGGAGAGATGAGTGAGAATGGAGAGAGATTTGTGGATCTGTGTGCACTTAATAACCTGGTCATAGGAGGTAGCATCTTTCCTCACAAGCGGATCCACAAGAGTACCTGGGTATCGCCAGCAGGCACGATAGAAAACCAGATCGATCATGTCTGTATTAGTAAGAAGTTTAGAAGATCTTTGCAGGACGTTAGAGTTAGAAGAGGAGCAGACGTAGCGTCCGACCATTACTTAGTGGTGGCCAGATTGAAGCTGAAGTTGAAGAAGAACTGGATAGACACGTCAGATAGAAGACTGAAGTACAATGTCAGCCTTTTGAAGGATCATAAGATCAAGGAAGATTTTGGACTGATGCTGAAGAATAAGTTTTCAGTACTACAGGATCGGTCTGAGGAAGACAGTGTATCCAACAGATGGCAGAAAGTGAGAGAGACACTTGGATCAGCATGCCAGGAAGTGCTTGGGATCAAGAAATACCAGCAGAAAGAGTGGATCACAGCAGAGACCTTGACTAAGATAGAAGATAGGAAGAAAAAGAAGGCAGTAGTTAATAACAGCAGGACTAGAGCAGCAAAGGCTAAAGTGCAAAAAGAGTATGCTGAAGCCCATAGAGCCATGAAGAGGAATATTAGGCAGGATAAGAGATTATGTGGATGGACTGGCAGCAGAAGCGGAGCAGGCAGCATACAATGGTAATATGAAACAGCTGTATGACGTCACCAAGCGACTGTCTGGAAAGTTCAGCAAGCCAGAACGTCCCGTCAAAGACAAGCAGGGAAAGTCTATAACAGAAATAGAACAACAGATGAATAGATGGGCGGAGCATTTTGAGGAACTCCTGAATAGACCAGCACCACTAAATCCACCAGACATTGACCCAGCCAACGAAGACCTTCCAATCAATTGTGACAGACCAACCAGAGATGAGATCAGAAAAGCCATCACTATGATGAAGAACAGGAAGGTGGCTGGACCTGACGATATCCCAGCAGAGGCCTTGAAAGTAGATCTAGATGCTTCAGTGGAAATGCTGTACCCCCTCTTTGAGAAGATATGGGAAGAAGTGATTCCGGCAGACTGGAAAGAGGGATACCTTATTAAAATCCCCAAGAAAGGAGACCTCAGCAATTGTGCCAACTACAGAGGAATCACACTTCTGTCGATGCCAGGGAAGGTCTTCAACCGAGTCCTCTTAGAGAGAATGAAGGATACCGTCGATCCACAGCTACGAGATGATCAGGTAGGTTTCTGGCAAAATAGATCATGCACGGACCAGATAGCAACGCTCCGCATCATAGTCGAGCAGTCTATGGAGTGGAACTCCTCGTTGTACATCAACTTTGTTGACTATGAGAAAGCATTCGATAGCGTGGATCGAGAGACTCTCTGGAAGCTCCTTCGGCACTATGGCATCCCAGTAAAGGTGGTTAACCTGATTAAGAACTTATATGACGGCATACACTGTAGAGTGATCCATGGAGGGCAGCTTACAAACAGCTTCCAGGTGCGAACCGGAGTCAGACAAGGATGCTTGTTGTCACCATTGCTTTTTCTCCTTGTCATTGATTGGATTATGAAGATATCCACCTATGATCGCAGGAACGGAATCCAGTGGACGTTGTGGACCCAGCTTGATGACCTGGACTTTGCTGAGGACCTTGCACTCCTCTCGCATAGCAAACAGCAGATGCAAGAGAAGACCAACGTAGTGGCAGCCACGTCATCACAGGTTGGCCTCAACATCCACAAGGACAAGACCAAGATCCTCAAGTTTAACTCCATCAGTAATGATCCAGTCACACTGAAGCCCTCTGGAAGAAGTGCAGTCCTTCACCTACCTAGGCAGCATCATCGACCAACAGGTTGGCATGGACGCAGACATCAAAGCAAGGATCGGTAAGGCAAGAGCAGCTTTCTTGCAGCTCAAGAACATTTGGAGCTCCAGAGAGCTGTCTTTGGCAACAAAGATTCGACTGTTCAACTCCAATGTGAAATCAGTCTTATTGTATGGAGCTGAAACCTGGAGGACAACTAAAACAACCACCAGGAAGATCCAGACTTTCATAAATAGTTGCCTTAGAAGGATTCTCCAGATCCGTTGGCCAGACACCATCAGTAACATCTACCTCTTGGAGAGGACCCGTCAACTTCCAGCAGAGGAAGAAATTAGAAGGAGAGGTGGGGCTGGATAGGACACACACTACGCAAGCAGCCAACCAACATCACTAGACAGGCATTGCGGTGGAATCCCCAAGGCAAGCGGAAAAGAGGCCGTCCAAGAAACACCTGGCGACACGACCTTCAGGCTGATAGCATAAAAATGGACTATAGCTGGAACCAGTTAGAGCAAATGGCCCAGGATAGAGGACTCTGGAGATCTGTGGTTGGCGGCCCATACCCCAATTGGGGTGACGGGCATGAGTGAGTGTGAGTGAAAGAAGGAGCAGAGGAGGGAGGAATAGATAGACACGGTTTACAAAATGTAGTGCCATGAGGATTTTCATGAGCATAGCACAAGTTGGGTCAGTTCCTATTATTCTTGTATCTTGCATCACTTTTATATTTTATTTACTTATTTTAATGTAATTGTTGCAGAAGGATAAGTTCAGCATTGGAAGGTGACTAAAAGTAACAGGGTTGGTGGTGGGATTTGAGGGAGGAAGGGGAGGCTGCATTTGCTATTTAAATTTCTGCAGATTCAAATTACAGAGTTTACAAAGCTGAAACTGTGCATAAATGTATACAATTATTGTATGTGATGTGGTCACTAGCAAATTCTGCTCTGTTATACCAGGATAAATTTGCTGTATCTCCATATGTTTAAATGTAGTCGGTAGAGTTGTTCCAGATTTGCAACAATGTAATTTAAAGTCTGGCCCTTAATATCTAACCTGTAGTCTTTAATTAGACAATGAAAATACTGAAATTAGTGCACCTTATACTGAACCTGCTATCTTGTCTTTGGGTTTGGATCTCAGCATTCAACTGTGTAAAGTTTTGTCCAGATACATTTTTCAATTATATGTCAGACTTGGGGGTTTCAACTTCCAACATCATGGGATCTTAAAGATACAAGCGTGAGTTCTTTCCCCATATGCTCACCACTGTCGCTAGTAAGTAAGTGTACACTGAAGTTAATCACAATGATGGGACCCTGACCTGTATCCCATGTCTGCTCAGGTGAGTAATTTACCAGATAAGTTCAAGATATAATTCTGGAACCCCAGGAAAGATCATTCATGAACATTCTTTTGCATCTTAACCAATGGTGTTTTCACAAGGCGGAAATGTAGTCATAGACTCAGCTGTGCTGTTAGACGAAGGCTGTTATAGTTTAGGAATCAGTAGAACGTATTGCATGAGTGCATGAGGAACACTGTACCACTTGCACTGGAAATGAGTCAACACTCTTCCCCTTTTTTCTCTTGAGCAGCATAAGAAAGGAGCATTTGAAAGCCAGGAAGCACAAAAGGCAAAATAAAAGAATTTTTGTTACTGTAACTGAGGATTGGAATAGGGGAGTTAAGTGCTTGTACCAAATTGTACAGCAATTACCCTATTTAATCCAGCAACTGGCTGCTTTCAAGCCTCATCGCTGTGTTCTGTACAAGAGAATCTCTTACAAGAGACTTGTCACTTTGGATATTAAGCACAGGAGCATCTCTCATCACCTCTCCCTCATTGTTCAGTAGATCTGGGTGTCATTTCTCTCATCAGTAAGATAAAGACAGACATTGCAGAACTTGGAAAATCATGACCTCATCGGTGGAGTTGCACCAGGGATGAACTTGACCCAAAGTCTTTAGTATCTACAAAGACATAAGACAGATGAGTGGTCAATGTTTGAATACCTACCTATTGTAGGTGCTTATAAGGTCTCAATTTCTGTAACATCTAAACACCTCATAATCGTTAATGTATTTATCCTCAGAACAGCCTGGTCAGATAGGGAAGTGCTAAAATCCCCATTTTACAGATGAGGAACTGAGTCACAGAGGAACTAAGGACTTATCTCTAGTGAGAGTTAGTACGCAAGCTGGGGTGTAAACCTACAGCACATTAACTTACTGCACCCTGTTACCAGGCACTAAAAGTTCCATAGTGCACTTTGATCTACTCCTGTTTGAAAGTGCATTTTGGAACTTTCAGTGCAAGGCCCACATTGCCAGTTAGCGTGTGGCAAGCTAGGATGCTGTCAGTGTATACCCCAGCTTGCTGCGCACTAACTCTCTGAGAGACAAGTCCCCCCCCCCCCCGCAGAATCACACAGGCTAGCTGCAGCAAAACAGGGTACTTAGTGCTGCTCTCCAGAGTCCCAAGTTAGCAACTTAATCACTGGACTATCCTTCTTAATAGCTGCAAAATATCTACAGTGGTTTCTTTGTCATAAAGCCCTTGTACCTTAACAACAAGACCATCCTTCTTCCCTCTGTATTATATTTGTTTATTAATATACTGTGTGGTCTCTGCTTTGTTTTCTTTTGTCTGTGCTTGCTAAGAATGTTGGCACTTCAGCATTACTAGATTCTCCTGATGCCCTAATGATGTGTTAACACCTTCTTTCTTTGTGCTATATGAAGTCCTCACTAATCCCCTGCCGACAGCTACTATAAGGAAGGCTGCTGTACTTTGCCATTCTCATCATGACAACAAGCTACTGTTTGTCTCCTGTTATTTCTAATGGTTTAAAATGCTCTGGCCTCTCAAGATCATGGAGCAACTTGAGGTGTATGCAGGGTTTTCTGCTATGGTACTTACATGGTTTAAATCTTTCCTCTCTGTCTGTGCTCAGTTTATCTTGTTAGACAGTGCTCTATTTGAGCCTGATGAGATAAACTGTGGTTCCCTCAGTGCTCCATACTGGCCCCTATCCTCTTTAGCATTTATGTGCCGGGATCCCACTTCCCTCGGTTACATCAAACTTTTATAACCTAAGTGTTTCTTTCAGCACAGAGGACAGCAAGGCTTTGTATGTTTTGCTACCCTAGCAGACTCAGGCATCTTTACCCAGCATCTTTATGCTGCGCCAATGTACACATGACACTCACGGCTGTGTATATCAAAACTGGCTAAAGCCCAGCTCACAAAATGGAGATTCTTGTAATTGTTTGTTTAGTTGTTTGTCAGACTCTCAGCCTGTCAGTTCCTCCTGCATTTTAATGGTAACTTAGTTAATCACTTTAATGATAGTACAGTACCTTGCATTTTTATAGCTTTGTACTTCCCAAAGGATGCTAATTCACTTTGCACACTCGGTCAAGCCTAATATATCTGTTCCCTCAGCACTGAACTGCAAGCCCCTCTGGGACAGAATGCTGCAGCTGTCTAAAACCTTAGAGCAACACTACTCAACAATTTGGGACAGAAAGTGCACACAAGGAGAAAGTATTAGAATATTCTCACTGGAATCCAGTTTTCCCTGTAGATTAATTTCTCGTGGATTAGATGGAATCCTGTATCCACTTAAGGCCTGATTCAGCAAAGCATTTAAGCATATTGCCTAACTTTAATGAGAGGACTTAAGCACAAGCTTAAAGTTAAATATATACTCATTGATTTGCTTAATCGTGGTCTTAGAGGAAGAAAGTTACTATTCCACTGTGAATCTATGATGGGGTTTCCCTGATGTTGCTGTTGCAGCCAGGGCCGGCTCTAGGATTTTTGCCGCCCCAAGCAAAAACAATTTTGGCCACCCCGCCCCATACCCGTTTTTTTCTTACTCCACCCCTGGCCCTGCCTCAACTCCCCCCTTCCCCAAATCCCCAGCCCTGCCTCCTCCCCCCAGGCTCTCAAACCTGGGAGGGAGGGGGAGCAGCGACGCGCCAATCAGGTGTTTTGCGCGCTGCAGCCGCTCGGGATCTCCCTCTCCCTCCCAGGCTCTCAAACCTGGGAGGGAGGGGGAGCAGTGGCGCGCGAATCAGCTGTTTCGCGCGCCGTGGCGCACGAGCAGCAGCAGCGGAGGTGAGCTAGGGCGGCCGGGGCACACTTTTAGGGGCGGCATGGCCGGCGCCAGAATGCCGCCCCTAGACATGTGCTGCCCCAAGCACCAGCTTGTTTTGCTGGTGCCTAGAGCCGGCCCTGGTTGCAGCCAACTAACTGGCTGCAGGACCATGAGTATGGCCTATGCTGTGTGTAGACCTGGTTCTATAGAGTGGTTTGTCCCTGAGCACTGATCCTCCGGCTTCTATATCTGTCCCCACCGCAAACACCCTGCTTCATGTTCTTAGAACTGTGCAACTAAGCAAGAATCCTTTCAGTTGCTCTGCCTGCAGTTTGTCCCCATCTTCCACTCTCTATCTTGCTGAGGCTCATGCACTCAGTTTGCTTGCAAATCACTATTTTTCTCATGTAGGTAAGTGTAGCGGTCAGTAGGTTTCCGGTATAGGGTGGTATTTATGTGACCATCGCTTATTAGCACAGTAGTGTCCAGGAAATGGACCGCTTGTGTGGATTGATCTAGGCTGAGGTTGATGGTGGGATGGAAATTATTGAAATCATGGTGAAATTCCTCAAGGGCTTCTTTTCCATGGGTCCAGATGATGAAGATGTCATCAATGTAGCGCAAGTAGAGTAGGGGCGTTAGGGGACGAGAGCTAAGGAAGCGTTGTTCTAAGTCCAACATAAAAATGTTGGCATATTGTGGGGCCATGCGGGTACCCATAGCAGTGCCGCTGACTTGAAGGTATATATTGTCCCCAAATGTGAAATAGTTGTGGGTGAGGACAAAATCACAAAGTTCAGCCACCAGGTTAGCTGTGACATTATCGGGGATACTGTTCCTGATAGCTTGTAGTCCATCTTTGTGTGGAATATTGGTGTAGAGGGCTTCTACGTCCATAGTGGCCAGGATGGTGTTTTCTGGAAGATCACCGATGGATTGTAGTTTCCTCAGGAAGTCAGTGGTGTCTCGAAGATAGCTGGGAGTGCTGATAGCGTAGGGTCTGAGGAGAGAGTCCACATAGCCAGACAATCCTGATGTTAGGGTGCCAATGCCACCCCATACTGACCGCTACACTTACCTACATGCCTTCAGCTTCCATCCAGGACACACCACACGATCCATTGTCTACAGCCAAGCTCTAAGATATAACCGCATTTGCTCCAATCCCTCAGATAGAGACAAGCACCTACAAGATCTCTATCAAGCATTCTTAAAACTACAATACCCACCTGCTGAAGTGAAAAAACAGATTGACAGAGCCAGACGAGTACCCAGAAGTCACCTCCTACAAGACAGGCCCCACAAAGAAAATAACAGAACACCACTAGCTGTCACCTTCAGCCCCCAACTAAAACCTCTCCAGAGCATCATCAGAGATCTACAACCTATCCTGAAAGATGATCATTTACTCTCACAGATCTTGGGAGACAGACCTGTCCTCGCTTACAGACAACCCCCCAATCTAAAGCAAATACTCACCAGCAACCACACATCACTGAACAAAACCACTGACCCAGGAACCTATCCTTGTAACAAAGCCCGATGCCAACTTTGTCCACATATCTATTCAAGTGACATCATCATAGGACCTAATCACATCAGCCATACCATCAGGGGCTCGTTCACCTGCACATCTACCAATGTGATATATGCCATCATGTGCCAGCAATGCCCCTCTGCCATGTACATTGGCCAAACCGGACAGTCTCTCCGCAAAAGAATTAATGGACACAAATCTGACATCAGGAATCATAATACTCAAAAACCAGTGGGAGAACACTTTAACCTGTCTGGTCACTCAATGACAGACCTGCGGGTGGCTAAAAACTTCAAAAACAGACTCCAACGAGAGACTGCTGAGCTGGAATTGATATGTAAACTAGACACAATCAACTCAGGATTGAATAAGGACTGGGAATGGCTGAGCCATTCCAAACATTGAATCTATCTCCCCTTGTAAGTATTCTCACACTTCTTATCAAACTGTCTGTACTGGGCTAGCTTGATTATCACTTCAAAAGTTTTTTTTCTCTTACTTAATTGGCCTCTCAGAGTTGGTAAGACAACTCCCACCTGTTTATGCTCTCTGTATGTGTGTGTATATATATCTCCTCAATATTTATTCCACTCTGTATGCATCCGAAGAAGTGGGCTGTAGTCCACGAAAGCTTATGCTCTAATAAATTTGTTAGTCTCTAAGGTGCCACAAGTACTCCTGTTCTTTTCTCTGACTAGATATTTGTGTGAACAAAATAGGATTTCATGTATGTTCACAAGCAAGTGAAAAAGGAACAGTCTGGTCAGACTGAATCTCAGCTTGGATTTTGCAAATATATTTGCAAATAATCCCCCCTCCCTATCCTGACATTACTCGCCCTGTAAATTCCAGTGAGTTGATTACTGCATATTAGTTCTTGATGTCTGTGAGTTTTGTCACAATGCCCTTGCTGCATAGAAGGGAGGGATTATATACCACTGAGTGGTGATCCAAACATTTGTTTAGATTGTAAGCTATATTAAATGACAATTACTTGACCAAGAAAATATCAACAAACATGACAGGTAATCACTATTAATCTTAATTATTGTAATAACACACACAATAAACAAGAACAGTCTGGCTACCCTGTCATGTGTTTATTTCATTACTGACAGAGATAGAGATCTTTAAAGCCTTGTGATAAATTAATGCTTTTACCAATAACTTCAGCATAGTACTACTACTGCCGGGAAGGAAAAATATCACTTTGCGTTTTCAGTAGTTCTAGGATTTCTGGATTTCCCCCCCCTTGCAGGTTAAACCAAATGTCCAGCTCTTTTAAACAAGGTCCTTTCCATGGAGACTTTAAGGAGCTGATTGTAGTCTCTGGTCTAGGCTCCGGAAGCTGTTCCAGTAGTATATAGGAGCCATAAATGAGCCACAATGGACCAGGAGAGAATTCTCCACAGGCAGCAGCATATCAAACCTATGCATGAAATCCTATACTGCACTTCCTTCCAAGCCCTAGCATGGGGAGGTGCCAAGAATGAGAGAAGCATGCAAAGATTTTAGGCTGCAGTACAGTTGGTAGGCAGTCCTGGATAATCTCAGACAGCCCTCAGGTTGTCCTGCTTGCACCAGGGGCTGTTTAAGCCCATACAGTAACTCTGGATCCAGGGAGTGCAAATGTAGCCTAAAGCCCTCTTTGTCCCTCCTCTCCTTTTGGAGACACAGCACAGAATCTAGCCTCAACTCCTTAAGTCTTTTCCTCTCTGTACACCAATTTCTCCATTGTTTCTCTCCATATTAAATATTTAGAGACAATGAACCAGATTCTGGCCTCACGTGTACCGGTATGCAAAATATACTCTGTTGGCTTAAAGAGAATTTCTTTGGATTTAAACCAGTGTGAATCAGGGCTAATATTTGACCTTGGATGTGCTAAATGAAGTGGGAACCAAGCAGGCTCATTTGAGGGCAGAGTTTGTTTCTTAGTTTGATGTTCAAGAACTGGAAAAGGTACAGAAAAAGGTGAAAGGGAGCATGGGATATCTTTCCTCCACACCTTTTCAATAAAGAGGGATTGAAAGGGGTGGAAAGAATTAATTTCTAGTAGAGTTTGGGCAGTGTCATTTAAATTTGTCAGCTAAATTTGAGTGTCAGTTCAGTTTGTTTTGTAGTACTAAAATTGGACCTGTTTTGTACTAAGGTCCCATTTTATCTGAAACATCAATGTTTGTGGGATGGTTTAGATAAATGTTTCCAGTTTTGGTGCATCTCTCAGTACTAGTTTAATGGCATCACTGAAAAAGCTGGACATAAAGAGAAGGTAGACTATAAATGGAGAAGGAAAATGGCACTCAGGTTATTTTGTAAGCAGTGAGAAGGAAGATCAAATGGAAGTGCAGGAATGCTTATGGGAATTTTCTAAAAATACCACCTGGGGACTTTGTATTTATGGACTCATTTTAAGTAATAATTTCAGTTAAACCCCTGTTATTATTTTATTATTAGTTTTATTAAAGTAGTGCCCAGATGTCCCACTTAAAATTGTGGCTCCATTGTGCTCATCCCATACATTCATACGCACAGAGAGAAAGAGACAGTCCCTGTCCCAAAGCTTACAATCTAAATAGTCAAAACAGGGAGAAGGAATGTAGTAATATCCCCATTTGACAGATGAGGAATTGAGGCCCAGAAAAACTAAGTGACTTATCCAAAGTCAGATAGGAAGAGTTAGGAATTCAGCATAGCTTTCCTGAGACCCAATCCTCTGCCTTAACTCCAAGATCATCATCTTTCTCTGCCCTATCTGCCAAAACGAGCAACTCATGCTCTCAGTGTCACACGAAGAAACAGTGACCCCTTTAAGTGGGAAAAAAAGATGCTTAAGAATGATTGAAACTGAGCATTTATCTTCATCTCGATCAAGGAAGAAATGTAAATCTTTACTGAAGGTGTGAATTCATAGCAACAAACACTCACAGTGAGGAAAAGTATTCAGGAGATAAATGGAATTTATCTGACAGTGTAAGTTCAAACTAAAATCTAAAGTGATGCAGTGAACAATGTATAACAAGATTTCAGTGACTCCTAGTGCCTTTATAATCTGCCTAGTCTTTTGAAAATGTTTCCTATATAAATGTTTATCCCAGCTGTCTAGCAAGATTAAGGGCTTTACTCGTTGAGTGCCATGTTCTCCTGCCAGGCTTCTTTACATAGAGTACTTCCATCAGGGATGTGGTCATAGTGACTAACTGCCTAGTGCACGTTCAAAAGGTCACACATGCTGCCTTCTAGTATATTTACTACACATCAAGGATCAGTCATGTATTTTCCTTACTTTTTATGGGGGAATGGGCGAACCGTGGCCATGGGGAGCTGTGGGTGGCTGTGCCTGCGGATGGTCAATGTAAACTGTCTCGCGGCCCACCAGGGGATTACCCTGATGGGCCACAGGTTGCCCACCACTGCCTTAGACTGTGCTGGTGCTCACCCTGACCTGAGCCTCTAGACTTTGCTGATGCTTACCCTTACCTGGGGCTCATAGACTGCGTAGTCGCTCTGCCATGATTGCAGACCAGAGCCTACTCACTGTTTACTGCCCCGAGGGCCCAGGGCTCATAGACTGCCATACTGCTCTGCCTGGCTGGAGGGCCAGAACACTAGGGGCAGCTAGTTTCCCCCCTTTTGAGCTCACCTTTACAGGTATGTGACAGCGAGGAGGCATGGCCTCTCTCAGAGACTGACAGGGATGGCCATACAGCCTACAGTCACATATTGAGGAATTATGTCTTGTACATGGATAACAAGACCAAGAGCTATAATGGTAAAAATTTAAAAAAATACCCAAAGAACAAAACAAGAGTTTTTGAAAGAATATAAATTAATACTCAAGAACATAAGCTAACCTCCAACTATTGGAGACAACTTCCCTGAGGCTGGTTATCCCATCACTTCCTACTGATGGGGTTTCTAGCACTTTCACTGATGCAGCTGGTGCTAACTTTGTCAGCCAGGATACTGGATTAAGTGGACCACTGGTCTGATGCCGTGTGGCAATTCCAATTTCAAATTGCGCAACATGAGCAAATGTTCCTTCATATGAAACCACAAAGCTCACTTCCACGACTGACTATGGTCTATTCAAAGCCATATCTCTCCTGTGTTTTAAGGTGTGAATAAATAAATGCAGCTGATCGATGTCTTCAGAGATAAGCAACTACCACAGTAATCAGTGCTCCTATGACCATGGCATTTATAAGGTTAATGTTTCCTGAATACGACCTCTGGTAAATTACTTCCCCTATGCGCTGTTTCAATTCAATTTCATTCTTGCAAAGTTTTCAGTAATAGTATCACTAGGCGATGCTGAGCTGAAGTTTCCTTTGGATCTGAAGTTGTATAATTGAACTATTGAACTGATGCCTACCCACCACTTTCTCTGATCAGAGTCCATGGTGACAAAACTCTTCTTTCCTGTTTGATGATGCCTTGTTTTGATTTTTTTAATTTTGATGCGCAGCATTGTGTGTTTATTTGTGGCTTTCCCTGAACCACAAAAGAATCGGTTACCTTTGATAATAGTACTTTGCATTTATAGACCACCTTTCACCACAGGCTTTCTAAGCACTTTACAAACATTAAGCCTCACAAGAACTCTTTGATGTAGGTAAGCAATTGCAAGGTCATGGGGGTAGAGATTGTCATTATTCCATATATTTGTATAGCACTAAGCACAATAGGACCCTAACACGGTTGCCCTCTAGGCACTATTGCAATATAAATATTTTTATCATCATCATCACCATTTTTACACGCAGGGAAACAGGTTCAAAGAGATATTGGGGGAGATTTTCAAAGGCTGATCCTTCATAAACCCCACACCCCAAACACAAAACATTCAGAGAAAAGACGTGGAGAGCTTTCTGTAAACCTCCCCAGAAGATGGGTGTATTTAATATATCCGGTAGTTCTTTACCTCAGTAATACTGCTGTGACCCTTCTGCCTGCTAATGCTGACAGCAAAAAGGGCCTGATTCAGTTTTCTAGGGGTTCCTTCTCAAAACATAAATAACTCCTCCTCAGGCCCCAACACAGAAACCTGGGAAACTATATCTACCATTCTGGGTGCCCTTGATGGACAGTACTTCTTCACTCACAAGCTCTGAGTCCAGGGGCTTAAACCAAATAGAACTTTATGGAGAGAAAGAGGAGTAAAGAGGAACAATAGAATAGATTTGGGAAAGCCAGCACTTAATATATTAAAAATATCTATTAGGTAAGATTTCCATCCCCTGAAGGAGCTTTTTTAACAATAATCCCAACCTCAGTCCTCCTTTGGCTGCTGTGAGTGACTAATGTGTTCTGTCACTTCCCTCCTTCCCAGCTCCCAACTCACAGTTTGCTGTCAAGAGTTGGTGGAGTTCAAGAAGTCTGGCAAATCTGTCTTCAGCCCCTAAGGGAAGTGTTGCCTGGGCTGCTCTGGGGGCTCTACCACCGGACCCAGCTGAAGTGATTTTAGCTGTGGGGCTGGGCAGGGAGACTAGGGTGACCAGATGTTCCAATTTTATAGGGACGGTCCTGATATTTGGGGCTTTTTCTTATATAGGCACCTATTACCCCCCACCCCCTGTCCCCATTTTTCACACTTGCTATCTGGTTACCCTAAAGTAGACCGCCACCTAAGGTGGGCTGCTATTATCTGTGGTTTTAGCCCAAGCCTCGGTCTAGCTTTGCCTGCTGCCTTGGCTCTGCCCACCACCTCAAACCTGCCTCTGTGCTGAGTCTGTAGAGAGGGACTAGTAGTATGTAGACCATTAAGAAAGTCCTCAATGCAAGAGAAGCACTTCCAGCAGAAAGCAAGAACCCTTTCTCCCCATCTCCCTTTTTCCTAGCCAGGCTTCCTTACCCAGCTGTGCCTGATTACGGTTTCAGTCAGGATGACCCCTCATCTCAGGCACATTTGGTGTAGTTCTGTTGTACCTTCATTTCCCAACAGGGTCAATAGCATTTTATTGCCCCCAAACTAAATATATATATATAATGCCAGCAGAGAGCTTCCTCCAATGGAGCCTCAGTCCACCTGGAGTTCTGAAGCAGCTCTGGGCTGCTCTTCTCTCTGTTCACTAACAGGAATCAATAATGAGCTCCCCACTCTCTAAGGCTTCAGGTGCAGGGTTTACACCGCTCATTACTGTACATTAAAAATAGGGTTCCACTAGCCCAGGAAATCACCTACTTAATTCAAATATAATTGTTTGCCATCTTTTTAAAACAAATTGCTTTGATATTTTTTAATTCATCACTTTTCACCTGACTTTATCAGGGAAAGCTGCAGGAGGGACCACCTTGGCGACAGAAGCCATTTTAATTGTGTATATTACAGTACCTCCTCGAGGCCCCAATCCCTATTGAGGTCTTATTGTGCTAGGCACTGTACAAACGCCTACTAAGTGCTGCCTCAAAGAGTTCGCAGTCAAGTTAGATAAGCCCAACAAAAGGAAACAGAGAGGTTAAATTACTTGCCTAAGGGCAGATAACAGTTCAGGTTGCCTGTCCAGTGCCCAAACTCCTGGACCACACTGCCACACATAGAAGCATGTACAGCATCAGTGAACCTTCCTCATTCTGTCCTGCCAATGTACTTCATCCTTAATCTGGAGGAAACACCTCAGGGATTGGGATCAGTCTTTTGTTCCTTCAATCTGCCAGCTGAGAGGGGGATGGGGGGCGGGCATGAGTGCTAACGAGGATGGTACTTTTGTGATGTTGACATTTTCTGCTGGAAACCAGAATCCTTTGCTTATGTTTAGCTGTTTTAAAGATTTTTTTTTAAATATACACAGTAAAGGCTTTTTGGGGGTAGGCTTTGTTTTTCTTCTGGGCCCTATCCTCAGCTGGTGTAAACTGGTGTAGTGTAACTCAAGTTGGTGAAGTTAATGGAGCTATGCCGATTTACATTCACTAAAGGAGGAAGGATCTGCCCCTCTGTACTGAATACACTCCTCTCCTACATTGGTATGTGATTGCAGAATATTCATTAGAAGACCTCAGCATCAAACATATATGTGTAAAGAAGCAGATCCAGCGCTACCATGCTACTTATATGAAGGTCATGCCAAGAAAAATAACCTAATAGGACCACCACTCCCATCATAGGTAAGGTAGTAACTCCCATTGATTTCAATTAGATCTGTAAAAAGAAGAACAGGAGTACTTGTGGCACCTTAGAGACTAACAAATTTATTAGAGCATAAGCTTTCGTGGACTACAGCCCACTTCTTCGGATGCATATAGAATGGAACGTATATTGAGGAGATATATATACACACATACAGAGAGCATAAACAAACAGCATAAATTAGATCTGTGCTCATCTACCTGAGGATAGAAATAGTCCTTAGATATATAGCTGTGTCAGAGCTTCATTCTAGCTGCTTTGAGTTAAGCACTGAATAGAAAAAGCTGGCTAGTACATTGAGTATGTTTTTAAACGTACGTCCTTTGGGCCAGATTCAGATCTCAGTTACAGTGATGCAAATCTGGTGTAACTACACTGATTTCCCAGTGGTGTTAACGCTAGATTTACACTGTTGTGACTGAGATCAGAATTTGGTCTCCTGCTCAGTTTGTGGGAATGGAAATTAGAGTGAACAGGAAAATAAATACCCACTAAATAATGAATGTATTAGACTTTAATCACCCTTTGCAGACCTTTCCCCATACTTTATCAGAAACACAGAGTGCAATCTTCAAACATGTATTTTAATAGGATGTTTCAATCCCACATTTCGATATAGAAATGGACACTTAGGTGCCTCAATTTTGAGTTTTTTTGGGGCAGGGATTGTCTTTGTGCTATTTATTTGTAAGAGCCTAGCACAAAGGGACCGTGATCCTGCCTGTGGTCCCCCCTACACACTGCTCTAATAGAAATAGTAAATAACAATGTGTGATGGGGTGGACTAGGCCCAGAGGCCTCCGGGCCCTGCCATACTCATCTCAGAAAAAAAACAAAAAAAAAACAATAGAGAGGTCCTCCAAGCTGGCTAGAGTGGCTATGTGGGACACAGCCAATAAGAGGGGCTGCAAGGGGCAGCCAATCAGTGCCTAACAGGCTCATATAAAAGGAGCTGCATAGCCAAAGTGAGTTCAGTCTGCTTGCAGGGACTAGAGGAGCAAAAGTTGCTCCTGACTGGCTACAGGGGCTGTAAGGGCAAAGACAGGTAGTTTCTAGCAGGGACCAAGGAAGGGAGTGAGTGGCTGCCAGGACTCAATTAAAACAGGCTATGGGGCAGTCGCCCAGGGAAATGCAGTTAGTTAAATGGATGTAGCAAATGGCTGCTACTTAGAGGGTTCCTGGGCTGGGACCTGAAGTAGTGGGTGGGCGAGCCTGAGTCCCTCTCCCTCCCCACAAACAGCCATTAGGGAAGAGGCTGTGCCCTGAAAAAGGAGTTTAGACAGGCCTAGGGAAGGGACTGTACATGGAACTGTTACCCCTGGAAGAGGGCTGAACTGAGACTGACCCAGCTGGAGAGCTGGGGTCAGAGGATTAAAAAGCATGTGAAGAGCCTCCAGGGAGAAAGCCCTGGGAGTGCTGCTGCATCCCAGAGCAGGAACCTTTGCACGCAAGCTGGCCAACTAAGGTACTGAGATAGGCCCTATTGGTCAGACTGAGGACTGAGCCCAGGGAAGGTGGCAGGGACACGATCAACTGAGGATACCAGGATGGGCTCCATTGGGCTGTTTAAAGGCTGGGGAGGGCTACAGGGCTTTGAGGTAGGCCCAGTTGGATTGTGTACCCCAAAGGCAGAACATTGAGTAATGGTCTCAAGTTGCAATGGGGGAGGTTTATGTTGGATATTAGGAAAATCTTTTTCACTAGGAGGGTGGTGAAGTACTGGAATGGGTTACCTAGGGAGGTGGTGGAATCTCCTTCCTTAGAGGTTTTTAAGGTCAGGTTTGACAAAGCCCTGGCTGGGATGATTTAGTTGGGGATTGGTCCTGCTTTGAGCAGGGGGTTGGACTAGATGACCTCCTGAGGTCCCTTCCAACCCTGATATTCTATGATTCTATGATGCTAAGGGACTTGTTTTGTTTAGTTTTCGCACATGGATAGAGTAGTGACTTGGCCAGAGGGCTGAGTCACTGAAGACATGCTTGACAAGTGTAGTGGCTGATGGGGGAGCACTGGAAGCCAAGAAATCGAGGGAAAACTGCAGGCATGCACAGACTTGATGAGGGACCACTCGCAAGAGGTCGGTGCCACCCCATTATACAATGACACAACATAACCCATTTATGCACCCACATGCTGATCTGAGTACCTAAGTATGTTTGGGTGTCATATGAAAGGAGTCATGTTTGAAAATGGAGATTGCAGTAAGAAGAGTGCCTATTTTTCAGGGCTTTGGAGCTGTGCTCCGGCTCTGCTTCAGCTCCAGGCAAAAACCTGCAGCTCCACTGCCCCAGAGCTGCTCCAGCTCCAGGCTCCGCTCCAAAGCCCTGCTATTTTTCCAGTCCAACTAGTATAGAAAGCTATGTTCCCCATTAGAGTCATAATTCACGTGATCCAACAATGTAAAAGAAACACCCTCCTCTGCATTTTCATTGCTATTAAATAGCATACTTTGCTCTTTTGATCAGGGAATAGCCCTCTACATCTGACTCTGTCACCTTTCTGACTTTTTCACTATTGAAGGGCAGAATGGCAAGTTAACCATCTGTATTGGGAATTTATCTCGCAATTCATTGGGTCCATATTCTGAGCTTTTATGACTATAAATGCCAAAGACGCTCTGGGTCAGTGATGTCTAAGGTTCTTTCACTTGTTTCTTTACTTGACTAAACTTAAAGCAGGCCCCTTTGTGAACTTGCTTTGGCTGCATTGACAACAATTTACTTTTAAGGACAATGTCAGTGTTCCTTGCTTTCAAGAGGAAAGTCACAATAAATCCTTCACTTTCATCACATTCTTTCTGGAGAGGGGCCCCAAATCCACATCTGGATCCAGATCTCAAATACCAAAATGTTCAGGGGGGTTGGATCTGGGTTTGGGGCTGTCTACTTTTTTCTTTTCAAATTTTTTTGAAAATTTCAAGGAAGAACAATTTTATCTCCACTCCCTTGGGTGCCTTTTCATTTCATTTATAGACTGCTAGGCACTCCATGTGAATTACAATACTAATTAATTAAACATCACAATCCCCCTGCATTGTAGGTAAGGATGATTATCCCCATTTTACATGGGGCACATCATCCCTGTGTAAATCAGGAGTAACTGTTGAAATCACTGGGGTTTTCTGTGTAAAATTGGTGCCAGAGAGAGAAGAAGCAGGCCCAGCAAATTAAAGACCCGATTTTAACCACCCTCATATATGCAATTCCCAATATGGTGATTATTTGGGGTCACAAGTAGGAGATGAGTTGTGATGAGATTTTCAACGGAGGGGGGCAGAGTGGGTGTGGGTGTGCTCAGTGAAGGCTGGAAGAGTGCCAATAGGAAGGGTTATGTTGGCATCGGTGGCTTCAGTGCATTTCCAAACCATGCTCTGGCACCCAGGCAGAATGAGGCACATCACGGGTAGTTGGGGATGAAGCAGAGCTGGAGCCAACAAAAACAACTCAAAAGGGTCAGAAGTTGGGAGCAGGATATTCACAAACATGACTGAGAGAGACAGGAAGACAGAGGAGCTTGGTGAAGGATTGGACCTTTTCCAGAGTCCTAATGCAGCCAAAACCTGAGTGTGTCCAGACCAAGGTGATCAGACTTCCCAATATTAATGGGACCATACCGATATTAGGGGCTTTATCTTGTGTATATATAATTATACCTCCTCCCCAAAAAGTGTCTCAATTTTTCACACTTGCCATCTGGTCACCTTAGCCCAGACCATGCCCTCCCACGTCTCTGTCCTGATTCACCGCTTGGGCATATAAACAAGTGTAGGGAATGCAGAAGGGGGTGCCACTACAGGGCTTAATCCTGCCAGGTCCTGAGCACTCTGTCCCCTATCCAGCAAAGCTCACAAATCAGTGGGACTATTCAAAATGCTTAAAGTTAAGCACATGCTTAAGTGCCATGTTGGTAAGATATAGAGTGCTCAGCATCTTGCAGGATGAAGTCGGAAGTGACTTGTCCGAGGTCAAACAGTGCGTCAGCAGCAAAATAAGGTATAAAAGTTGACTCCTGTATCTCTGCTCTAACTTCCAGATTTCCATCCCAAGCAGCTCTTTCATTTAATGCATTTGCTCTTGAACTATATTCAGTGAGGTTGCTAGTTTCTGATTTAGCCACAACAGCTGTATTTATGATGGCTCCACAGATACCTCTTGATCTATGTCCCACTGGAATTGTCTATCAACACCTTTTATGAGTTACTTGATTTAGAATATGTATTATGAATGTTGGGAGTACTCTTCTGACAATGACTTGTTTATGTTGCTCACGTTGATCTTAGTTCAGTATGTTTATTAGACCTAGTCTCCCTGTCAGTGTATTACATTGGCGTAATATAGATCTTTATCTGCTGTGTCCTTTGATTTCTCTAACCATATGGGAGATGTACCAACTCTCCAAGTTTTATCAATTGTCTCATTAAGATATTACAAGTTTTTCTCCACTAAATCTAAGCAGTTCCTCGAATTTACATGCTGGACATAAAGTGATTCTATCTACTCCCTTGGTTAAATTAGTGTGGCTTTTTCAGATTATACTGGGTGCTAGTTGAAAGGTAAGACTCTGATAAATAGAGTTAAAAACAAACACAATTATTTTAAAAAATTGTGCATAGAAGGTGTGTGATACCTTCTAGTTCTTGCACAATTATGCCTTTTGCTTCCCCGAAGTTAAAGTGGTAGAAACCTACTAATGTAGACAATTATACCAGTATAAATGTGCTTATGCTGGTATACCTTATTCCTGTACAAGAAGGGGAATAAGGTCTGGTCCACACTAACCCCCCACTTCGAACTAAGATACGCAACTTCAGCTATGTGAATAACGTAGTGAAGTCCAAGTACCTTAGTTCGAACTTACCGCGGGTCCAGACGCGGCAGGCAGGCTCCCCCGTCGATGTCGCGTACTCCTGTCGCCGAGCAGGAGTACCAGCGTCGACGGCGATCACTTCCGGGATCGATCCCAGAAGATCGATTGCTTACCGCCAGACCCGGAGGTAAGTATAGACCTACCCTAAGCTATACCAATATAAGGGTAGGTCTTCACTACGGGGGGGGGGGGTCGATTTAAGATACGCAAATTCAGCTACGCGAATAGCATAGCTGAATTCGACGTATCGGAGCCAACTTACCCCGCTGTGAGGACGGTGGCAAAATCGACCTCCGGGGCTCCCCGTTGACGGCGCTTACTCCTACCTCCGCTGGTGGAGTAAGCGCGTCGATTTGGGGATCGATTGTTGTGTCCCGACGAGACGCGATAATTCGATCCCCGAAAGATCGATTTCTACCCGCCGATTCAGGCGGGTAGTGTAGACCTAGCCTAAGGCACTTTTATCCTGGTATAACTGTGTCCACACTAGGTTTTGTACTGGTATAAATATTTGGTTTAAAAAAATCACACCTCTAACTGACATAGTTGTATCAATACAAAGACAGTACATAGACAGATTCATTTTGGATGACTGGTGCTATATAAAAGGCAAGCTTCTTTCTCATTTTTTTACTATTATTCCTGACCTTCTCCCACTGCAGCCATCTCCCTGTTCATTAATGTCCCAAATGGCTTCCTCCCCTCACAGCTCCCACCCATACCCAGCACACAGACTGGCTGGTCTTCTCCCACTCCTTCCCCAGCACAGACTCCCAGAGCTGCAGAGGGCACAGTTTTCATTCCTTGTCCCTTCCCCCTCCTCTGGCCCCAACATTGGTTGAACAAACTTCTGGTGTTGCTTTGTTTCATTATACCTCGGTGCTGTCTCAGATCATTCCTAAAAAGCTCCCCTCCTCTCGACAGCTTCTTAATAAACATTCTTGATCCCTTTCTCTATCATTGCTTATATTTTCTCTTTTTCACAAAGCTCATACACAGCCTGTATCTTATTGCTTCTTGCTCATCTCTTCTACTTTCTTCTCTTAGTAAATTGTGTTCCAGGCTCATTCTGTCTTTCCTAAGAAGCTTGGGGCCAAATTGTGGCTTTTAGGTCACTAACCCCAGTCAGCAGCGATGATGAACCTCCCATTCCAAAGGGAGCCTGGGGGAATATTGTGCCTCAGGATGGTGTGGCCTGTGGGGGCGTTGCTCTGCAGGCGAATGCGGAAGGGGCACAGCCATTGTCACTACTCTTTTATGCTCCTCCCTGCTCCCTTAGGTAAATATGTACCCTGGGATGTACTGAGTGTCCCTCATCCCTTTGGGATCACACGCATCTCATGGGGCAGTTTAGGGAGCACTCCCCCAAGTACAGAGACTACAATTATGGATCTTTGGGGCAGGAACTGTCTTTTTGTTCTGTATTTAAGAACATAAGAATGGACATATTGGGTCAGACCAAGGGCCCATCTAGCCCAGTATCCTGTCTCCCCACAGTGGCCAATGCCAGGTTCTTCAGAGGGAATGAACAAAACAGGTAATCTAGTGATCCAACCCCTGTCACTCATTCCCAGTTTCTGGCAAACAGAGGCTAGGGACACTATTTGTACTGCATCTAGCACAATGGGATCCTTGTTCTGGGACTCCTCTGTGCTACTAAAATGCAAATTGATAATGAATAATAAATGGGGAGGAGTGGCACCTTGTCTTCCCCACCCCCTTATATGCCGACATAAAGGCCTGGTGGGTGAGGTAATATCTTTTATTGGAACAACTTCTGTTAGTGAGAGAGACAAGCTTTCGAGCTTACAGAGCTCTTCTTCATGCTTGTCTCTCTCACCAACAGAAGTTGGTCCAATAAAAGGTATTACCTTACCCTCCTTGTCTCTCTAGTATCATGGGACCAACATGGCTACAACAACACTGCATACGTACAGGCCTATCACAGTCAAGGCCATTGTATATAAAGTAGCACTGCAAGGATCACAGGAAATCAGGGTCAAACCAACAGATAGAAGATATCTAATGATATCCAGGGCTGGCCATACCATTTTATTGCCAGGCTTGCATAACATTTTGCCCCTCTACCTAGTCACCCTGCAGAAAAAAATTACTGACTCCAGTCCTGGCCACCCAAAATAGCTCCTTGCCTTTTGTCCACTGGGATGACACCACACCCTGCATTCATGAGAATGGACAAAACTATCCAAGTTTTATAAATCAACATGGTAAACATGTGTGATGGAGAACAAGGAATGTCTCTACTTTCAGGCCCCATTCCTGCTGGTTTCACAGCAAGCACTGTGTGGTCCTGGTTTTTGTAAGCTCTAGCAGATGGGCCACCTGGAGGAGTTGCTGGCCAGCTGAGATTGGCAGAAGGCTGGATAAGCACATGTGAACCTCAGGGTACACGCCTCAGGTCTGTCATCCAATAATGCTGCCAGCCTGTTCATGATGAATACTACCAATGAGTGCCCCCCTCCCACATATACTGGACTTGATTCTCGTTTGCCTTATGGAGCCATTTACACTTTTGCAAAGTGAGCTGTGCTCACTGGGAAGTATTTTACACTTCCATGTCACAGGTGTAAATGGTGACAAGGTGCCAGAGTGCACAGAGGAGAATCAGCCCTCTGTGCTGCATGGTCTTCAAAATCAGGTTAATACTAATTACTGACCCACTTTACATGGGCGTTGCAAGGGCAGATTCATTCCTGCTTGTGCAGAGTTTTGAAGATATAAGTCCTATCTAAGTGCTCAACGTTAATGTTTTTATTCAAAGGTGAACAGCAAAATGTTTAAGAAAACCCTTGTTTGTAAGAATCTAAAAAGACTAAAGACAAATGTAAATGTAAGGTTTTATTATTTTACCCTTGGAGAACTAAAAACCAGGTTTGTCTTTAAAGTCACAACATTAGAAAAGTGGCCTCTGATCTCAGGGAGGACAAGTTCCTTTGATGTGTCTGAAAAAATCTGAATCACAAAGAGAAGTTGCAAAATTGCATGAGGCATATTATCTCTGCACATTACTTTGTTTTTCTTTTCATTTCCAACTGAACACAGGTGCAGCAGGAAAAATGTTCACTTTTAGCTAAGTTAAATATAAGATAAAAAGGAATTTGTTTTTGAGTTATTGAGTGAAAAGGGGCATCTAACATTGTCAAAAAGGACAGACATATATTTCCCCACTCTTCTAACAACCCAGATATAATTCAGCTATCACTCAAAACATTTTGCCTTTGCACTGAGGGTGAGCATGAGAAAATGTACCCTTATCAGAACATTTTGGAGAATGTTATGATGGAGCGATAATAGAGACTAATAGGGGATGTCTACACTTCACACTAAGACTGGGATCTTATTCAGGTTTGAGCCCAAGCCCTCCTTCTGTCTGCACACAAATCAGTGTGACTTGGCTCTGCAAGCACTCAGGGCCCAGGACCTTTCTGGGGGGTTAGGTCAGAGCCTGAGTCCACGCCCTGTCGTTTTGCAGTGTGGATGCAGCTTAAGGCAGAGAGCTGAGTCCAGGGCTGCCCAGAGGCAAAGCGTTTTCGGGGGCCCCTTCCATTAAAAAAAAGTTGCAATACTATAGAATACTATATTCTCATGGGGGCCCCCGTGGGGCCTGGGGCAAATTGCCCCACTTGCCCCCCCTCTGGGTGGCCCTGGCTGAGTCAGAAGGTCTGCATAGTGCAGGGTGGAGGCATGTTAGCATGGCTGTAAGTCCTGGATCCAACAATTGTAAACCCAGGTCTACAGTGCAGTGTGGATGCTCGAGTGCAGACTTGGAAACATTGAGTAACAAGCCTAGATCCCACAGACCTGGTTTACAATGCAGTGTAGACATACCCATAGAGGGTTAGCAGTGTGGTTAAAGCATTGGACTGAGAGTGAGAAAGTCTGTCTTTAGTCTTCAGTTCTGCCACAAATTTCCAGTGTAAAGCTTGTGCCAGTTAATTAATATCTCTTTGCTCCAATTCCCCATCTGTAAAATTCCTTTCCCCCAATTCTTTGAGTGTTTTATCTATTTAGATCTAAAGCTCTTCAGGGAAGGGACTATCCTTGTGCTGTGTGTTTGTTCTGCGCTTAGCACAGTGGCATCCTGACGTCGGGCCTCTAGATAATAATACAAAAATAATAATAATGGCACGTCTCATTCAATCACATGTTTATAGTGGCAGGCATGCCATTCGTTGTGTTTAACTGTCATTCTCCTCAAAATCTCTGGGAATTCGTTACTGTACCCAGTTTGGTTGAAGTACAGACCTTTATACAGTTTGCTTTTGAACCATGTGAATGTAATTTTTGAAAATGTGCAATTTTACCAGTTGTCCTTCGTGAGCCTACCAGCTATGCACGATTTCAGTGCAAGCAGCTGGGCGCCACTTCTGCAAAAGAAAGCTGAGGGCCCTAAGACATGTTTTTGATATGAAATGAGTCTGTAAGGAGGGAATGTCTCCCAAAGAATCACCTTGCTAGCCATCTGTGACAATCAGGTCTAGACACCCCAGGAGAAGAATAGGGGATCTGAACCCCAAAGAATAAGCAATTGAGCTAACTAATTGTATACAGTACTATTGTACTATAGAAGTGTATCAAGTAACGTCTTGTAGGAAAGCTGCCTGTCATGTTGATCAATATTGCTTATAGTTTCTTTGTACTCCCCCATCTGTCTGTCTGCATTCATCTTTGTCTCTTGTCTTATCTTTTTGTTCTGTGTTTGTACAGTGCCTAGAACAATGGGGTTCTGGTACATATTTGGGACTCCTAAATAATCAATGGCTGCTGAAGCTGTGTCCCATCTTTCAACTTGAAATTTAAATTAAATTTCAAATAATTATGATTATTAACACTAGTCATTTCTACATCACCTACCACCGAAGGATTTTCATAGCACTTTATGAATACTAAGCTGCACAGGAACACAGTGGGGTTATTAATTTATTTTATTATTTGATGGAGAAACTGAGGTACAAAGAGGATGAGTGACATACAGGAAAGCGGTGGCAGAGCTGGGAATACAACTGAACTCTCCTGACTCTCATTCCTGTGCTAAAGCGCAAGATTATTCTTCCTTCTTGGAGTCACTTCATATTCGCGAATTGCAAGTGTCCAGTACTTCAATGTTTGGTCGCGTTGGGAAGAGTTTGAGAGAGAGAGATTTAGAATTTAGCTGTGAACCTTTTTGCTTACTTCTGATTTTAAATTTATTTGATTCTTGGAAGGTGCTTTGAGATACTTGTAGGCTGAGCGGGACAGATGGATAAATATAAAGGTTAACTCTTTCGGCATTCTATTTAGAGAAAAAAAAGTAGGAACTGGAAATGTTTCCTGTTTTTGAAAGAATTCTGAGTTTTGTCCTAATGTATTAAAAAAAGCAAAGAAGTGATGGCTGAAAAAGGTTGAATTTCGTTGTCTGGAATTTTATGCTTTTTAGCTTGGAGTTCATGATCTAAGCAACTGCTTAATATCGTCCCTCTGAGGAAACTAGTAAAGTCCAGCTACATATGGAATGAAACAAAATCCAACTTTGAAAATAATTTACAATGTATGATGAGAAAATGGACTTTTATGACCACAGGTTTATAGAGGGACGGGAGACCCCCTTTAGAAATGCTCTGTTTTTTATATAACATGTATACTGCAAATTATCCCATTAAAAATGTATGCATTGCCTTTTACATTTCTGACATCCACGGCCAAATTCTGTTCTCCTCTATGCTGGGCAATAGCAATAGCAAAACAGAGGGGATTCCACTGGTATATCTGGAAGCAATGAACACCATAAAATTTATACTGTGAATTTCATCATAATAGCTGTGAGCTAGATAGGCCAAATGAGCAAATAAAACACTCCATAGATGATCCTCAGAATATGTAACATTCACTTCATGAATTGCTCTAAATTCTCCTTTGCAGGGGTGGCCAACCTGAGCCTGAGAAGGAGCCAGAATTTACCAGTGTTCATTGCCGAAGAGTCACAGTAATACGTCAGCAGCCCCCCATCAATTCCTCATCTCCACCCCCGCTCCTAGTGCCTCCCGCCCACCGGCAGCCCTGCCAGTCAGTGCCTCTCCCTCCCGCACCTCCCGATCAGCTGTTTTGTGGCATGCAGGAGGCTCTGGGGGGGAGGGGGAGGAGCGAAGGTATGGCAGGCTCAGGGGAGGCACAGGAAGGGGTGGAGTGGGGGCAGGGCCTGTGGCAGAGCCAGGGTACATTGGAAAGTTGGCGGCTGTAGCTACAGCCCCGGAGTCGGTGCCTATACAAGGAGCCACATATTAACTTCTGAAGAGCTGCATGTGGCTCCAGAGACATAGGTTGGCCACCCCTGCTCCTTTGCTTAGGAAGAACTTAATGGAACATCTGGAGTATTGGCCAGGCAATAATAAACAATTAAGCTTTAGTTTTTGAGGGCTTGATTCTCCACTGCCTTGTACCCTATGAAATCATCTACAGGAGTGGAGGATGGAAGAGGGATCAGTCTGATGCATGTGCTGCAGAAGAATTATCAATGATGTCTCAACATTTTCTGGATTCAGCTAGAGCAATGTGGTATGTGTGTGTGTGGGGGGGTGTCCATCCAGTTGTGAGGGACTGTCAGGTGAGGAAAGCAATATTTTGATGGATTTATGCTCCACTTCAGCTTAATCCAAGCTGAAATAGTATACTAGACATTTTCTGCCTTATAGTTCAAATTTCCAGTTTTTGATGTTTATTTTATATACATTATGATCTTTTTCAGAAGGAAACATTGCTGTTTAATAGTGCTTAAATATTTATTCTCTCATAAACTAGCCCACAACTACCTTTAAATTCTGTACTGGAGGGCGCCTTGCTGGTCCCTGCGAGGGCGGCAGTCAGGCAGCCTTTGGCGGCTTGCCTGCGGGAGGTCCGCTGGTCCCACGGCTTCGGCGTACCCGCCGCAGACTTGCCGCCAAATCCGTGGGACCTGCGGACCTCCTGCAGGCAATTCGGCGTACCCGCCGCCGAATTGCCNGTCCCTGCGAGGGCGGCAGTCAGGCAGCCTTTGGCGGCTTGCCTGCGGGAGGTCCGCTGGTCCCACGGCTTCGGCGTACCCGCCGCCGAATTGCCGCCAAATCCGTGGGACCTGCGGACCTCCTGCAGGCAAGCCGCCAAAGGCTGCGTGACTGCCGCCCTCGCAGGGACTGGTAGGGTGCCCCCCGCGGCTTGCTGCCCCAGGCACGCGCTTGGAGCGCTGGTGCCTGGAGCTGCCGCTGCACATATGACCAGTCAGTCTGAAGGACCATGGCCCGAGTAATTGTTCCATACCCATTGTCCTGAGTTGTCCGGTTCCCTCTCTAAAAACAATGTATTAGATTAACTCGAAGGGGCAATCACCTCTGTTACCACAATGTGGTGGTAATAATCCTGCAATACATTTTTTTTATTCCAACATAAGGTAGTTCCAGGTTAAATGGCACAAACTTTTGTCTCTGTTTTCTTTGTGAACTGAGGCCCGTTGTCTGAGGAGCGTGTGTGTATGTGTACACATGTACCTCAAGCCAAGCACACGAGGGCAGAGAGATTCAGGAAGGTGATTTAATCTGTTCCAGTGTACCCTTAAGGAAACACCAGTAGCCAGGATATTAGCCTTTGGCTCCTTTCCTCTTCACACTCCTTCCTGCTGGAATTTGTAGGATTAAACTTCCTAGGGAAGGCCAAAACTATTTTTTTATTACAAATATTTAAACTCCTCAACAAACATACTCCTTTCATTCACCAGAGAAAGGTCCAGATAAAAAATCTGAATTTTGATACTGGCCCTTGTCTGCACAATGGATGGAAATAAAACATCCATGAACTCTGGCTAAGTTTGGGTCTGGATCTGAATGTTGTAGTTCAGGCCTATTCCTAGGTTAGTATTTCAGCTCCCTGTTACAAATCTGACAACCTCAGCACAGCTGGAGGTTAGTCTAGTACATCAGTTGTTGGCATGTGGAGCAGACTGCTAGAACTCTGCTAATAAAAGAGTCATTAACCCCATACCTGTTTGTTGTCCCTGGATTTGCTACTATGAGATGCTACACCTACAAAGGATATTAAAGCCTTCTTTGGTCCTGCCTTCATGGAAACACAGACAACAGAATTATTGCCCGTGCTTCAGCATCCTCCATTTTCCATCATCCTTGCTTCTACCTATTGGAGCACAGGTGTTTAAACTCCCTCTTGGGAAGGCAAAGATCCCAGCATGCCTCCTGCTGTAGCCCTGAAAGCTTCCTCCCAAAGCTACTGTGCTTTGCACAACACATTTTTGGAATGAAGTAAAATAATTGCATGAGAATTTTTTTTTGGCTGTCTCTTTCAGAGCTATAAACTGTAGCTTGGTTCTATCACAACATTACTAAGCAGTTTGTTCTCCATCAAACTAACAGCTAATCCAGATGTCAGAACTTGGCACCCCACCCTGCAAAAACACTGCTGAGCATAATGCTTCCTGCTGACCTTGGTTTCTACCTAGTAACAAGGTACTTAGATGTCCAGCTGTCTGTCAAATCCGTCTGCATGTCGTAATGAACTCATTCTCTCTGGTGACCAGACAGTGAACACAGGGTTGTAATAAACACCTGTGGCTGGTCTAAGTTACTGTGATTAGGTTTCCTAAGGGTATGTATTTTCTAAATACTGGTTTGCTGATGGAGGAGAAGAGAGAGCTTAAGATTCTGAGGATGTTGAAAAAAGATGCTACCCCTCTAGGTAGTGGGGTAGGAATTTTCTCCTTAGAGTCTCCTGTTGCCATTGGATTATTTTAGCTGTGTGTAGGCTTGAAAAATCTGGCACAAATGAACAAGATGGAAACTTTCATCAGGAGTCCTTACTTCCACTGACTCACCTGCACTGTGCCATGTGGCGCCTCCATGTTATCCAGCTTAGGCTCCAATGGGGCTAGGACTGCTGGAGTAGAAAGGTGGATTACAGCCACCTTTCTCCACTCCTTTATTAGCTGTGTAGAGTGTAGACTAGATGCAGCTGAAGACTCATTGCTTAGTGTTCCATTTTAATGGCCTCCTTTTTTAGGGAGTTTGTGGGGAAGGCAGATTAGCATTGTGTGTGGCTAATGCTGTTGCAAGCATTGCAAAGCATTTTGGGAAGAGTTAAAGGTGTGTAAGTGGGGAGTGGAAGTGTTTTTTGCAGGTACGAGAGGCCGAGGGGGGGAGAAAGAAGAAGAGAGCAGAGAACGGATTAACTCAACACTGCAGCTAGCAAGCTCAGTCCGAAGATAAGACGCCAAAAGCAAAAAGACCTGCCCACACAACCCAAACCTTTGCTCTTATTTCCCCAATCATTCCCAGTGCTGCACTTTTGAATGAGGATCCAGTAGCTACATGCAATCTAAAGCAGCTGCCTAACACAGTACAAAAATTAAACCCTGTTACTTTGTCTCTCCAACTTTGGTACAGACATTTTTGGAAGCTGAGTGGATGGAATTTTTAAATGTAGGCTCAGATTCACCAGACTGTCTGAGCCATGCTGGAAGACGGTGTATCTGGGGGAGGGATGAGGAAGGGCAGTTGTGGTATTAGACCACCTGTATAGGTCTCTGATCCTGGGACTGGCAGGTACCAGCTCCCTTGGGCCTCTAGGGCAACTGGAGATCAGGGGTATATAGTAGCTCCCTGGCCATGCCACTGTTCTTGACCAGACTCTTTATTTTGGGGCCAGTGAAAGCGGGAGGCATAGGAACAGCCAGGCTGTCCTATGCCACCTGGGAAATCTCCTACACCAATGCAATTCCCAATAGCCAAGTAAAGCTAGCTTTAAGTCTGTTTTGCACCACTGGAGTGGCAAAGCAGACTTAACAGGCTGGTGAATCTAACCCATCATCTGTCAGATGCTAGCATTTAATGAATTCAGTGCAGGGAGCCAGTTTAACAGCCCTAGAAGTCCTCTATCCATAGTACAGGCAGAGCACAGGCAGCAGCAGTGTAAGTTTTCCCCACATCAACCTCAGCTCTATCCTGGAGAGGCTGTTTGCTTCTGGCAAGATGACCCAGGATATATTTTATGATCGGTGCTGTAATGATAGTCATGATAGATGCTATCATTCATTTTATACCAATGACCTTAATACACAACTGATGTACATATGGCATCTTCCATAAATACATTTCTTTAATTTTACAGGAGACCTTCACACTTAAATGGAATAATGTTTTGTACAGTTAATCAGTGACCATAAACAACAAGTGCAGTACTGCATACGTGCAATGCATACACAACTCAGTCCCATGTGGGCCTGAATTTATCTATGAAAAAATTCCCCCCACATTTAAAACCTAGTGATTCAAAGCTCCCTAGGTACATGGGCAATCATCTAAATGCCAGTTCTATTCCTCTCTGCCACATCCTCAAAGGTTTCCCTTGTTACATTCTCTCAGAATGTTGCATAGATATGACAGAAAATTGATCTAGGTAACCATTTATTGATTTACCTTCTGGTAAGAAAAATTGTGTATTAACCTGAATTGCCCTAGTTCTTTCTTGGGCTCAGTTCCCTTCCTCCCCACACTGATACTCTGTAGAGGGGAAGATCCTTTTGTCTGGGGATGGAGATACTTAAAAAATACCCAGCTGTCTTTAAAAAAAAAATAGGTCATTCATATTTTCCAGTGTCTGAAAGAATAATCACATATAACAGCATATTCTATAATAAACTCACAGACAGAGCTGGCCCACATTATTCATCAAAATTTCAAACATAAATGAAAAAAATTGAATTAAAATTTAGTGATATTTTCACAAATGCCCCCTGTCTCCCATTATCCATCCAACTTCATGAAATAGCTGAAGTCCATTTCACTGAGTTAGAAAACCTGTGCTGGAGATGGCAGAGTGTTTTAATTAATTAACCAGCGGATCATCAAAATGAGAGCTAAAGAGAGAAGGGGCTGTATAAATGCTTGTCTAACAAATGTGATGTAATGGTTCTCCCAGGGTGTGACTGACTAGGAGGTAGAAGGAGTGGTAATATCATGTTTTAACCCAGAATCTATGTAGCACCAAAACTGTCTATGCGCCCAACTGAGTCTGATTATCTTACATTAGAGTTGGCTTTGATAATTTTTAATCATTCTGAACCTCAATCCTTGGCACTGTCTGAAGTGGCCCAAAGCAGCTTGAAAGCTACTCTAAGGGAGCAGCCATGGGTTCCTTCTGGCACAGGGAAATACAGGATGGTGCAAAGATAGTATTGTCAGCTCTAGCCTACCCAACCCTGCCAACAGTGGACGGGCATGTCAGGCGAGTGCTGGCCAGTGAGACAGCACACTTGGTGCTTTGCCAGATTCTTGGATTCTGCAAGCAGAATAATTTAGAACAGTCTTGAGGCTGCTCTAATTTACATCAGGAACCATTTAGGCTCCAATGGGGCTAGGACTGGTGGAGTAGAAAGGTGGATTACAGCCATCTTTCTCCACTCCTTTATTAGCTGTGTGGAGTGTAGACTAGATGCAGCTGAAGACTCATTGCTTAGTGTTCCATTTTAATGGCCTCCTTTTTTAGGGAGTTTTTGGGGAAGGCAGATTAGCATTGTATGTGGCTAATGCTGTTGCAAGTATTGCAAAGCATTTTGGGAAGGGTTAAAGGTGTGTAAGTGGGGAGTGGAAGTGTTTTTTGCAGGTACGAGAGGCCGGGCGGGGGGAGAAAGAAGAAGAGAGCAGAGAACGGGTTAACTCAACACTGCAGCTAGCAAGCTCAGTCCGAAGATAAGCCGCTATCCCCAGTCCAAGATCATGGTGCAAAACAAAAAATCTGCAGCTGCGTTTAACTCTCACAGTTTTCAGCCAGCCATAAGAAAAAAAAAAATACACTAAAATGCAAAACTGCAAAAATAGCAGCAAAAACAGAGTGAATGAGGTGGCGACGGTAAAGGCCAACAAAAAAAACCAAACAAATACTCCAAAGCCGGTGTATTTTAAGTAGCCAAAAAGGCCACAGCAAGCTAATTAAAACTGGTACAAAAAGCACCAGGCACAGAGGGCACTGGATAACAACACCCCCCAAAAAACCCAGGACTTAAAAACCCTCCCGAGAGCTGGAGCAATTCGGAGATTACAGCGGATTCCCCGAACAACCTGGGCCCAGGGCAAGAACTCCCGTCCACCTCTTCTTCGTCTTACGTTACACCCAGGCCTGGCCAGCTTTGGGTTGGGCATATGTGAGTATGAAAGTGGGTTAGAGCTTGGGGCATTAATGCTTTCTCTCTTCCTTTGAGTGACATGGAAGCTTTTCCAGCACTCTCGGCTGTATTTTATTATTTTATTAATAAAGCTTTAAAATTTAAACACTTGGTGTGTTACGTCATCTCCTCCCCAAACAATCCTGCGGCGTCAGCCTAATCACCTGACGCTCCAGGCAGATTGGTAATGAAAATCTGTCACAGTTTTGGTGGAATAATAATAAATTTATAAAATAAAATAATAAATAATAAATTAAATAATAAAATATAAGTACTGTATAATGGGCAATGGGTATGTGTTAATTCTTAAAAAAAAGTATTTAAAAAAAATAAAAATGTTAGCAGCCCGCTAATAAACAAATGTAAATGTAATGTAAGTACTGTGTTTACCAATAATTACATTTACTGTTTGCCACAACCAAAAAGTCTCAGCTTTGCCCAGTTAAAAAAAAGCTATGTAAAACCTGTGAAGCCGTAAAAACCGCTTTCAATAACAAAAAAGGCAAGCGTAAAAATATCGTCAGTTAGGACGTCTGGGAATAGCAAATTAAAAACAAGGTAATGTTGCAAAAGCTGGGGAAGGTGGCCCACACTCTAAACACCAAGTGGGTGGGTCTGTACTCCATTGTAAATCGCATCTCCCTGGTAGTGTACCAGCTTCAGCTACCAGGCAAATAGAAATGGGCACATGCCAATCAGCTCAAAACATAAGTTTCTCCCTAAATTTCTGATCATGGCATTGTGGGCCTCGGTTGTAAACCAGCCATCTGCCTGGACCATCCAGGTTTCTAGCTATCCATGGGATTATCTGGATAATTATAATTTAAAAAAAAAACAACAACCCTCCAAAGACTCACCCTGGCTCAAGCTGCTAATGGGGCCCAAGCCACAGTGTGGCGCAAGGCTAAAGAGGAGTTGCCTGGGAAACAGTGCATAGTGCAAATAAACACAGTAGGGCCACAGCAAAATACCTGGTGAGTGGCCCTGAATCTCCTCTGGACCCCATAAAAACAAACCCTGTTTCTCCTGTGGTGGCCTAAAGTAAAAGTGGAATAGGAAGCCCTTTGGCAAGCAATAGCAATTACTGATCTTGGGATGTAATATGGTTGTTGTAACCTCCTAAACCAGGCAAACAACATCCATAACGAAAGCCAGGGCTGTAACAAAACAACTAATAATGTAGGGAGTGTTCATCCGTGCCTCAGTTTCCCCAGTAGGTGCATTTATGTTGTTCTTTTTCTTTCCTTCTTGCTTTGTTAACAGAACGAAGCAGTAATAGCGGGAGCCTAAAAACACCCCAAACCAAAGTGGTGGAACCGCTCTTGCTTGCTTCATGCCTGCAAAATTCGTCAGGGCAAAATCATGTATGTATAGTGGCACATATCTATGGGCATCCTCGGGTGTCCAACGCTTTTGTCCTCCTTTGTTAATTTTACCACTGTTCAAAATTGGCCATGGTAAAAAAAAAACGGTCAATTATCCACTGGCGGGGGGAGGAAGGGCAATTGTGGCTTAGCATTCTAAAAATGTGACATCACATGTTATCTGTGATTGGGTGGTCCATCGCAACGTGTGGAAGGTGGCTCCCTCCAATAACATGGCTAAGCAGTATGTGCTGACTACATCTTCTATCAGCACATATGGATTGCAGAGGGCAACACTTGGCCCACCGTTCTGCAACAAACTGTTAACATTTCTAACTATGTTTGTTTAATTTTTCATCAATAATGCCCAATGTGTTTCTTCCGTTGGCACACACCCAAAAGCAACTTTCTGTATTCCAGACAGATGCCTCCTCCTCCACGATGTTAAAACACACATGAAAGCTGCCTTTACCACAGCCATCCGGATGGGACATCTATGTCAAAAGGGAAATGTTATCCTATGTTACTATAAAAGCCAAAAAGTCATTATTGGCTGGTGTATGCAGTTGTTGCTGTCCTAACAATCTGGTGCATGCCGTATTGCTGTTTAAATAAGAAACCAACAGTAACCCTTGCCACAGTATCCAGGGGGAGGGGAGGTCTAAACCTAAATGGTGACCCCTACCGACAAAATGTTGATTCGAGGTCAAGGGGGGGGGGAATGTCACACCCCAATGGCCCCCTCCCTCAGGGAATCCCCGGGGAAGGCAGATTAGCATTGTATGTGGCAAACGCTGTTGCAAGCATTGCAAAGCATTCTGGGAAGAGTCAAAGGTGTGTAAGTGGGGAGTGGAAGTGTTTTTTGCAGGTATATGAGGCTGAGGGGGGGAGAAAGAAGAGAGCAGAGAACGGGTTAACTCAACACTGCAGCTAGCAAGCTCAGTCTGAAGATAAGACACTGGCCCCAGTCCAAGGTCACAGCGCAAAACAAAAAATCTACACCTGCATTTAACTCTCACAGTTTTCAGCCAGCCATAAGAAAAAAAAATACACTAAAACGCAAAGCTGCAAAAATAGCAGCAAAAACAGAGTGGATGAGGTGCGACGGTAAAGGCGAACAAAAAAACCCAAACAAGTTCTCCAAAGCCAGTGTGTTTTAAGCAGCCAAAAAGGCCACAGCAAGCTAATTAAAACTGGTACAAAAAGCACCAGGCACAGAGGGCACTGAATAACAACACCCCCAAAAAACCCAGTACTTAAAAACCCTCCCGAGAGCTGGAGCAATTCGGAGATTACAGCGGATTCCCCGAACAACCTGGGCCCAGGGCAAGAACTCCCATCCACCCCTCCCCCTCTTCTTCATCTTACGTTACACCCAGGCCTGGCCAGCTTTGGGTTGGGTGTATGTGAGTATGAATTTGGGTTAGGACTTGGGGCTTGCGGCATTAATGCTTACCTCCTTCCTTTGAGTGACGTGGTAGCTTTTCTCGCACTCTCGGCTGTATTTTATTATTTTATTAATAAAGCTTTAAAATTTAAACACTTGGTGTGTTACGTCATCTCCTCCCCAAACAATCTTGGCGTCAGCCTAATCACCTGACGCTCCAGGCAAATTGGTAACAAAAATCTGTCACATTAGAAACTAATTCTAATTCATAGTAAGACCCCTTTCCATCATTCTGGCAGTTCTCCAAGACTAAAGTTCATCTCCCTGGTTCCATCTACGAATAATGAGTTTCACAACTTTAAAGTGGTCATGTTTGAGTTCCTCTATTATATTGCTAAAGATGTTTAAAAATAAAGCAGTGTCCACAAGGTAGGGGGAAGCAGATTAAAAAGATAAAGGGCCAGATTCTAATACTGTTACTGAGCTGTTTACAAGGATCCTAGAAAAAAATATAGAAAAAGGAAATTGAAACCACCTTGAAAATAACTAATGTTTAAATATTAAAGGAAAGGAACCAACACTAATAAAAACACAGGAATAACAAAACTAGGTTAACCAATAACCATGAACTTTGTCCTTATCTAAATTATTAGCATTTGGGATGTTTTACCCCACCTTATTCTATTAATTGTTGTTCTTAATATATACTACAGTAGCTCCTAAACAGACAAGACACACAAAAGGTGGGAGTGGAAACAGAGGTGCAGAAAGCTCAGGTGAGTTGCCCAAGATTGTCTAGCAGGTCACTGGCTGAGCTGGGAATAGTTTACATATTTCTTAATTCCCAGGCTGTATTTTATATATAAATGTAATAGCACCATTTTGCCTATCTTTGCACCCCTCCCTTTTCTCTCCTCCTCTATTGTGTCAAACATAAGCTACTTGTCTTCACTTTGAAGACCCTTACCAGCCTATCCCCCCTACCTATCATGTTTCATTTGCTCCCACCTCTGACCAGCCCATGATGCCATCCTCCATCGCCCACTTGTTAAATTTTCAAACAGGCACCTTCCTGTTTTCTCCCGTGCTGACCCTCATGCCTGGGAGAAACTCCCTGTAAACATCTGCCAAACTAACTCATTGCCTTTCTTCAAATCCCTTCTTAAAAGTTTCCTTGCTGTGATGCCTAGAAAAAACTCGCAATGGGGTCCTCAAAAAGAGTTCCTAGGCTATGGTAATATAAATACTAATACTAATACTCATAATAATGATAAATAACTGAGTGGTAGCTGGTAGGCCAGGATATGTTTCTCCACATCTGAAGTAACATTATTCTGTTCTGGAGAGGTGAAGCATCATCTTTAACATAGTAGCTTTTCAGAAAGAGAATGCAGTTGATTAAGTGGTTGCCAAGTGTATTTTAAGTTTAACAAAGCTCACGTCATATTTTCCCCTTACATTCGCTACAGTAATTGTACAAAGTACATGATTTACTTTGGCAGCATTATTCAGACTTAATTACAGTGTTAAGAAGCAACCACAACTTGCAAAAAAGAAAAAGCTACATTGTTGGAGGGATCAGCATGGCAGGTCTGGTTTTAAAACACATCTCTTTTGTCAAGAAAATAAATTGTGTAGAAAACTTTTTGGCTCACAAAAAGCACATTTAAAACAAACTTTTAACAGGCTTCTGAAAGGCTTTAAACAGCTACTTTGCCAAAAGATTTTAGACCTTCCTTCTTTATATCCTTCTTGGGCTTCGGCCCTATATACAACATATGTTGCCCAGCCCTTGGAAGTAAATTCTGTGGAATGGAGGGCTCAATCGTAAGTTGGAAATAAAGGGGTCTAACGTAGTATTGTCTTGCAATAGCAAGATGCCTCTGCTGGGGCAATGCATTTGCTACCTGGAGTGCCTATCTGAGAACTCATTCAAGATGTCTCAGTATGTGTTGCCTTTATGCCAAGGAGAGTGCATGGGGAGTATAGATTGTACATTTTTCTGTTGGAAAAGGAATTGGCTTCTCATCAGTGCCATTTTAGGGAGACTGGTTTTTCAGCTTCTAAATCAGGGGTAGGCAATCTATAGCATGCTAGCTGATTTTCAGTGGCACTCACACTGCCCGGGTCCTGGCCATCAGTCCGGGGGGCTCTGCATTTTAATTTAATTTTAAATGAAGCTTCTTTAAACATTTTAAAAACCTTATTTACTTTACATACAACAATAGTTTAGTTATATATTATAGACTTATAGAAAGAGACTTTCTAAAAACGTTAAAATGTATTACTGGCACGCGAAACCTTAAATCAGAGTGAATAAATGAAGACTCGACACATATCTTCTGAAAGGTTGCCGACCCCTGTTCTAAATCATACTCTCCTCATATCCAGCTCTCTTTAAACACAGTTTGCGGCCAATATGAGATGATAGACCCTAGACTACAAAATGTCTGTCTGCAGGTTCAGACCTTAAAAGGAAGATTAAGAGTTGATCAAAACCATTGGATGCTCCTCATGCCATTCCCAGGGCTGAGGCAGAGTTGGTGTCTTGCATGATTGAGTCTCGCTTATTTGATGATGAAGAGAAAGAAAAGCTAAATAAGCATTTGAGACATCTGAATTTGGTGAGGAGAAGTTCCTCATGTTCCAGACATATTCTAGGATTGCAGTGTATCAGAGGAAGGAGTCAGGATTGTTAAGAGCCGATATAAAGAGCAGCCTGAGGAAGCCATCTGCCGTCAACAACAAGTATTATTGGTTCTACAAAACCTAGACATTATGCTATATATTTTGAAGTACTATTTACTGGCACCATATCTATTTAACTATTTACATATATCAAGATGTAGATCACTCCTGTAACAAGGATTACATCTATTCTTGATTTAAAGGAGCTACTGGTAATAACACTGTTGTTATTAATGGCTCCTTTTGGCTCTAATACATTGGGAGCTGGTGACTTCTTGGATAGATATTCTAAACATCATTCCTTCTTGCTCCTTGCAGTGTTGGATGAGGATATAGAATCTGTCCAGCTGGAGCCAGTCTTGGAATACTATCCTCTAAATGGAACAGCCTCAGAGTCAAATTCTCGTCACCTAGGAGAATAGAAAAGTTACATCTCAAGTCTCCAATGAAGGCTACAGAACCAATGCAGGATCCTAATTGAGGGGCAGGAGTCTAACATTAAGGCTTCTATAGTTTAGGTTATTTCTTCTTCTAGGGCCAGTTCTCACTTAGGGCAGTCACCTTTCCTTTTGGTACTGGGTTTATTGATGGAAGGTCTACCTGTGCACCGTGAACTTTGCCTATAGTTGGGGTCATCCTGTGATATTTCCTTCCTATGGCCCTTATATTCCTTGAGGAATGTTCCCAATATGACAACAGACTCAGCCCCAATATAAGCCTGTCAGAATTGTATGACTGTAGAAACACAAGCATCACATTTTGATCAGGTCTGAGCTTATCTACCATAGCTATCTAGCAACATGTCTGAAGTCAGCAGAGCTGGTCTGTATACATCATATGATGATCAAGCCCCCAGTGTATATATGGACAGTGACTGCTGTGGGGAAAGTTGCATTCTAGCCCTTTGTTTTCAGTCAGTTTTCTAGGGTGCTGACAAATGTATGTACCCGGCTCATCGAGTTTACAGGCTTCCCTTGGTTCACATAGAAATTTTTATTTGCTTTAAGTTTCTCACATAAAGAGATTCAATGTTATTGGGTTTCTGTCCAACCTGATCCCACCCCCAACACCCAAACCTTTCTCTATCTCAAACTTTTCTGGCTACCTGACCCTCTCAACACCCTTTCCCCCTGTTCTCCTCTGATTCTTGGGCCATCCAACTCCTTCTTTCTCAAACTTCCCCAGCAGAAGTCCCATAGCTGTGGAACTGCTAAGGTGCCCAGAAAGGAAGCATTGGAAATCACAATGCTGGAATAGAAATCATTATTCAACTTTAACTATGGCAGTCACTGCCACTACACATCCCAGCCAAAATATTCAAACATGGTGCCTAATATGATGCTCTTAAAGCCACATGTAGATCCCCAAATAAGTGATCTGAACTTCAGAGATGCTGAGCAGTGACTTCAAATTCTGGCCATTGTATATTCATCCTGTATGGGCCAGATGGTACCATTTACCTGCTGGTCTGCATTGGGGAGGGTGTGGAGCTGCATCAATCCAGTGGAAGTGCTGCGGGAGTGGGCTGGTTATACCATTCCAATTGCAGCCCAGCCTGTTCTTCAGCATGGTTCGGAGGAGTGGCCTCCTTACCGCCCCCACTGAGGTGGATTGAGAGACAAACAGAGGTAGCAGCCTCTGAGTTCCTTTAATACAGGGACTCCGGTTGCCTCTAATCTTTGAGCAGGGAATGTTGGAATCTCCTTGCACCCTCCCATGCTGTGCTCCTTTCCAAGGGTCATGCACATTATCAACTCTGCAGCTGGGAAAGGTGTAAGAAATATCAAATCCACAAGCAGGAGATGGACTTTATGTGCAGCATACTTCAGCAGAACCTACATCCACTTGAACACATACAGCAGTATAAATGCACAGTACAATGACACCTTGCCTCCTAGTTTACATGAGTGATTTCTCCTGGTGAGAGTCAGGATCATGCTTCGACATTCATGGCTTTGAAGTAACAATGATCAGAGGCTCCAATATGCAAGAATTGTTTGTTGAGGAAATCTCTTAACATATTTAAAATGCTTTGATGAGTAAAAGAAAGCCTTAGAACATTGTCACAGTCACCCACAGGGCTGGCATTTACATTCAAAGGTAACGGATTTCCATTCTTTGTCAGCAGAGGCACTCATTGGATTTAGTGCTAACTTTACCTACATTTGACTGCCCTCTTGTCAGAGCTGAATACCAGACCTCATTCTCTCTCTTCTTGTCTTTTGCCTCTATTTACTGCCTGGAGGCTAGATGGTTTCTCTAGGTGCGCATAGTGCTGGGGAGGAAGGAAAACTTGCAGCTGCAACTCACAATGTTTTTCCTACTTGTTCCACTGATGGTGCCACAATTGTTTTGCTTGTTGAATGGGTAAGAAGTGCAGTCTATGAAATTTGTGGACCACAGAAGGTCAGTCATCCATCTGTCTAGATCAGGGGTCAGCAACCTTTCAGCAGTGGTGTGCCGAGTCTTCATTTACTCACTCCAATTTAAGGTTTTGCGTGCCAGTAATACATTTAAACGTTTTTAGAAGGTCTCTTTCTATAAGTTGTGACAGACCCAGACCAGTGGGGTACAGGAGTCTGGTAGAGGGCAAATATACTGGTCACTGGATGAGTAGTTTTCTGTTCCCTGAGTGACCACAGCAGGGGCTGCACTAGAGTAATCAGGAACCTGCTAGAACCAGTTAAGGCAGGCAGGCTAATTAGGACACCTGGAGCCAATTAAGAAGAAGCTGCTAGAATCAATTAAGGCAGGCTAATCAGGGCACCTGGGTTTTAAAAAGGAGCTCACTTCAGTTTGTGGTGTGAGTGTGAGGAGCTGGGAGCAAGAGGCGCAAGGAGCTGAGAGTGTGCTGCTAGAGGACTGAGGAGCACAAGTGTTATCAGACACCAGGAGGAAGGTCCTGTAGTGAGAATAAGGAAGGTGTTTGGAGGAGGCCATGGGGAAGTAGCCTAGGGAGTTGTAGCTGTCATGCAGCTGTTACAGGAGGCACTATAGACAGCTGCAGTCCACAGGGCCCTGGGCTGGAACCTGGAGTAGAGGATGGGCCCGGATTCCCCCCAAACCTCCCAATTGACCTGGACAGTGGGTTCTTCCAGAGGGGAAGGTCTCTGGGCTGTTCCCCAACCCACATGGTGAATCTCTGAGGCAAGAAAATCCACCAATAAGCACAGGACCCACCAAGATAGAGGAGGAACTTTGTCACAAAGTCTATAATATATAACTAAACTATTGTTGTATGTAAAGAAAATAAGGTTTTTAAAAGGGGATGGTATAATGGGATAGCCTAATTTTGGCAATTAATTTATCTTTGACTATTAGCAGTAAATATGCCCAATGGCCTGTGATGGGGTGTTAGATGGGGTGGGATCAGAGTTACTATAGAGAATTCTTTCCTGGGTGTCTGGCTGGTGAGTCTTGCCCACATGCTCAGGGTTTAGCTGATCGCCATATTTGGGGTCGGGAAGGAATTTTCCTCCAGGGCAGATTGGCAGAGGCCCTGGGGGGGTTTTGCCTTCCTCTGCAGTGTGGGGCATGGGTCACTTGCTGGAAGATTCTCTGCACCTTGAAGTCTTTAAGCCATGATTTGAGGACTTCAATGGCTCAGACATAGGTTTGATACAGGAGTGGGTGGGTGAGATTCTGTTGCCTGCATTGTGGAGGAGGTCAGACTAGATGATCATAATGGTCCCTTCTGACCTTAAAGTCTATGATTCTATGCAGAGCCCTCCTGACCGGTGGCCAGGACCCAGGCAGTTTGAGTGCCACTGAAAATCAGCTCGCGAGCCGCTTTCAGCACGCGTGCCATAGGTTGCTTACCCCGGTCTAGATACTGAAGTTGTTTAGCAGTGAACAGCAACATAGAACACATGTGTTTATTGCAGAAAGAGAAGAATACTTTATCTTATTGCATCTTCTGGTGGAAGGTTGGATTGCGAGGTTGAGAACGGACATTCCTGTGCCACTGTGCTAGCTAAGCAATGTTTGTTTCTCTTCTCTTGGAGATGACACAGCTGAAGCAGCTTCCTAGTTTTCAGAGCTACGGGCAATGGGAGTGTCTCTGAAAATCAGGACATATATGTAAGATCTGCACCCAAGAGCGAAAATTTTGGCCACATTGTAGTATCCATCTGTTCCCATTACTACAAGGAAACTTTCTACATGTAGATTCTTGAGGGCAAATCTTCAAATGATTTCCCCACATGGAAATAGATTTTCAAAAGATCTCAGCTCCTGTTTAGGCACATAAATAAAAGCCAATTTCCAAATGAGCATGGGGCCAGAAGCTCCTCTAGTGACACCTGTAGCTATGCTATCAAAGAAGCTCACCACTCAACATGTTGAGTTTCTACCTTTTTAAATCTGGCCCTTAATGGATACAGATTCTTGACCTATATGTAGGTTGGGTTTAGTGACTATTGTATACCATAAGATGCTGATCAAGTTATTGGAAATGATTTGTCAATAGACTATGGTAAAATTTTCAAAAAAGCCTAAAAATGTTTTTAGATTCAGATTTTAAAAAAATGTTGAGATGGGAATTAGGTCCCTAAATGCCTTTAAAAATCTGGTCCTAAATAATTTAGAATCCTAAATCCTATTTTCAAAAGTTACTTAGGCACTTAGGAACCTAAATTTCAGAGACAGGCAATGAGATGTGGGCTCCAAAATGCATACATCTCTTTTGAAAATAAAACTTAGGCTTCTACTTAAACACATTTGAAAATGTTACCCCCATCTCACAATATCAAAATGAATCCAGATCTGTTAATAGAAAATCATGGAAATTCTGTTCCACTCCTTCAAAGTAACAGCAAGGGAATGCTGGAACGCTTTATTCTTATTGGTGCTAGCAAACTCACTTAGCATTAGATAAATATTTTTCTCCCTAGTATTTAGGTGAGGGACTAATGACAAAATGGCTTTGTGTACCTGTCCAACATTTAATCCTTGCCCTCATTATAATTAAAATGGGAGGCAGCTTGGTCTGGTGGACTGAGCATGCAGCTGTGAGCCAAGAACTCCAGAGTTCTTAACAGAGCCGAAGTGCACAATTTACAACACATAAGTTATTGGATGGCTTTAGCCCCTTTTCCTGTTTGTAAATTTTCTATTTTTGTTACATGTACTGTGTGCTGGGTAATAACAAGAGAGGATTCCATATTCCTAAAACTAAACTGGCTCTTTCTTAAGAGAACTGATTAGAGGTACTGCAACTGTAGTAGATAGTATTTCAGCCATGTGCACACAGACTAACTTCCTGGTGCTTCCTCCAAACTCTTCCCTTCTGCCACCTGTACTCCTCCATTCAAGTTCCATGCAGGTTGTTACATCTTTTTTTTAACAATTACTGTCTTTTGTGTCAGCATTTGCTTACTAGTATATAGTCCACTGTAGGGACACAGCCTTTACTGCCAGCCTGTTAGGCCCCAAAGTCCTTCAGATGTGATGGTCTTTGAATCAGTCTTCCACTGTTTGTTTCTGTCATCACTGGGGGGGGGGGGGATTTGCCTCCACCCTCCATGTTCCATGCAGGTTGCTACTATTATTGTGATTATCCATATTATGGTAGTACCAAAGGTCTCAGTCAGAATTGGAGCCCCATTGTGTTGAGTGCTGTACAAAACATACACACATTGAAGAGCTCAGAGTCTAAAAGGCACAGGATCAAATAAAGAGTAGGGACAGGGAAATAACACACAAATTAATGATCAAGGTGATGACTGGCATACTTTGTTAGTCACACATTTAGTTGTTTGTATTTATCTGTCTACAAACAGATGGTAATATTTACAAATTTGTTTGATACTTGAGTTTGTTCCACAATGTTTTGTGCAGACATATTTTGCTACTATTATTTCTGAAAGTATTTGATATTCACAATTTGATGTTCAAGCATTTCATTAGTAAATGATTCTAAAATTTGTTTTCTGTGATGATTTGTTGAACAAGTCTTTGCTCATATGAACAGTTACGAAAAGCGATCTCCCCTTCTAAAAAATCCTTACCGGGTACGAACATGGTTGAAGTAAAATTCTGTGTAGCAGTCAGTACACTATTCATGAATAATAATTCTTAACTCTATTGTACTGCTAATGCTGACTGTGCTGCTGACCTACTATGTGACCTCAGACAAGTGATTTACAGCCAAAATTTCAAAGAAGAAGATGTGTGTGCAGATTGTGTCTGTAGACACAATTTTAGCAAAAATTTCTTTTTTATCTTTCTGTGCCTCAGTTTTTCCATCTGTTAATGAAGAACAACAATACTGCTCCTACAGTGGTATTGTGAGGAGCAATTAATTACTATAAAGTGCTCTATAAGAGTTAATTTTATTATTAATTATTGGTATTACAATAGTGCCTACAGCCAATCATCAGTACTGGCACCCCATTGTGCTGGGCACTCTATAAACCTACATTAGCAGACAGTTTTGGTCCAAAGACTTTACAAGTATGTCTGTGCAGCATTTTGGAGCAAGCCTTCCAGCCCAGGTCAACGGACTTGGGCTAGCAGGGCTCACACTAGTGCCCTAAAATAGCTGAATAGACAGTGTTTTGAAGTTGTGGCTTGGGCTGGAACTCGGACTTTGAAGCCTGGGATGGGGGGTGGGCAACAGGTAGGTGTAGCATGTGATAGCAGAGGTGGAGGGGAGGGGAAGTTGAGGATAACAGTAAGGAAAGCACAGGGTCACGTGGGCTTACCGTGTGTGTAACCAAAACCGTTCATATTAATGAATCGATGTGGGAAGTGGCTTTTTTTTTGTTTTTTTGTTTTTTAATGAGCAGCACTAGAGAAAAGCTAAAAGTGCTAGAGAAGCACTGAGGTGTTATGAAGTGAGCTTCTATTACAGGAATTGTGCCACACGGATAACAATATCTTCTTTCTTTTAATATGGAATGGAGAAGCCCTCTGTGTCCCGGGGATTATTTCAGCCTCTCATCTTCAGGCATAGCTCATTATTATTTCTCACTGAATTATCACTTGGAGAGTTGAATCTCAGTTCATTTATCATCAGTCTTGGGTCAGTTTCACCTTCTGAGATTTATGGGGCTCTCTTCAAATTTATTGCAAGCTTTGTCTGAAGTACTAGTGCACTGACATTGGATCATATGGGTGCAGTAATCTTTCATTGGCCATATTGCTGCAGAACTGAAGGTCCTGTTTCCTTGTACCTTTCATCTGTGTCGTGCATATAATGCCTTGTCCACAGGGTGGCTTTTTACTGGGTCTGAAACCATTTTCAAATATCATTATACTTTAATATGATTGTAATAAGCTTTATGTCCACACTTGATATGGTTAAAACCATGCTACAGCTGTGGTTAGAAAGCTTGCTACCGACTACCAGTCTATAGCAAGGCTGGGAGTATTATTATTATTATTTATTATTATTTGTATTATCATACCAACTAGGAGTCCCAGTCATGCACCAGGACCCTGTGTACAGACATCAAACAAAAAGACAGTTGAAAATCTAAGTAACTCAATTCTCAAAAAATGAAATAAAGCCTCTCTCCCCAATAGACAGGAAATCTGTACTAGGAACAACTGTGTTGGGAAGTGGATATAAGGTAAAAATTTCAATAGTACTTTAGTGACTCTGTTGGCTGTGTACTACTGAGAGCCTCTTAGGCACTTCTGAAATGTTATCAGTCAAACCCAGTTCTGTAGAATCATGGCTGACAACTGTTTTGAACACAGCTCTCACTAGCATGATTTAAGCTATAGGGTGGACAGGGACATATTTTCTTTAGTTACTGATTTATTTGTATGTGTGTCCTAACTACTGTATAGTCAGGCAGTCATCTAGAGTTAGAGAGCTCTATAAAACTTGGAAAGTTTGTTGGGACTCATACATCAGCTTTGGATAAAAGTTGAATTAGATTCCCAACTGTCAGTTTTTTGTGACCAAATGATGCTTCTGTACAGTTTACAGAGAGTAAGCTGTCAACTGAAGATTTGGATAAAACTGTGTGTCGTGTACTGGTAATGTCATTTCAAAGTAAAACATCCTACTTAGATTTCCTTTCATAGAAACCAGACATCAATGCTCTGTCTAAGCTACAGAAACTGCTATGTTTGACATGGGTGTAAAACACGGAAATCCCCTGCTCCTCACAAGTAGTGCATTGTGTCAAAAATGGTTGTTCAGCTACTGATGTATGGATGGGACAGGGACAAAACTGAATCTTACCACCCTGCCATGTTAGATTCACCCATTCCTTATTTAACTGCAAGCAGTGTTTTTTCCACGGACACTGTAATGGATTTGGAGACATTTCATTTGCTATGAAAAAGTGTCAGATCATAATGTGGCCAGTAGGAGGCATCAGTGGATTTTGACCATGGTCATGTGATAGGAGTATAACTTTTTGTAACCCTGACCCATGGGCAATTTCTGTATTTTGATTAAGCCAGGACATGCAGACTAGTCTCTTTCCAGAATGCCTATGTGCTACATTCTTATTACATAGGGAACTGCCTAATGAGTAGCAATTAATGTATTAGACAGTAGCAGGTGTGTGTACTTTTCTCCTGTAAGGTAGAAACTCCATTGTTGACTCTATTCCTTTGTTTTTTGTAAAGTTAAGCTATCTGGGTGGCTCTGTGAAATCTATTTTTAATCAGATGAGTGTAAAGCACCTGATTCTGATCTCACTTACACTGGTTTAAATCAGGAATAACTCCACTGAAGTCAGTAAAACCTGGGCAGGTTTAGGGTAAGGCCTGGAATCTTATGAAATTAGGCTAAATGCAAAGTAAAACAGACTAGTGTGATTACAGACTTCATTGGTCCATTGACTTTCTTACATCTTGGGGTGCATTAGCTGATTTTCTCTGCCATCCAGTAGCAACGTTATGCATTACTTCCAATGCCCCCCTTTTCATTTTCTCTGGCAGAATGGAAAATAGTAGAGACTAGAACAGCCTCTCTTAAATTCAGGGTACCTTACCCCTTTAATTAAATTGAACTTCCCTTCTCTTTCATATCTATCTATATCTATCTATCTACTCATATGACCCTCATCACTGCAAAACCTTAGTACCCCCTCTCTTGCACAGTTCTATTAGCTTTTAAATGACAACAACCTTATCAACTTTAATTACTGCAATTTCAGTCTTTTTAATTGAACTCAGTCTTCACATTTTCTGCAGAAGTCTGATCACATCTGGATAAGGATGATTTAGCAGGTACTCTACTTTCTTTCCCCCCTGCTTATCTGATATGGTTAAACACTCAGCTTTTTTCTTCCAGCTAATACTAGGTGATTGAAATGGTGTATTGCACTATTCCTCTCCCCTGCTTGGGTGTACTTTACAAAAGATTTTCATTGTTCAGGGCTTCTTGTTTTGGTCTTTTGTAATGTCATATAACTCAGTGGCAAAATGATAAGCCAACATCCTCCAACCTGTTCCATGGCAACTTTTTTTGCCCTCTGCTTTAAAATAGAGTATTGTGATGAATGCCACTTTATTGAAAATTGCTGGTGTGTAGGTCTTCTTTCATAATGTCAATATCTGTTTTAATTGTAGTTTATGTAGAACAGAGTTTCTCAAACAGGGGTCGCCGCTTGTGTAGGGAAAGCCCCTGGCGAGCCGGGCCGGTTTATTTACCTGCTCTGTCCGCAGGTCCAGCCGATCGCGGCTCCCACTGGCCGCGGATCGCTGCTCTGGGCCAATGGGAGCTGCGGGAAGTGGCACGGGCCAAGGGACTTACTGGCTGCTTCTTCCAGCAGCTCCCATTGGCCCGGAGCAGCGATCAGCGACCAGTGGCAGGTAAACAAACTGGCCTGGCCCGCCAGGGGCTTTCCCTACACAAGTGGCGATCCCTGTTTGAGAAACCCTGATGTAGAACCACAAGAAGGAAACATAGAGCTTTCTAGTCAAATAAAGAGACAGGCTTTTTGCCCCCTTGGTGAAGAGTTCCAGATTGAAGGCTAGATGTTTAACTCCCATTGGGAGTATGGCACCTAAGTGTTCTTGAATATCTCATTAGGTGCCTTTCTGCATCTGTAGGTGCCTAAATACCTTTGAAAAATCTGTCTCTAATGTTACTGGTCTAGTGTACATTGAAGAGGTCAGTGCAAAGACTTCCATTGATTTGAAGACAAAGGGAGTTTTGTCATTGACTCTAATTGAAGAAGGATCCTGCTCTAAATTAGGATGAAAACACAATGACCTCATACTATGCTGATGGGTGAAAACTGTGCAGTGATCCACTGAAATGCTAGAAGTGAAAATTGTAACAGCTAAATCCTCCCTTTAGATTGAAGTAAATAAGAGCTTGTATCAATTCATCCAAGGGCATAAATTGGCCCTAATTCTGGTGCACCTACTGCTGCATAGAAAGTGAAAAATTAGCCACATGGCTCAGAGAGCCATGGCAGAGACCCTTATTCTATTAACTGGATTGCCACTACAGTATCATTGAATAGCATTATATCACCAGTAGAAAGAGTGTGGTAAAGAAAATCCCCTCCTGTGTGAATGGAATCCTTTGCAATTTAGCCTCTTTATTTCTTCAGTATTTTAATACCTTTCCTCGCAGGTTGCTCTAACTGCAGGGCATGATGCTCTTTTTGAAACATTTCTAAAATTTGGAAAAGCATAGTGCAGTCAAGTCATTGCAGCCTGTGTGCAGGTGTCTGGTTGGACAATATACAGGTAGCCCCTTCTCCCCTCGCATTCCCGTAGTGGACCCACCCATCATACTGCTGCATATGCTGCAGAGGAAGGCCAGCTAGCACTGCCTCTAGCACATGCTGCCCCCGAAGGGCATTGCTGGGCATAGCATGGATCATGGTAATAACTCTATCCCTTCCCCTGTGCATTTGCAGGCTCCAGCGGAGCAGCATTGGGGAGCACTAGATAGCCCATGCTATCACCCATTTTTAAGGGTGATAGCATGGGCTATCTCCCAATGTTGATGATGCATTAGGACTTACAGAGGCCTAATGTCTCCAGCCTCTTTTCTTGGGTGCTGAAGGATCTCAAGAACTATAATTAAGCCCTTAAAGTGAGGCTCTTCTATGAAAGAGACTCTGTAAAAGTGATATCATAGGGCACAATGTTTATCATGTCTCAATGAGTTCAAGTAAAAATAAAATCTATTTTCCTAAAAACCAGTGCAGCAAACTCAGCCTGAGCTTTCAGAACAAAGCTGACTTCTTTGCTTCTTGAGCAACATCAACAGCCATAATGACTCCATAGGGCAAATTATACAATAACAGTATACTTCATTCTCCACTGTCTTGTGCCTTACGCTGTATAAATACCTGTGCAAAGTGGGTGTAAAATGTTACCACCTGTGTATGTGCGTGGAGAATTCTCACACGGGAGCCTATGACTCTCACTTTGCACAGGTGTACATGGTAGACAAGGTCCAAGAAAACTGAGAATCTGATGATTTCTCTCCTCTCTCTCCTCCCACCAAGTCTTAATTCTACCCTCGATGACATCTGTGCAGCTTCATTGCCTTCAGTGGATTAGGAAGTTTGTAAACTGTTCTGCTGCTGATGCACAAGTAGAAATAGACTCATTCTCATTCTCTCTTAGCTGTGTTGGTTCTGCAGAGGTAAGAGGAGTGAAATGTATTTTTTCCAACAAGTAACTGGATGTGCCTCTTAATATGCACAAGGAGCATATCTGCCAAGTAGGTAGGTGCTGTTTAAATGCTCAGTTTCCACAGTTTAACTCATTCTTTGGAGCAGGTTGCACCAGGAGATTTGTTGTATCTGTTATTAGATACAAACATCCTGCTATATAAATTGAACAAAATCTGGGAGTTTTGAAATGCCCAGTTGAAGGTTTCATTTGGATGGTCAGAAATCTGTAGTCTTCTCATTTAGAGTACACTAAGATACATAAAACTTAAGTAATGCAAGAGAAGCATCCTAAGCCTCTATCTCTTTGCTTTGCTCATTTGTTTTCTGATTCACTAGTAGCAGTCTGATTGTATGTCATGGTCCGATTGGTTTGGGGTGCAAATCCAGACCAGTGAGGGGCTGTGTCACTGCCTGCCCTGTATTCTTGGGTGCCTCATGATGCTTTGCTGTTGTAGCTCCCAACCCACTCCCAACCAAACAGCATGCACCAGTCGCACTCTGAGTGTGTGTGTGGTAGACATCCCTGGTTCAGCAGCTCTGACCCCAGCAGCCTGTTGACAGCCCTACAACCTCACTCTGGCCTCCACTGGCCTGGATTACCATTTGCAGGGTGACGCCAAAACACTGCCAGTTCCAAATTTTCCCCAGACCATGTGCTCTGCAATGTCCAGCCCTAGGGTGACCAGATAACAAGTGTGAAAAATCGGGTCAGGGAGTTGGGGGGTGGGGGGAATAGGCACCTATATAAGACAAAGCCACGAATATCGGGACTGTCCCTATAAAATCGGGATATCTGGTCACCCTATCTAGCCCTCTCCTGGACAGTTCAAAGAAACAGTATGGTTGGTTTGTTTCTTTAAAATGACAAAACCATATCACAGCTTATTAACCTAACTGGGGGTAAATACACCCTTCCCTTTAAACACAGCACTGAGATAGTTTATGGTAAAAATGATATAAATTTGTTAATGAAAAAGATGTAGAATTAAATGAGTTCAAGTATGAAGAATGAGATAGAAAGAGTTACAAGTAAAACAAAACAATATACACTTGTAAAGATCTAAAACTTAATCTAGCAAGAAGCAGGCTTTGTTCAAGATGGTTTCTTCCCAGCCAGGCTGACTTTCCCTCAGTTAGGACCTTTTGCAAAAGTACAAGATGCTGACTTCCCTTGTCTTCTTAGGTAAAAAATCTTTTGCCAAAGCAGGTTTCTCACCTATATTCAGTTTCCAGAGACCTCAACACCTCCTCTCCCTTGGTTGAGAGACAGATCTTTCTCAGCTAGAAAGAGCTCTGTTTCCTTGTGTCTGTCTAGTGATGGGGGGTCAAAGATGGCTTCTGTCTTTAATTATATCTTTCAGAGTTCAATGGACTTGTTTCAAGAGGCAAGGTGACCTCGTGCTGTTCTTCCCTTCCTGTCTGTAGATGAGGCTCACATTGTTTCGGATTCCACCGTGAGTAATTTACATAGGAGACAGGTAGATGGTTAAAACAATGAGAACTTGTGGCACCTTAGAGACTAACAAATTTATTTGGGCATAAGCTTTCATGGGCTGAAACCAACTTCATTAGATGCATGGAGTGGAAAATACAGCAGGCAGGTGTGTGTATATATATATATATATATATATATAATAAATAAATTTGTTAGTCTCTAAGGTGCCACAAGTTCTCATTGTTTTAACCATCTACCTATATATATATATATACAGGTACATGAAAATATGGGAGTTGCCTTACCAAGTGGGGAGTCAGTGCTAACGAGACAATTCAATTAAGGTGGAAGTGGGCTGTTCTCAACAGTATAATACCAAAGGAGGAAAAATCACTTTTGTAGTGGTAATGAGGGCAATGTAATCAGGGTGGCCCATTTCAAACAGTTGACAAGAAGGTGTGAGTAACAGTAGGGGGAAATTAGTATGGGGAAATTGGTTTTGTAGTGACCATCCACTCCCAGTCTTTATTCAGCCCTAATCTGATGGTGTCCAGTTTGCAAATTAATTCCACTTCTGCAGTTTCTCATTTGAGTCTGTTTTTGAAGTTTTGTTTTTGAAGAATTGCCACTTTTAGGTCTGTTATTGAGTGTCCAGAGAGATTGAAGTGTTCTCTGACTGGTTTTTGAATGTTATAATTCTTGACATCTGATTTGTGTCCATTTATTCTTTTGTATAGAGACTGTCTGGTTTGGCCCATGTACATGGCAGAGGGGCATTGCTGGCACATGATGGCATATATCACATTGGTAGATGTGCAGGTGAACGAGCCCCGGCTGATGTGGTTAGGTCCTATGATGGTGTCCCTTGAATAGATATACGGACAGAGTTAGCAATAGTGTTTGTTGCAGGGATAGGTTCCTGGGTTAGTGTTTTTGTTGTGTGGTGTGTAGTTGCTGGTGAGTATTTGCTTCAGGTTGTGACAGTCTCTCCTGTCTTGGCAGACTGTATAGCCTGATATAATTGAGTATCCATAATTCCTTACATTGTGTTAATACATACATTTCACAAAGATATTAATCACTGGTGTGTCATTAGCTTTCAGAAAAGACCTCATTCTATACACTTTTGTAATCCAGTAATATTGTAGTCAATCAGTTGATTCAATTGCTTATTACACATGGTTCAGCCCCCCTATCTTTATAGACCAGTAAACCTTTGAAATGGATTCATATGCTGTGTGTAGACACCATGCTATCTTTTCTCCCCCACTTGTTAGTGTGAGATTTGCCTCCACCTCCTGTTAGCTTGATGGCTCTGTTTATTACTTATATGTAAATTGAGGTAAACACACATTCCTTTGTTTAACAACTCCCCCTGACATACCTAGTTCACACACTTTAGTTATAATTCCAGTGTATATTCATAACTCTTAATACCTGTCACTTATATACATAACACAAGAATATTAATGATCCGTGAGTTATTAGTTTTCAAATGATACCTTACAAGGCATATTTTGTATAAAGGTTATTACAATAGTGTGTAGGGTGTGAATACAGGAGTGGTTAATGTAACACTGTATTATTGCTTAAAGTCGACAAATCACACTATGCCACAAATAAGGTCCATTTATAAATTCATTTTCTGCCATGTGTACAGCTCTAATTTTATAGAAGAAAACATAGACTGCACATACTTTCCTCTCTAATTCATAGAATTACTGGGGTGCTGGCTGCATTCTGTGTCCCCATTGAAGATATAGGTTTATATACATCTCATTACACATCTCATCCACAACAGGATCCTATCTTTCCTAGATAGGATGGTGGTAATAATAATAATAATAATAATAATTAATAATTTACATGTATAGTGCTTTCCAACCAAGCATCTTAAAGTATTGTACAAACATTCACAAATTAATCTTCATAGCATGCTAGTAAGTAAGAGAATTACTAGTATCTTCATTCCATACATGGGAAAACTGAGGCAAAAAGAAATTCAGAGATTTGTCAAGATCACAAAGAAAGCGTTTTTGAGACAGGACTAGCATCCAGATGTTCTAACTCCCAATCCTGTGCATTAGACATAAAATATTATTTCTGCCTGATAGCATGACTGTTAATGGCTACCATGAGGTCTAAATCTGAGGTGAATATGTATGATAGTGTACATCAGGGGTAGGCAACCTATGGCATGCGTGCCAAAGGCGGCATGCGAGCTGATTTTCAGTGGCACTCACACTGCCTGGGTCCTGGCCACCGGTCCAGGGGGGCTCTGCATTTTAATTTAATTTTAAATGAAGCTTCTTAAACATTTTAAAAACCTTATTTACTTTACATACAACAATAGTTTAGTTATATACTATAGACTTATAGAAAGAGACCTTCTAAAAACGTTAAAATGTATTACTGGCATGCGAAACCTTAAATCAGAGTGAATAAATGAAGACTCGGCACACCACTTCTGAAAGATTGCCAACCCCTGGTGTACACTATGAAGAAGGCAGATATTGATGGACTATTGGCTGATAGTTGTTTTATATCCTGATAAAGATTGCTTGACAATATATTAACAACTTTTGGGCAGTTCTGTTGAGGTGTGTATGTGACATTTATGGTGGTCATCATTAAAATATTTCCCAATGCCCTTGACAATATAACACTACATTGCTTTTCATTTGAGATTACTATTGCAAAATGTGGGCCAAATATCCAGCTGGTGTAAATAGTCATAGCTCCATTGACTTCAGTGGGACTGTGGCAATTTACACAAACTGGGGATCTGGCCCTGTATATTTTTGGATATTGAAATAAGTATTTGATTTGTAAATTGGCTTAGACAAAAGGAGTTTAATCACTTCATATTTTATTAGATTTTTTTTAAAGAGAGTTTTGGGGTTGAGTGAAAATCAGTAAAAAAAAAAATGTAATCTGTTATTTATAACAAGGCAGATGGCCAACAGACTCCAGAATAGCACACAACTTATTGGTGTCTATATTATAATTTGTTCAACTACCTGTTGCCCCTGGATATCTGCTATACAGCAGAGTTCAGCTCACTTCCATGGTTCAAGAGAGCGAATGGCCTTGGCTGTTTCCTCCAGTGACTGGAAAATGGTTACCAAGTGGGGGAAATTGGCATATGAGATCTTTCTCTACTATGCTGCTTGACTAGGCATTGTTAATTCAAAAATCTGACAGGCTATGGCTTGGGAAAAGAGCACAGTCATCTTGTATTATCTCTTCTAGCCTAAAATGCAACAAAAGAATAAATATGGAATGGAGACTGAGGTGAAAATGAAATAACAATAATTGTTATTCATTTTTATATTAATAATTAATAATTAACAACCCACCCGAAAATGCCCAAACACATAAATTATATATATGCCTTTCCTCATGAAATAAAAGACTTTCATCTTACAATTGTATTTAATTTGTGAAATACCTACAGTGAAGCATGTGATGAGGAATCTGGAGCTGCTAACTTAATGCAGGAAAGAAGTGGTAAGAAAATGAATTGAAAATCGAATGAACTTTTTTTTGGTATAAAATGACATTTAAAAAATAACTACCCAGAACTCGTTTTAAGCCATTTCATGGGTTGAAATTGGGATCCAAATGAATTTGATTCATTGCTTCTAGGTTAGCATGGAGTACTATGGAAACAATGTAGAGAACAGTACAAATACTGAGGTAACATTACCTAGCTATGCAAAGTAAATATTGAAAAGGCAACTGCTCTGCTATAATTCATTTATAGCAATACTGTTATCAGCTAAAATGCAGAGGCTACATAGACCAGCACGAGGAAATAACCATCTCACTTTTTAAAACTAGCTGAAGTGCATTAAAAATAACATACTTTTATTATAAATAAATGTATGTCATTCTGGATGAGTGCTTTATATAAGTTTCTTGAGAGGCTGTCATGACAGTCAAAATACCGGGGTTTGACCCATATCCCATTGAAGTCAATAGAAAGACAGCTCCTGACTATTGTGGGCTTTAGATCAGGCCCAATGAGAACTGTTTCAAAGAGGAGTGTGCCTCTAGGGAGAAATGTAATTGCCAGAAAAATCTGGTGTTTTCCATTTGATCCTATTCTCACTGAGGGACAAGAAGTCAGCTCATCATAGCCGGAAAGAAATATATAAAACCCTTCAGTTCCATATTTGTATCCCATAGCTCTAAATTGGCAGCTTGGTAATGCATATTGTGTCATATCAATGTCTGACCTGGTTGTAAATGTATTGCACAATGTTTTCCCATATATTTAGGGTTGTTGCTATTGTTGGGGAGGGGAGATAAATCAAATAATTTCCAAGCAGACTTTTCCCTAGCTTTAAGGTCTTCTACCCACACCTGCTCTTATCTACGTAGGGCAATTCCAGCACCATATCAGCTCAACTCTCCAAGGAAAAATTAGCTCTGAACTGGATTTCATAATAATAATTTTGAAGATCAGGTCTTAGCCAATCCTTCAGCTATTATTGAGTTTTTCAAACTTAGCCTCTTTCTAAGCCAAATAACAGAAATCATGATTCTATTTCAAGTACTACAAAAAGGAAGAAGGAACCACAGCTGGCAGCATCTAGCAAAGATAATGTATTTGAGATAGTCAGTTCATGCTTCATTGGCTCTCTCCAGCCAGCTAATGAATAAACGTATCTGTACGCAAGCTTCTCTTTGAAGCTGATGAATTATCTCTACAAAATTTGCTTTATACGTGTACTGATCATCTGAGGTTAAATGAATCCTTAAGTATTTAATTTTGCTTGTAGCCCATTAAAAGGAGGTATAGTATCTGTCACTATTTTTACAGGACCTGGTATGAATACTGGCAATATTTGGGAGAGGGAGAGTTTAATCTGATATCCTGGGTTGGTATAAAACAGACAAGATCACAAATTTGGGGCACACATGGTACATTCAGGCATGAAGAGCAGTCGTCATGGCATCTGTCTTATGTATTATTAGGATTATTTATTCTATACAATGCCAGAGTGTACTTTAGACAACAAATAAGCTCTTTGGGGGCAGGGACTGTCTTTTTCGTTGTGTTGGACAATGCCTAGCATAATGAGGCCTTGGTCAATCATTGGGATTTATGGGAATAATAATAATAAAAAAATAAATAAATTAATAATAATCGATATGGCTGAGCCCTGAGGGGTTCAGTCCCATTTTAGACATCACACAATGAGTGAACGCAACAAAGAGTGGAGAGGAGGTTTACAATAACCAAATTAGGTGGTTATTTAGGAGCAACTCCTAGGTCAAACAGAAAAGACCATGTAAACACTTCCCAGCCCCCTTATCCTTTGGAAAGTGGAGAGAGGAAAACTGCTGTTTATGGACTTTCATGATAGTTTTCCATAACTTATTTCTCTATTTACATGCCTAGTGATAGGTGCTTTAGATATACCAGATAGAGAGATGGACTGACAATGGGACTATTCACAGTTGCAAGCACTATGAAGTATTGAGCCTTAGGCTGCACATATATACTGATATTAGAGGGGCCAGTTTTTCACCCCTGAAATGAACGTGAGTAGCAGGATTGGGTTTAAAATGCATGTGACGGGTTGGACCCCCTTCTGGGATGCCACTGGAAGTACTGAGGTTTCACTGAGCTTGCCTGCCCCACTAGCCTGGGCTCACTTTCCCTGTTCTGCTGAATTAGGCTCTCTAGCCCCTGGCAACACACACACACACACACACACACACACATATCAGCTGTAGAATCACACACAGTCTGCAAACAGCTCTCTATGAGAAGACTCAGCTAGGAAATTGCCCAGCACTCAAGTGCAGTTCCCCCCTGGAAAGTACACCCAAAATAACATTGTCTTGCGCTGTAGAAAAATCTATACAACATAAGCTCATAAATTTGCCCCCTCCCTCAACATGGAGGAAGATATGCACAACTTCTTGCCTCCCCAGTTAGAAATTGTACAAACTGGGTTTAGTGATAAACAAAACAAGTTTATAAACTATAAAAGACAGAGTTTAAGTGATTATAAGGGATAATAAACAGAACAAAGCAGATTACCAAGCAAATAAAACAAAACACACATACTAAGCTTAAGATCTTAAGGAGACTGGTTTCAAGAAGTAATTTCTCACCCTAAATGTTGTTTTAGGCAAGTTGCAGAGTTTCTATAGCTTAGAGTTCCAGTTATATCTCTTTACAGACTAGACTCCTGTCTTAGTCTGGACTCAGCCCTTACTTCTCCCACAGCTCAGTTCCTTTGTCTCTTCAGGTACTTTCAGCAGTCTTTCTTCTTGGGTAGGAAGGCAATGGAGAAGAGTCCTGTTTGCAGTACTCATCAGCCTTAAATAAGATTTACACAAGGTGGGATTCTTTTGTTTCCCAGTCTTGACCTCCCCCTCCTTTTAGTGGAAAATTACTAGAAGTCCAAGATTGTGTTTAGTACCAGGTGACAGGACCACCTGACCTAGTAGTGTCACAGATATGTCCCAGGACGCCTCTCAGGAAGGAGAGAGATTAGTATCTTCAAAGTCTTATTGTTTCTTCCTAATGGCCCGTGAAGGCTGATGACCTGTTGCCTCGTGGCTGTCTCCCAAATACACACACAGTTGTAATTGTTACTTAGTCAATATTCCTAACTTTAGATACAGAAATGATACAGGCATACAAATTGCATAATCACATTCAGGAAATTATAACCTTTCCGATAATACCTTACAAGACCCATCTTGCATAAAATATATCTCAGTTATGCCATATCCATGTCATAAGCATATTTCCATAAAGAATATGGGGTGTAATGTCAAAATGCACACTCAACACCTTATGCAGCAATACAAAAATACCACTAAATAAATCCAAGGGGATTGGGTACTTCTTGATATGAGACCATAATTTTGAATTTTCTGACTTTTGGAAATATATCTTATTGGCTGTAATGTTCTACTAACACAATCAATGGCTGAGCACCTGCTTTTCCTTTGAAAGTCCCAGGCTGGAGTCTTGGCCTCATTGACACTCATGACAAAACTCCCATTGACTTCATTGGGCCAATCCCGGGGATTTTCAGGTGCTCAACACCACTGAGGCTTTGGCCTTCCAATTCTACATTGAACTATCATTGTTTTAGACTAATGACCTCTCGCTGAAATATATTCCTTATGTGTCCTTTAAGTGAGAGTAGTTTTTAATTTAAACCAAAATATTTCCCTGTGAACTTTAAATAGGGACCATTGATTTTATTCTGTTACACATTTTTCTTTATCAGAGTCTAACAGAAGACAAAGATTGTGTACCATTAACTACAAGTGAAGGAGTAGTTGACTTCAGCCGAGTCATTAATGAGGAAGAGGCTAATGTGCGGGGGAGGAAATTATCTCTTCATAATTTGTCAAGTGAAAGGTGGTTAGCTAAAAATCTCATTATCAACTCTGTTCTGGGATATAACAACTTTTTTTTGTAAAAGTCAATTTTATTAAATTCTTCTCAGCTACAGCAGAAGTCTCAGTTGTCAGTCACTGCATAACCCAGTGTTGCTGGAGTGGAGATATAACAAAAAGTGACTGGTGATATTCTTAGCTTTCTTACAACTGAGTAAGTAAATTCATTCTCTCAAACCAAAGAGATTTAATTTAATAGAGAGCATTAAGAATTGCTCTTCAAGGGAGGCCAATGAATTAATTTGGGAACTCGCATGTACAGTGACCTTATTGGAAAATACAATAGGATTTTTTTGGTCATAAAATAGCTGCCATAGGACTCATTAAAAATACCCTATTAAATAATGTACCTATGAGTTGTGTCCCTCATGCACTTGGGAAAAGTATGCAATGTTCTTTCAAGTGCATGCCTTTTTTGGTTTGCAGTTTAATCTTCTTTGCTTAGGGAAGCTAGTGATTTCTCCATGGGGTGCTTAATTCAGCATAGGGGCACAATTTATGTCGCTGGGAACTGCACCTGGGAATTCAAGAGCTAAAGAATGAGCCCCTACTGCTTAAGTTAGAGGACTAAGTCCCCTAGTTGACATCTATAGCAGATTCATAGCCTCTGTAGCTCCAGTGCAAAGGCTAACTTATAATACATACTGATCAGAGAGTTACATACAAGGAAGGTTACATACAAAGAAATCAGAGCAGCATGGTTTGAGGGCAGAGTACAGGGTTAAGATTCAGGGATTGAAATTCTAGTCCTTTTGAAATCAATGGGAATTTTGTCATTGACTGCAAGGGAGCCAGGATTTCACCCATCAGGTTGTGAATTCTAATCCTGACTCAGGCACGGTCATGTTTTTGGCCCTGGGCAAGACACTTCACCTCTCTTCTTCAGGTTGCCCTATGTACAAAATGTGATGACCAATACTTACCATGCGAGAGTGTGAGGATTAATTCATTACAGCACTTTACATGGTTAAAGTGCCACTATAAATATGCTCAGCATGACTATCAATTTACTGAATCATTTAAATCAAGTGGTGTTTTTCCCCATGTTATATGGACTTTACTGTGGAGCAGAACCAAACGGCAGCCTCACACACCTTAAATGGTTGATACTGCTGGAACATCAATTAACAGAAAATAATTTATTGAACAAATTTAGTGCTTTTTTATTTGTAAATTATTTGTGGAGAGGCTTAGGTTATTTTTTATGAATTTGTACATCAATTGAAAATAGTCAATGAACTTTTCTTGTGATGAAATTTCAACTGTCAGTTTGCTTGAGAACTGTTCACTTCAGCTATGGCTTCAAGTATCTGTCATTTCTAATACAGATTCCGCCTGACAACCTAAATGACATGGCATGGTTTCTATTTCCTATTTAGATAAATGAAACTTTTAGAAACTGTAGAAGAGCTGGAATACATTGTTTGTGGCTCAGATACATATTGGCAGAACTTCCAGTGTGAATAGTTGGGAGAATATATATTTGCCCAGGTGTTCATACGACTCTCTCTCTGCAAACATTCTTGTGAGCAAAATCTTGCTTCCTTGTGGAAAGCAAATAAAATACTGTCAAGCAAAATCAGCTTTTATTTAAATGTAGGTTCATAAATATCTTTTTCCTGTGCTCAGACAGCTTTAAGGGGTAAGGAGGATTCATTGAAATTTCTGCAGTGAACATATCATCACTTCTCATGCTGGCAAAGTGGCCCCTAATATCCCTTAACTGCAAAGTTGCTTAAGCCCTACTCAAATGTCAGTCACTTTCAAACACAGCCTGGGGAAATACGATGGCCCAAATTCCTTTGGAAACGACTTGTCATTCTCATCTGGAATGGTAGGAATCAAGAATGTACTTCCAGCTAATAATTATTTCAGAGTATGAGAGGGTGTTTGAGCTGTGGAGAAAAAACAAAAGATTTGAGTGGGAGGTACGAGTTGGTTTCTAAAGGGTGCTCTGAAAGAAAATCTGTGGAAATTTTTCCCACTTTTAGAGCCTGATCCAATACTCACTGGAGTCAATGGAGGAGTTTTCATTGATGTCAATGTGTATTGGATCCAGATGTTTGTTAAGGATAATGATGTTTAGATTCCAGATGTTTATTAAGGGTTATAATGATCAGATCATTTAAACCGATAACAGGGTATATGTATTCTCCTATTAATATCTATTGAACATTGAATAGCAACAACCTGGTAAAATCTCTGATGTATTTTCTGATATTTGGGCCATCCATGTCTTGCTGTACATCAGCACACATCTGTGCCAGGTGCATGACTCAACTCCATTTCTTTAATTGATATGTCAAGTGTTTTGGGATACAGTAAAGATGCAACATTATGCTCACTGGACTGGTGTAAATCTGAAGCAGATCCACTGAAGTCAATGAATTCCTTAGGATTTAAACTGGTGTAAGAGAAAAGAATTTGGCCACCATGAATATGATCACAGACCTATGGAGGAATCTGGAAATATCCTCTCTATGCACTTGGAAACACTGAACAACAGCTTATCACCTGCTGGTAACTGAGTCACAGCCTGGTTGTGCTTTTACTTTTTGCTTAGTGACTGAAGAACTTAGCCTTTTCAGTTACATATGTCAGATCCACTCCCTAATCACACTCTCTGCAGTCAGGGGAGACTCTATTCTGTGGAAAGCACAAGTTCTCATCTGTTTGCCTCATGTTCGGTAGTTTTCTGTGGCATGCCAGCATGCAGTGACTCTAATGTATTCACTTAAATGAACTTCCTAGGGAAGTCCATACACTCTCACGGGTTTGGCTTTTTCCAGAAATAGACTCTCATTCTCTGGTAGCTTGAGAGCAGCCCTTGACTTGCATTCTAGCACTGTTGAAAAATTACAGTTCAGAAGCATTCATTGCCACCTAATCAAGGGGAAGAGGTGGGGGATTTATTAGGAAACAGTATTTATGGACTCACATCAGTTGGCTGCTGCCTAAAGTGTCACCTGGGCTGCTGAGAATTTTAAGCTATGTGTGTGTTAGCATATACCCTTGGGGAGTAAGAACCAATAGACTTTTCCTAGCTTTGAATTAATTTGGGTGAGAGAAATGTACCTGTTCCATAGTGTTGCTTGTCTCATCTTTTAGATAAAGGGGAAGATGTGGCAAATGTTTATATCTTGCTAAGTTAACATTATAAATGTGTTATCGGACATTAGGTAAAAATTTCAAAAGTGTCCACATGACTTAGAAGCCTGTGTCCCATTTCTAAAACTGACAAAGAAACGTAGGAACCAAAATCTCATTGAAAATCAGCAGGATTTAACCTCCTAAACACATTTTGACATGACCCCATAGGTCTTGAACAAGGGTCTGCAGGGTTCCTGGTTTATTGCTGCCTCTCTGCTCCCAACTAGTGGCTTGCAACTAGCCAGCTGCACAGAAGAGAGCATGAAACCTGAACATACATCAGGGAGGGCTTCCCAGGGTCTGACTGGAGGAACACTGGGAATTCTGGTCAGGGCTTCCTATTTTATCCCAAAAGAGGCAAAGGAGGTTGTCTCCACAGCTGGGCTCTTCTTGGCTGCTGTGTTGGACCTTGCTCTCTTGACTGACTCCTGAAACCTGCTTCCCTGCCTTGCTGCTGGTTCCTGACTTCCTGCCTTGTTCCTGATCCTTGCCCCTGATCTCTGAATCCAGTTCTGACCCTTGGCCTGACTCTCAGATTCTGATTTCAACTCTGACCCTTGTCTTAAATTCCCGGTCCAACTACTAGACCTGCCCACCTCCATCTCAGCCTCATCGGTTTGTGTGGACCACTACCCCAAGAGGTGTGCCCAAGAAAGGAATGAGGATGGAACCAATTGGTCAACCTCAGCTCTGATAAGATCTGGGCTTGCCTGAATGGGCCGCCTGCCTCCATGCAGAGAACCAAGCATTACAGGCTTGAATTGCGCAACTGACCAGTGAGAATCAACTGCTGGAGGAGTAGATGAGCCAATTCTGCACTCAGAACACAATGCTGCCACCACAATCCATGGTATGTGTCCTGGAGCAGAGTTCCTTGATACCCCTGCTGGAATGGTTTAATGGTAATTGTCAGAGGTTCTGGGGATTTAGGAATCAATGCTGCCCCCAGTTCTTATTCCATCCCCAGCCCTAAACTTTTGATTAGGCCTGGTAACTTGTTTATTGTCTGGATAAGCTTTGAACTGGGTCTCCCCTTTGCTGGAAAGCAATATCCTGCTATTGTCAAACTGGGAAACTTTTCTTCAGTGAATATCATCAATGTATGATGGCCCTCATTGTGTCCACTTGACAGAAGCTGCTTTAAGGAAGCTTCAGCAGAGACAGGGCACCATCACCACTTACATGGCACACTTCTTGCAGCTTATTCTAGACACTGAATGGAATGAAGCAGCAGAATGATACAAATTCCGATGGGGCTTTCAGGAAGAAATTAAAGAGGAGTTGGCCTGGGAAGAGGATTGTGCAGGCCTGGATGATTTCATTGATATTGCAGTCCAAACTGATGGTCGATTATGAGAATGAAGACAGGAAAAGAAGGGGTCCTGCCAGCCATCTTGTCTCTATGCAGGTCCATCAATGTGTGCTCTGCTTACCGAACCAATGCAGATAGACCTGGCCCTCAGGCAGCTTGCCTGCAAAGAGAAGGAAGGGTGCTGAAAATACACCTATGTTTTTATTTGTGGCAAATCTGGTCATGCTATTTCCGGTTGTCCCATATGAATCCTAAAGAACTCAGGAGATGAACTGACCCAGCCACAATATGGTGGATCAGCCTGGACATAAAAATCAAAAGAAGCCCTTGAGCTTGAAACCTCAACTCTGACTGGCTCATGAACCCAACTTCCTAAGAAGGACTCCCACCTGCCAGTATCAATTCAGCTGTGTATCCTTGGAGAGGTCCTGTGAATCCCAATACAGCAGGCCCTGATCTATTTAGGAGGAGCTGACAACTTTATAGAACTGTGGCAGCCTGCACACTGCAAATCTTCTTACAGCCTAAGATCATCTGATCAAGGCTATTGATGGCTCACTCCTGTCCTTAGGACCCATAATCCAAGAGCCAGTCTCTGTGGAAGTCTTTGTCCAGGAGCACAGGGAAATATTGCAATTTGGGGTGATACTCTCCGCACTTCCCGTTGATCCTTGGGATCACCTGACTGGCACTCTACGATCCCCTCATCCACTGGCAAAGACAAGGAATCAGCTGCCCTTCAGAATTTTGCCAGCTACTGATGTTGATCCAACCTCCAACCCAAGAACATCTCAAATAAGAGTGGCTACCCAGAAGGGTATACTCACAGTGCCCATGGCAGAACTCCTCTGTAAATACCAAGAGTTCGCTGATATGTTTCAAAAGAAAAATGCAGATATCCTCCCACCACACCAAGCCTATGATTGCCCAATGGATTTGCAATCAGGAGCTCAGAGTCCATTTAGCCGAATCTACACTATGTCAGAGCCTAAATTGTCAGCATTATGAGATTATCACCAAGAAAACCTACCTAAAAGGTTCATTTGTAAATCAACATCACCAGCTGGAGCACCAGTCCTCTCTATAAGAAGAAAGATAGCAGCCTTTGCCTCTGTGTAGAACACTGAGCCTTGAATCAAATCACAATCCAGAATTGATACCCTCCATCCCTAATTCCTGAAATATTGGCTCATGGGGGGACTGCCCAAATATTTACAAAGCTACATCTTTGGCAGTCTTTCAAGTAGTTGAAGACCTCCATTATGCCCCCCATCAATCTCCTCTTTTTTCCAAACTAAACATACCCAGTTTCTTCAGCCTTTGTTCATATGGCTTGTATTCCATCCCTTTGATCATCTTTGTTGCTTGCCTCTGGATCCTATCCAGTTTCTCTTCATCCTTTCTATACATTGGTGACCAAAACTGGACACAGTACTCCAGATGAGGCCTAACTAATGCTAAGTAGAGTGGTACTATCACCTCCCGTGACTTGCGTACTATACCTCTGGTAATGCAGCCTAAAATTGCATTTGCTTTTTTTGCAACAGCATCACATTGCTGACTCATGTTGAGGTTGTGATCCACCACAACTCCCAGATCCTTAGCAGTAGTGCTGCTGCCAAGCTAGTTATCCCCAAATTCTATATTTGTGCATTTCGTTTTTCTTCCCTAAGTGTAGTACCTTACATTTGTCTTTGCTGAATTTCATTTTGTTGTCTATAGCCCAGTTCTCCAATTTATCAAGACCTCTCTGAATTTCAGCTCTATCCTCCAAAGTGCTGGCAACCCCCTCAGCTTTGTATTATCTAAAAATCTGAAAAAAACAGTTTAGTAAATATGTTAAACAACACCAGAACAGATCCCTGTGGAACCCCACAGACCTCCCTCCAACCGGACATCATTCCATTAATAGTTACTCTTTGTGGTTTTAAGCCAATAATGCATCTACTTAATTGTAGTTCTGCTGAGCCACATTTCTCCAGCTTATTTATCAGAATGTCATGTTGGACTGTGTCAAAAGCCTTGCTGAAGTCCAGATGTATTATGTCCACCAAATTCCCCAAACCTTACCTTGTCAAAGAAGGAAATCAAGCTGCGTTGGCATGATTTGTTCTTAATAAATCCTTGCTGGCTGCTAGTGATGACCTCCCAGGTATTTGCAAATCCTGGATCCACCCTCCCAGGTATTTGCAAATCCTGGATCCACCTTCCCAGGTATTTGCAAATTGAATGTTTTATACATTGCTCTAGTAGCTTTCCAGGTATCAAAGTCAGGCTGACTGGTCTACAGTTCCCTGGCTTCTCCTTTCCCCCCTTTTTAAAGATGGGCACTATGTAAGCCCTTCTCCAATCTTCTTGGACCTCTCCTGTCATCCATGAGTTTGCAAAGATTATTGCCAGTGGCTCCAAGACTTCTTCAGCTAATTCCTTCAGTACCCTGTGGTGAATGGCATCAGGCCCACTGACTAGAATTCATTCAAAATGGTCAGAAGATATCTGATGTGTTCTTTACTTATCCTGATCTGCATCCCTTACCCTTTGTTGTTTATGGTAACTTTGTTAGTCATCCAGTCACATGTTAAATTTTTTGTGCGAAGACTCACATACTGCTCTTACTCTTTTGTCTGTCATATTTGGAGAACTCCTTCTTGTTGTCTAACATTCTTTGCAAGCTGTAACACATTCTTTGTGTTGGCTTTCCTGATTTTGTCCCTACACACTAGCGCTATTCCCATGTATACTTCCTATGTGACATGCCTCTTTTTCCATTTCCTGTGTGTGTCCCTGTTGCGTGGCAACACCTTTTGGGATGGGTAAGGGTTGCTATAGCCCCGTGGCTGAATCCTCCTGACCACCCGTAGCCTCAGGGTGGTGTGGCATAGTGGTCAAAGTCAATGTGGCAGCCCTCTCTCTCAGGGCTGTGTGGTCCAATGGCTAGAGTCAATATAATGGCCCTCTCCCTCAGGGCTGTGTGGCCTAGTGGCCAGAGTCAATATGGCTGCCTTCTCCCTTGCGGAGGTAGCCCCAAACAGTCTGGGGTCTCAGGCCCTCAGGCAGTGTGGAGCACCAAACAGTATAGCAGCTGAGGTCCTCAGGCAGGGCAGAGACACAAACAAACGTTTTAGGGGTGCTCAGAGCCTTGAGCAGGGCAGAGTCACAAACAAAGAGCCTTTTGTCTGATGTCCCAGTTCGGGTGGATGGCAGATAAACACAGGCCTCTGACCCTAAGGTAGGGAGGCAGCCACCCCAGGAGTGGGGTTTGCAGGGGGTAAGGGGACCTGGGCTGATCCTACTCCACCAGGTCTCAACCCAGGGCCCTAACAGTGGCAGAGTGTTCCGACATTGGGTCAGCGGGGATCCAACCAAAACATGCTGACAGTGCATGGCCCAAAGGCTAGTGCCCCTGGGCCACTTCCTGTCCTGTCTCCACATGTGGTGGCCTGTGTGTTTCCATGGTCTCAGGATTCTGTGGATTGGGCAGCTCCCAGTGGCTCCAACCCCACTTGGGCATCCTCTGTCGTCTTGCTGCTTGCCTGGGTCTCAGCATGCCTGACTTTCACTGTCTGGAGACTCGGTGGCTCCCAAGCTGAGTAGCTGCCTTTTATACCTGGATTCCAACAGGAGCATCCGGCAGGGCCCAGGGGGCATGGTCTCCTCGGCTGACAGAATGGAGTTAACCTCTGCTGGACCAGTGCAGGGCAAGCGTGCCCCATCACCGTCCCTTTTGGATTTTAGATAGTTAAAGAGCTCCTTCTACAGTCATGTTGGCTTCCTGCAGCTCTTTTTATCTTTCCTCTGCATTGGAATAGCTTGATGTTGAACCTCTAGTATTACATCTTTTAGTAACTGCCAGCCCACTCCCCTCATGTGCCAGTGCACAAAACTAGAACGTTGAATCATAGCTGGTAGAGGTGGTGATGCCACCTGGGTCCCTCTCTCTGGTCTGGTCTGGTCAGGACATCTCTCAGGATCAGAATGACAAAGGCTCAGGGTTCAAAGAGACAGTGGGGATGGCAGCCATGATGGTGAAGCTCGCTTCTTCCTCTCCTCTCACCTTTTAGTCAGCCAGTGGATGGTAGCTTCCATCCATTTGTCCATCAATTTTCCTCTCAAAGACCCCAAAGGGGAGTGATAGACAGAACAGCCTATCCCCTCATTATTTTATATACCAGTTAGGCCTAATTTCTGACATACCAATTTTTGTTTTTTAATTTTGAGTCTCACACTGTTCTTGTTTACCAGGCACAATCTTAACACAGTCCTACAGTTATATCAGGAGGCCTTTTTGTTTGTACTAATTTAGTCTGTCTACCTTTTGCAACTTTCCCCAGGAACATTTATTATTATATGTTATTGTAACACTTTATGAACTTTCACTCACTTTTAACAGTTGTGCTCACAATTAAGGTAAATTTGTAGGCACAATCATCACAACAGGTGTCAGAAACAAAGGGAAACAGCTGAGACTTTTATTAGCTCAGAGTCTCGCTGAAAATTGAAAATCATAGAATCATAGGACTGGAAGGGACCTCAAGAGATCATCTAGTCCAGTTCCCTGCACTCATGGCAGGAGTAAATATTATTATCTAAACCATCCCTGACAGTTGTTTGTCTAACCTGATCTTAAAAATCTCTAATGATCGAGATTCCACAATCTCCCTAAGCAATTTATTCCAGTGCTTAACCAGCCTGAGGGTTAGGAAGTTTTTCTAATGTCCAACCTAAACCACCCTTGTTGCAATTTAAGCCCACTGCTTGTCCTATTCTCAGGGGTAACAACTTTTTATGTATTTGAAAACTTATCATGTCTTCCCCTCAGTCTTCTGTTCTCCAGACTAAACAAAACCCATTTTTTTCAGTCTTCCCTCATACGCCATGTTTCCTAGACTTTTAATCATTTTTGTTGCTTTTCTCTAGACTTTCTCCAATTTGTCCACATCCTTCCTGAAATGTGGCACCAGAACTGGACACAATACTCCAGTTAAGGCCTAATCAGTGCAGAATAGAGCAGAATAATTACTTCTTGTGTCTTGCTTACAACACTCCTGCTAATGCGTCCCAGATTGATGTTTTTTTTTTTTTGTGCAAGTGTTGACTCATATTTAGCTTGTGATCCACTATGACGCCCAGACTCCTTTCTGCAGTACTCCATCATAGGCAGTTGTTGCCCATTTTGCATGTGTAACAGGGTTGGGACTGACCACTGCAGCACCTCCTACTGGTTGCCTCTGGGAATTAGCTCAGTCCAGTGGAGCGCCCTCTCCTGGTGGTGTCCCGCCCGTTGTCTTGCCCTTGCTTCTGAGGGCATGTCACTTACCAACTTGCGGCATCCTCTTCAGGACCACTGCCCTCTGGCAGTGCCCCCCAGTCCATCCATATCCCCTTCCGGGGATTGGGTGATCAGCAGTCCTACATTCCAGCCACCATGCCCAACCACACCCTTTGAGTCTAATCCCTTCTTGTCGGGGATCTGGTGGGTCTATGATGGCCGCTCCCTACGGCCGATGGCTGTATGTACTGCAAGGGGGGAAAGGGAGGGACCCAGGCCCGCCCACTACTCTGGGTCCCAATCCAGGGACCCTTTGGTGGCAGCCTCACTGTCCTCCTTCTCTCCCCTCATCTGTCTGCTTCCCTGGGCCGCTTCCCCTATGGCCCCTTGCATCCGCTAGGCCCTTCCCTTCAGGGCCTGCAGCCTGGCAGGCCTCAGGCTAGAGTTCCCTTTTGCTCCCAAGCCTGGCCAGCACTGCGCTGTCCGCGGTGCTAGTCTCTCACCTCTGGAGACAGAACTTCCCCTGTTGAAGGCCTGGGACAGACTGACTGCTCTCTCCCTGAGCAGCCTTTTATAGGGCTGCGCCTGGCCCTGATTGGCTGTCTCCAACCTGGGCCCTGATTGGCTCTCAATAAGCTCTTCTCCCATTAGCTGTCCAGCTGCGAAGGCCCACTGGCCTGCCGCAGCCCATACTCTGGGAGTGGGGCAGTCCGCCCCACTACAGCATGTGTGCAATTGATTGTTCCTATCTAAGTGGATACTTTGCATTTGTTCTTATTGAATTTCATCCCATTTACTTCAGACCATTTCTCCAGTTTGTCCAGGTTATTTTGAATTTTAATCCTATCCTTCAAAAGCATTTGCAACCCCTCCCTGCTTGGTATCATCCACAAACTTTGTAAGTTTACTCTCTATGCCATTATCTAAATCATTGGTGAAGATACTGAACATAACCAGATCCAGAACTGATCCCTGTGGGACCCTACTTGATATGCCCTTCCATCTTCACTGCAAACCACTGATAACTGCTCTCTGGGAATGGTTTTCCAACCAGTTATGCACCCATTTTATAGTAATTCCATCTAGGTTGCATTTCCCTAGTTTGTTTGAGAAGGTCATGTGAGACAGTATCAAAAGCCTTAGTGAAGTCAAGGTATACCACATCTTCTGCTCCCCCCTCCCATCCACAAGGCTTGTTACTCTGTCAAAGAAAGCTAGTGGGTTGGTTTGACATGATTTGTTCTTGACAAATACATACTGTCTGTTACTTATCACTTTATCTTCTAGGTGTTTGCAAATTGATTGCTTAATTATTTGCTCCATTATCTTTCCAGGTACCGAAGTTAAACTGACTGGTCTATAATTCCCTGGGTTTTCCTTATTTCCCTTTTTCATAGATGGGTACTATATTTGCCCTTTTCCAGTCCTCTGGAATCTCTCCCATCTTCCATGACTTTTTGAAAATAGTTGCTAATGGCTCAGATATCTCCTCTGTCAGCTCCTTGAGTATTCTAGGTTGTATTTCATCAGGCCCTAGTGACCTGAAGACATCTAAATTGTATAAGTAATTTTTAATTTGTTCTTTCCCTATTTTAATCTCTGATCCTACCTCATTTTCACTGCCATTCATTAAGTTAGATGTCCAATTGCTACTTAGCTTTTTGATGAAAACTGAAACAAAAAGGTCATTTAGCATTTTTGCCGTTTCCACATTTTCTGTTATTGTCTGCCTCCTCTCTCCCCTCCCATTGAGAGCTTCTAATGTATTTATAGAATATTTTCTTGTTACCCTTTATGTCTCTATCTTGTTTAATCTCATTTTGTGCCTTGTTTTTTTTAATTTTGTCCCTACATGCTTGTGTTGTTTGTTTATATTCATTTTTTATAATTTGACCTAGTTTCCGCTTTTTGTAGGACTCTCTTTTTTGAGTTTCAGATCATTGAAGATCTCCTGGTTAAGCCGGGGTGCCATACTTCCTATCTTTCCTATGCAGTGGGATAGTTTGCTCTTGTGCCCTTAATAATGCCTCTTTGAAAAACTGCCAACTCTCTTGAACTGTTCTTCCCCTTAGACTAGTAGCCAATGATTTTAGTTTATTGTTCATTTATTGTGTAATGTTCTGATTAACTAACATGTTATGCCATATATATGCTAAATAGAGTTAAATTGTAGGATTATAGAAGTATAAGATTGATCAGTAGTTAGAAGGGATATTTATGTATTAGGTATCTAAGTAGGGCTGAAACACAAGGCCTACAGTCTGAGGCCTCTAAAATTTTAGCCTAGCTGTACTAGGCCATAGGCTTAAGAAATGCTTGACATAAGTAAGTGACCAGAGAATGATCCTATGCTACAAGATTGTGGGAAAAGATGTACTAATAGGTGATATTGCAAAAAAATTAATAGTAAGAGTAATTTTTTGCTTACAAGCTACCCAGAAGTCACATTTTTCTAACACATGCCCTAAGTGGTGGGGCACTATGTGTGTAAATTCTAATGAGGTAGACTCAGAATCATATTCTAAAAAGAGGGTTCCCAGATTAGGACAACTAAGCTCTCAATGGGAAACTCCACAGGAACCATCCCTCTACTGATGATCAATCCATGAGACCCATCAGACCCTAACACTATCTAGGAAGATATGAGTATGACTATATTTGTAACTTGTAAATAGGACTTTATAGAATTTCTATATGCTTGGGTAATCATGACTTTAATTGTAACTTTAATAAAACTTGTAAAGCAGACTAGACCCTGTACTTGTACATTTGTGTGTGGTCACTATCTTTAGTCTTTATGTGTTCCTAGAAAGTCTAAATCTGAAACAAGTAGCAGAGGTGGCTTTCGCTCTGTTGATCTGAGACTGGAGCCAACAGAGCAAAACCCACAGTGGTGTAATACCACATTACAAAATTCAAAAGAATAAAAGGCTACTTCCCTTAGAATCATGAACTCTACCATTTCATGATCACTTTCAAAGTCTCAACCAGTTCCTCCCTATTTATCAACATAAATTCTAGAACAGTCTCTCCCCTAGTAGCTTTCTCCACCTTCTGAAATAAAAAAAATTGTCTCCAGTTATCCAAGAACTTCTTGGATAATCTGGGCCCTTCTGTGTTATTTTCCCAACAGATGTATGGGTAGTTGAAGTCTCCCATCACCACCAAATTCTGTGCTTCGGATGGTTTTATTAGTTGTTTAAAAATAGCCTCATCCACCTCTTCTTCCTGATTAGGTGGTCTGTAGTAGACCCCTACTATAACATCACCCTTGTTTTTTACCCCTTTTATCCTTACCCAGAGACTTTCAACAAGTCTGTCTCCTATCGCCATCTCCACCTCATACACTTAAACCCCATAATTTCCTGAATGCCACCATATGACAGGATTTATTTTCTTTAATCCATTCTGCCTCTGCTTTGGAAAACTTCCAAAGAGTCAAGTGCAATAAACGAAGAACCACATGACACTAGGGAGGAAGTCAGACAGAACAAGGAGCAATGGTCTTAAGTTACAGTGGGGGAGGTCCAGGTTGGATATTAGGAAACACTATTTCACTAGGAGGGTGGTGAAGCACTGGAATGCGTTACCTAGGGAGGTGGTGGAGTCTCCTTCCTTGGAGATTTTTAAGGCCCGGCTTGACAAAGCCCTGGCTGGGATGATTTAGTTGGGAATTGGTCCTGCTTTGAGCAGGGGGTTGGACTAGATGACCTCTTGAGGTCCCTTCCAACCCTAATATTCTATGATTCTAAGTCACGTTTGAAGGACTGTATCTAAAATCCTCCTGCTCCTCTGTACCTGGCGGCCCTACCACTATGCCATGACTTCCCACTAGAGGGACAACTAGGGAAGTTCAAAACCCAACATTTGTATCCTGTTTCTTCTGGCAGCCCTGAATGCATTCTACAACACAGTTGTTTGTTGTTTCCTGTAATATGGGTGCTTATGCCAAGACATCACATGGTAAACCCTTCAGCCTCCTTCAACCCCTGGAAACTTGACCTAGGCCTTGGGCAAGTATAGCATTAGATTTTTATTATAAAACTGTGAGAGACCAATGGGTTTATACCAATCCTGACAGTCACAGACAGCCTTGCAAAAATGGCCCATTTTCTTCCCACCTCTCCTCATCCAAAGAAATAGCCCAATTATGGATAATCTATGCTGTCCATCTCCATGGTCTCCTAAATCACAGTATCTCTGATCATAGTCTGCAATTCATCTCTCAATTCTAGCGCGAGACACTCTAAATTCTGGGGGTCCACACACCTCTCCTCTGCATCCTCAGACCAATGGCAAATGGAGAGAGTAAACCAAATCTTGGAGCTGTACCGACACTACTAATCCAACTTTCATCAAGATGATTGGTCCTCGCTGTTACCATATGCAGAATTCACATACAAGAGTACAGATCATGCATCCACAAGTCAAATCCTTTTCTTTGTAAACTACAGGTTCCAACCAGGAGCTCTCTTGGGGAGAGGGCACTGTCATGATACCACAGTGCTTGAACCTGGTTTTTCAAGGGTCCTACTCAACAGTTACTGTCTTGCACCCACCCAGCGGCTTGCTGCTAACCAGCTGAACAGGAGAGACCATGATACCTGAAGATACATCCGGGATGGCTTCCCTGGGCCTCTCTGGAGGAACACCAAGAACTCTGATTGGTCAGGGCTTCTTATTTAAATCCAAAGAGAGACACAGGATGCCGTCTGCACAATGGCTACATTGAATCTTGCCTTCTTGCCTGACTCCTGGTTCACTGGCCTGTTCCTGGTTCCTGTTTTCCTGCCTTGTTCCCGATCCTTGGCCCTGAGTTCTAGCTCCAGCTCTGATCCTTGGCTTGTCTTTCCAGCTCTCACATTTGGCCTGACCCTTGGCTTGACTCTCTAATTCTAGCTCTGGCTCTAACCAGTAGACCTGGCCACCTTCATCTCGGCCTTGACATATTTGAAAATGGGATGTAAACTCCTAATTCTCAGGCCCTTTTGAAATTTTTACCCATAGTCTCATAATGCATGTTTACCTGGGGCATTCTTCAGTAGAGATGGAAGTGTCTAATCCTGCAAGTTTTGCTTGACTTTTCTTCGCCCAGTTACATTGAAGTAAACCTGGAGTCACCTCTCTGAAGAAAATGGAGTCACACCAGTGTAAAGCTAATGTGAGTGAGAGAAAAACCTGGCTTGTGAACCTCATCATGGCTACTTAAGGGACCAATGAAGAATTCTCTTTGCCCTGTTGATCAAAGCCCAGTTTTACGAACTGATAGTTGATCCTTTTGGGTCCTACCATAGTCCCTCTAGCTATTTGGGAAAATAATTCTCTGGGTGTAGGAGGGGTGAGGATTCCTGAGAGAGGGTAACATGAGCTCTCCTATCAGCTGTCTGTCTCTCTTCCATACCTGTCTCAGGGCAGGCAACTATCCCTCAGAAGTTGCATTACTAGCAGCTCAGTATTCTCGATCTGTAGAATGTATAGTATAGTAACTCTTTAGTTCTTAAAGACATAAATGCTCAAGGGCTGATTCATTTTCGACCTCCTCTGTTGTCCTGTATGTTATATCTTCTATAACATTTGTCTTAATGTGATCAGTTTTCTCATCTCAGGGGATATATTAATGTCTTGCTATGACTGTTTATTCCACCTCGTTGTTTTTTCAGAGTATAGAAAATTACATTTCCACTATATTCAGTTTCTCATACCTTAAAAGCTGTAAGCCATATTCTATCAACCATAAATGGGGTTTTATGGCTTGAAGTACATGCTCTGAATTTGCAAGAGTATGCTGGAGAACTGTCCTCTGAGACATTTACTCTGTAATTCAGTTTACTCTACTTGAATTATGAGTCAGGTAATAAATCTCCATTATTTATCTGCACTAGTGATTCCTAGCCAATTGTGCATGTTATATGCAGGAGTTATCTTTAACACTGTTCATACTGAGAGTGGCTCAGAATATTTTCCTTTCCCTGTTTGCAGACTATTCATGTCCATATAAAGGGTCTTGCTTGCCCTTTGAAGTTTTCACGCTTATTCAGATGTCTTCTAGCTTCCTTAACCTATGATTGTTCAGATTGAAGGATAGACCTCTTTCAAGATTTTAGTTTTCAACAGTAGGGTTCTATTAAAACTGGTACCTTTGGAGAAGAGAGCATTATTTTCCTTGTAGATGTTTTCTGAGGACACAATCTCTAATCAATTCATGCTCATACACCAACTATCCTGCAGCGTGCATTGATTTCTTTTCTGTTTATTTTCTTTTGTTGAAATGGATAGTGCTAGATTGGAATACTTCATAGTCCCCTCCCATCTTGAGGTAACATGAATAGGAGTAATCCATGAATTATAAATTATTTAAATTTGCTACCCAACTGCAATAGCTCAAGGCCCGGGGCTATAATCCAAGAGTTTGGATCTATTATCTTCAGAGAACAATGATTAGGGGTAAGTATTTTTTTCAGTGTTTGTATACCTAAGACATGGCTGGGTGGATCTTGTCCAAAATTCCAATGCCCCAATCAAAATATCTTTAGTTGAGACCAACTATGAGAAATATCAAGCCCAAGGTATTTTTTCTTAAGGAAAAACCCCTTTTAGTTATCAAAAAGAAGCGTTTAGAATAGAATGTCTGTAATTGCAATGTTATATATAGGGTACAGATATTGTGGTACATAACATAAGAATGGCCATACTGGGTCAGACCAAAGGCCTAGTATCCTGTCTACCGACAGTGGCCAATGCCAGGTGCCCCAGAGGGAGTGAACCTAACAGGCAATGATCAAGTGATCTCTATCCTGCCATCCATCTCCACCCTCTGACAAACAGAGTCTAGGGACACCATTCCTTACCCATCCTGGCTAATAGCCTTTAATGGACTTAACCTCCATGAATTTATACAGTTCTCTTTTAAACACTGTTATAGTCCTAGCCTTCACAACCTCCTCAGGTAAGGAGTTCCACAAGTTGACTGTGCGCTGTGTGAAGAAGAACTTCCTTTTGTTTGTTTTAAACCTGCTGCCTATTAATTTCATTTGGAGACCCCTAAAACTTCAGCATGTATTGGAAATTCCAGTAATACCTTTTGTTTTGAAGAAGAAGGATTACATTGCAGTCTTAAACCCATTGACTTCAGTGAGGTTGATGGGAGGAATACATAAACTAATTAGTTAAAATATATATTTAGGCTAGGTTCAGTGAATCAGCCACTAGACTATCCATTAACCCCCATCTCAATCTATTTTGACTTATGTTAGGTGTATTCCTGGGCACTAGATTAATAATAGTACATGTGCAGATTGATACATGTACAAGCTCATGTGATTTAGCAATAACCAGGACAGGGATTTCATGGGAGCCCCATTTGCTTCTGACTATGAGCAGGAGTCAGGGCTAAGAATGGACCAAATAACAAATGGCTTCATTAGCATGCCAAGAATCATGTTCTCCTCAGTTAGACACATTCCTTTACTCACTCCCCCCTCCCCTTTTTTCCTCACAGTTCCCTTATGAATAAAACCAGGTAAATATACAAAGTTGTATCAGTGTAATAACTGCTTGTCTACACTGGCACTTTACAGCACTGCAACTTTCTCGCTCGGGGTGTGAAAAAACAACCCCCTGAGTGCAGCAAGTTTCAGCGCTGTAAAGCACCAGTGTAGACAGTGCAACAGTGCTGGGAGCCGTGCTAAGGGCTTAATATTGCTCCCACCTAAATCAGTGGAAAACTCCAATTGATCTTAATGATGCAGGATGAAGCCCCACAGTTGTGATTTTATATTGGTTTAATTAAACCATTGCACTTTATGGCTGGACAGTCTTAAACTGATCTAAATCAGGTTTCAACTAATATAACTTGTGTCTCTAAATGTAAAAGCACAAGCTAACCCATTATAACTAGTTTTTAAACTGATATAAGCATGTCTACACATAAAGCTGCACCAGTTCAACTAAGCTAGTTTAATGTCTGTGTGTAGACAAGGGGACAAGGTGGTGCAAGGGGTTGGAGATTGACTTCTCCTCAGTGCAAAGACTACACCCAGCTCTTTACCCTGTCCTGGACACAGGGTATTCTTCACTCTTACTTTCAGTAGAATGCACAACCTGAGGCACCATTTTGTGTATCACTCAGAATTGCAAGGTCAGGATCTTTGGAGACGGTTCACAGAAGGTGGCTGTAGAAATACTGGCTCAGACATGTCTGGGCATGAGGAAGAGCAGAATTCCTTCTCTGCTAGGAGACTGTTGGAGGGGAGATTAGGATCTGATGTCCAGCCTTGAAGGTTTTGCCTCTGTTTCAGTGGTTTAAGGAAACCCACTTCATTCATTGTATTTTGGTACCCTTTTTGTTAATGGGACTGAGCTCTCCTGTAAGGGAGATGGAATGGGAGTAGGAGGAGAGCAGTCAGAATGACTGGCAGTCTCTTGCATATTGTACCTAGGAGGACTCTCACCTCCCCATGGCCGTGATTCAAAAATTTGATGTCACTCCATGCAAACTCATGTCACATGCACTCATACTTCTTTGAATGGTGCCGTCAGAGGCTGCTTAGGAAGAGGGGCTGGTATTAAAGGGGAGAAAGTGGGTGATCAAGTGGGTGCTGCAAAGGGTATCAGTGCTGATCCACAGATCACCTGCCCAACAGGTTCTCCAAAGCATAGCTGTCTAACCTGTGACCATTGCCTGCATTATAATCTCAACCCCTGCTGCCGACCAGGGATTGAATTCTTAATAGCACCCCCAAGCTTTGGCCCCAGTGCACACATTAGTTTCTAGTGTAGCCATAGCTTTAGTGGAGTAAGTGAGAGTTTACAGTGGCTCAGCTGCACTGATACAGCTGTGTCACTGTAAGCTGTCTAAGGGAGCTGCTCTAAGATGAAGGGAGAGAGCTTAATTACTCCATCCCCTGCAAGCGGCTGTAGCTACGTCAGCAGGAGAAGCTTTTCTGCCGACATAGCACTGTCCACACCAGTGTTTAAATTGGCATAGATTATGTTGCTTAAAGGGGCGGATAATTCACACCCCTGAGAGACATAATTTATGTCTACGTAAGCTGTTGGATAGCCATAACCAAAGCAAACATGCTGAATGAAGGTGCATTATGACTTTGTGCTCACACATGCAGTATGGAACTAACGCTAATTGAAGGAGCTGTTATAATCAGAACATTTAAAAAGACATTTTTTGTGAAGAAAGATTCCCAGCCCCCATTTACTCTTCTCTACTCCTCTGCAGCTGTTGGTTAACATCAGTGAGCACCTGATTAACAGGCAACTGATGGACTCCAGCAAAGCATTAGCCTAAAGATTTTTAGGAGGTATTTTCCATTTCCCAGGCTCTTTCCACTTTAAAAAAATGTCATGATAAATAATATATTTGCTGGTAGGAGAATCTAAGGGCCCAGTTCTCTTTTGCACTGATTAGAATCAAGCTCTAAGAGTCCAATTTTCAACTGGCCTTTAGCCCAGATTAGACATGGGTGCAAATGAGATGCACAGATGGCTAAATGACAGGGCTTGTGCCTGCAATTAGTTGCAGGTGCAAAACATATGGCTACAGATTGCACCCACAAGAAGGGAGGGCAGTTATTGAAAATGTAGGCATGGGAGCAAGGTCCCATGTACTCGGTGGCCAGTTGGACCTCAAGTCTGCAGCAGAGGCCCTGGATTTTGCCACGCTCTGGTGGAAATTCTGTGGCAGCCTCAGATAAATGAAAAAATGAGGGTTTACAATGAATTGAACATGAATAATCCAGTCATAAAGTGTCACATGCTGTGCTATTAAATTGTATTTATTTTATTCTCTCCATTTTCAGGTTTTCATACGCTAAAGATATTTGGATTTACAGTGTCTAACAGCATTGCAGCAGTTGTTGGAAGCAAACTGGCTTTTGGCGTATGTTGAATCATAGGCAACAGTCTGGGATTGTGGCATGAGCACATTAGCTGGATGTGTCTGCTTCAATGATCAGCAGTGAAATAGTTAACTTTTAAATTGCGGTTGGTGGGTTTCAAAAAAGACCATCCCTCTATGAGAGGGGAAGTCCGTACCTCTCACAGCTATCATTTCAGGCTGCCTGCACAAGAGGCATATATCAAGGCATCAGTCATGCACAGTTCACTTCTTCAGGTTTTCGCAAACACAACGTAAAACAGCCTAGAGTCTTGAATTCAGTTCTGCAACAAAGTGTGACAAATTCTGTGGCCATGGAATTACAGATTCTCAGGCACTGCATGAGAGCATAATTCAGAAGCTCACCATTGGTAACTGGAGCCAACCCTACCTCACCCCCCACCACACAAACACCTGAGTAGTGTGGGGGAGGAGATACTATTAGTCTAGTGTGAACCTGAAGGAGAGGAGCTCAAAGAGTTACAATAGGGTCTGCCCTATGCTTGGGGTTTAGTGGGAGAGGCTCTTAGCTGCTTCTCTACCGTCACACACATTTTGTGCACTGTTGCAGGGCTGGGGTCAAAAGCACCATTCCATTTTAAGATTTTAAAGATTTGAGCTGATCACGGAGAAATCTGAAATCCTATGTTTAACCCTCATATTGGACCAAAATCACCCAACCATTTCCTTATTGAGGTCTTAGAGGCCCCTAGTATGTCAGAATTGGGAAAAAAACACATGGGATGCATTTAAAACTGGCTTTATTGTAACCAGTGAACTATAAATTGGTGAACAAAGTTAAAACTTTCCTAGATTCAGAAGCACGTTATGTTGGAGTCTAACTTAACCCATGATCAAACACATTTTTTAAAAAGCTACACACTGTACAGGTGTCGGGTCTAACTGACTCCATGTTTAGACATTGAAAACAGATAGCAACAGCAACAATACAAAAGGCACAAACACAACAAAGTGTGACCCTGTTACCTTTTTAAAAACTTTTTTGCTACACAAAACCCACAACAAGTTGGATGATAAAACCACTGTGGAAAGATTGACCTCATCCTAGTCTAAGAACATCTGATGTAGGAAGAGGTTTGGCATGGAAAGTTTTATTTACATTTTTGTGCCTGTTGGGGTGAGAGAGACCCCAAAACATTAGGAGGTTAGAGAAAATTGAGAAGCTGAAGTTGAAAAAAGAAGAAAAATTCTGAAAAGGAGAAAGTAAAAAAAGGTAGACAACTTTTTACTCAGTAAATAACCCAGTACATAGAGATACAAAACACTAGCTATACACAAGATGGAGGCTTACTCACGATAGAATGCACACACTTCACAGTGTTAACGTACTCTGCCATTACAGAGCTTTTCCAGTGTCAGACTCCTAATAGCATAGGCCGAGTTAGTGTCATTGATAGCTCCCTGCAGTACAGATTACAAGAAATTGTGTAGTTACCTGCTCTAACTGTTGTTTTGGTTAGACTGAGGAGGTGAAGTAAGGTCATAAGGGAAAAGGTCCACACCATAGATTCTTGAACTAGGGATGACAGATGAATACTGTATTTTAAACACTATACTTCCTGACAGTAGAACAGTTTAGACCAATAGTGATCTACTTTCCAGGTGGCTGGATAGTATGACAAAACAAAGTCATTCCATATACTGCTTGTATTAAATACCATGGGATTTCCAGATATTTTAACTGATTTTGGAACATTTATTCAGTCTGCATTCCTCCCAAGAGCAACAACTAGCCAAGGAAAGCTTCTGTGTCCTGCCATGACAAGACTGCATTCATTGAGGCATTAGTGCACAATAAGGAGGTGCATTGGTTGGGAAAACATTTAGGAGGCATGAAACCAAGTGGAAGAGGAACAATTTCTTGAGATGTTCCCATCAACTTCCAAGTCTTTCCTGGGGAAAAAATCAAGGATAGAGTAAATTGACTGGCTTGATATGAATTTGAAAGAAGGCAGTATTGCCTTAAGTGGTTTGGGGTAGAGGTTAGTATGACAGATTCAACATCAAATAAAGATGTATTGTAGAGTGTCTTCCCTCTGACTAAAATGCTTCCTGGATGGTTAACAATTGCTGTGTGTTATTCAATGGTTGCACATCCCACTCCAGAGGTGGCTGCATGTCAGTGATTGAAATAATCTGTGTACTGTATATTTAGGCTATAATCTACCACATGCAGAATCCCCACTAAGGAATGGGAAATTTGCACAAAAATTGAGGGTGGAATATAATTGGTATGTAAAATTTTTCAAGTGTCCTAGGTTCTTTGGATGAAAGGCACTATATAAATGGCACTTATTAGTTTTCTTGCATGATTTATTAAAATAAATAAATAGTTGTTGTTTAGCACAATGCACGTAAAGCTCCTGACTTTCACATTAATCTGAAACATAGAGCCATATAACTACATTTTATGCTTCTTCCATTGATGATTTAATTTTTGCTTTTGAGGAGCAGTGGCAAATGAGTTAGCCAACTACACATATATAAGTTAAGAAAACGCATGTAATCAATTAAAAATCAGTGATCTCTGTTACACAAGAATCATCACTATGCAGAAAGGTGATGGGGAACTAAATTGAAGTTACATGGCTAATGCCACAAGCTTCCTCTGCACTGAAAAAAATAAAAGCACAGAACCTTTCAGAATGCATGGGCAGACTTCAGCGATAAAAAGTATTGTAGAAATCTAATTCTAGTACTTTTCATGGGCCTGAGCATGTAATGGTTGCTCACATATAAAGATACCCCTGAGGGGGAAAAACAGGAGGAGGTGCTTTATGTTTATGCATTGTGTTGCCTGTGTGGAATAAAACTGAAGAAGTTATGAGGTTGATTAAACTTAAGTTGTGGTTGAGAATTATCCACAGATCAAAAATGTTCATAGACAATTCAGAAATCCTTCTGTTAGCAGAGATGGTATTTTATATGGTTTTGATGTATTCCACTGTATTCTGAGGTGTTGCATTATAATATGTTACACTCTGTCATGCCCTGTTATGCCATTTTCAGTAGGGCTGCAGAAGATAATGTAGACTGAAATGTAAAGATTCGAAACACATTGTTGTGAGGGATCCATCTAGGGCTGTGTGAAATGCAGTGGTTTTGCTTCCCAGGAGGTCTGCGTCAAACTTTGATTGTATTTTATCTTTTCGTCCTCATAGGTTCACACCCCGTTGCTTTGTATTCAAATAAGCTGGGAACCTCATAGTCCTCCCATCAGCTCCTGCCCTACTCACACCCTACAGAGTTTTCCTGGCCCCAGTGTTCAAACTGGGACACTTTTTGCCAGCCTTTGTTCCAATTCCTACAAGGTTTGTTGCCACAACCTTCTTCAGGCTATTTCAAGCTCTGAGGGAAAGAGAGAAGGTGTGCCAGAAACTTTCTGCCTCTAGACCATGGTGGTGTTTGGCTCCCACTGCCTGTGCTTGTTGGGAAAGAATATAGAGCCTCCTACACCAGCTATTGCCTGCTCTTGGTGGGAAAAGAAAGAGTGACGAATCCCTAGTATAGTTCTCTATGGTCCCGACTGCCTCCTGGGCAGAGTTGCATTTCCTGGTGCCTGGCCCCTAGCACCAAATAACTTTTGCTGCACTTCATTGCACTCCCTCCTTCTGTTTCTGTTTGCCTTGATGTAACTCCTAACGGCATGTAGAGATAGGTTCTCATTAAATCAGTGGAGCTATGCGACTATATGCCAGATGAGGATCTGGCCTCTCATGCTTAGTATGCACTAGAGGTCAAGCTGATTGGGAAGAATGCACCAAACTTTTATTAGCTCCACCTTGCTCAGTCTCAGTACACTCAGACTTCAGAAAACCTCTGTGATAATTCCCCATGGGCAAATCCAGGGGATAGCAGGGCCAGCCTTTGTTTTTAAAATTTACTATTTAATTTCTCCTCCAGTGGCTTTAATCATCAGTGTCCTTGTCACCATGCCTCAGTGGGTCACAGGACAAACTGCTGAGAAATGGGGCAGACCCACCCCAACTGGTGGTTATTCTAAAGTAAGATATATCAAGCTAGTAACAAACATAAACTTCTGTCTCACCACACTGGTTAACAAGAAGTCAGAAATGCAATCTCCTTAAGTATCCTAGCCCTTGTTTCACCACCCAGACATTAGACTTAATGATGAGTGGTTATTTAAAACCAATTTCATCAAACAAAGGGTTCTTCTAATCCCAAGAAATCAGCCACACAGCCAGGTCAATATATAACTCAGTTCTTACCCAATAATCATGCTGTTGCCAATCCTTTAGTATCTAATATCAAAAGGTTTATTTATAAGAGAAAAGAAAGGTCAAAGAAATCAAATACATACAATCATTGCAGAGTTCTTGTATCAGGTGTGAAGCTGTGATGGAATAAACTGCTGGCTTGTAAAATCTCTGGTAACTTCCAAAAGATTGGAAGGTCCTCAGTCCATTGGTTGGAATGCTCCTTTTAGTGCAAGCCCAGAGATCAGAGCAGGAAAGAGGCAAAATGGAGATGCTTCCAGGGTCTTTTATATCTCAACCCATGTGGAGGGGATGCTCTCAGTCTAAGGGCAAGTCTACACTACAGTGCTACATCAGCGCAGCAGCACCGATGCAGATGCACTGCTGTAGAGCATCTGGTGAAGACACGCTATGCCAACGGGTGAGTGCTCTCCCACTGGCATAATTTGCTCCACCTCGGCGAGAGGCAGAACATACGTTGGTGACATAGCATCTCCCGCCGACATAGCGCCGGAGTGGACACCGCGAAACTTGTGTCACTCTGAGTTTTTTTTCCAAACCCTCGAGTGACGTAAGTTAGATCAATTTAAGCAGTCGTGTAGACGTGCCCTTACAGGCAGGAAAATTACAGGCACAATATGGAGTCCAGGGTCACATGAGCTAGTCACATGTCTTGATGATTTGTAGGAGCAGCCATTACCTATATTCTGGCTAAAGTGTCCACAGGAAGGCTCATCAGGTGGGACGAGTTTCTTCCATGGTTTATTGTAAGAGTTAAGTGTTTCTTAATGGTCTGTCAACTTGAATAGTTCATTCACACTGTGCTGGCCAGACTGGATGTAAATTACCTTGTGGGTGTTACTGCAGGAGCAAACACATTTGAAATACCGGTACATCGTCAATAGTTATAACGTTAGATAAAAAGATAATACATGCATACAAAGAGGATATTTGATAGATTGTGACTTTTCCGTTGATATCTTACATGACATAATTTGTATAAGATTTGTTGCAATTTCTAACAGTGGCAAGATTAATGATACAACTGGTCATGTTTCAATCATACAGCATCACAGTCCTGACTGATGGTCAGTAGATAGTATAATAAATGTGAAGACTGTTTTTGTTTTTAAACAAATGTTGGTTCTTAATTCTATGAAGTGCCTTTCAGGAGATAGATATGTCAATACAAACTGTTATAACTTGGTAGGGCTGAAGGTTCAGGAAATGATCAGGATATTATTTTTTGTGCCCGTGAGAGAAGGATTTTTTCTTACAAAGTCGAACCAGTGAGCACAGAGAAAGTTAGAAGTCAGAAGTATATGTTGTTCATAACCCCAATCACACAAGGGCACGCCTGTTAATTTAACCACCATGCTAATCTGTTCTGATTGTGCAATGTAAAATAAAATATTCAACAACATAATTCTGCAGTCCTTATTCAGTCTAAACTCACAGTGAAGTCAGTGAGAATCCTGCCTGAATAAGGAATTCTAAGCAGGGCCCCTAGATATTACCTATAGCCATTATAAATTATAATATAGTCAGGCATTTCATTGTTCTTACATTCAACACACAGTATATCAATTTAACTGATGGTAAAATGTTTCTCCCCGTAGTTCTAGAACATACTGTCAAAATGTTGTTTTATTGTTAGTTGCATTTGTGTTGGTTTTATAGAATCATAGACATGTAGGGCGGGAAGGGACCTTGCGAGGTCATCGAGTCCAGTCCCCTGCAGTGAGGTAGGACAAAGTAAACCTAGACCATCCCTGACAGGTATTTGTTCTACCTGTTCTTAAAAACCTCCAATGATGGGGATTCTACAACTTCCTGTGGATGCCTATTCCAGAACTTAATTACCCTTATCATTAGAAATCCTAATATCTATCCTAAATCTCCCTTGCAGCACATTAAGCTGATTACTTCTTGTTCTACTTTCACTGGACATGGAGACCACTCGATCACCGTTCTCTTTATAACAGCCCTTAACATATTTGAAGACTGTTATCCGATCCCCCTTGAGTCTTCTTTTCTCATGACTAAACATGCCCAGTTACCTCATAAGTCAGATTTTCTAAACCTATTATCATTTTTGTTGCTCTCTTCTGGACTATCTCCAATTTATCCATATCTTTCCACAAGTATGGCGGCTGGAACTGAACACCATACTCCATCTGAAGCTTCACCAGTGCTGCGTAAAGCGGGACAATTATCTCCTGTGTTGACACATGACATTCCTGTTAATACAGTCCAGAAAGATATTAGCCTCTATTTCCAACTACATCACACCGTTGACTCATATTCAATGTATGCTCCACTATAACCTGCAGATCCTTTTTAGCAGTACAACTAGCCAGCCAGTTATTCCCAATTTTGTAGTTGTGCATTTGATTTTTCCTTCCAAAATGTAGTATTTTGCATTTGTCTTTCATCTTGTTGATTTCAGACCAATTCTCTAATTTTCAAGGTCTTTTGAATTCTAATCCTGTCTTCAAAAATGCTTACAACCCCTCCTATCTGGGTGTCATCTGTTAATTTTATAAGCATACTCTCCACTAAGTCACTAATGAAAATATTGAATATTACCGGACCCAATATATACCCTTCGAGACCCCACTAGGTACATCCTTCCAGTTTGACAATGAACGATTGATAACTATACTCTGTGAATACAGTCTTTCAGCCTCTTATACACTCAGTTTACAGTAATTTCATCTAGGCTATATTTCCCTAGTTTGCTTATAAGAATGTCATGTGGGGCAGTATCAAAAGCCTTACTAAAATCAAGATATATCATGTCTACAGCTTGCCCCACTATCCCCCCGGCCAGTTTGTGTGTGATTGACACAGGGCTGAGATTCTCAGCCAATTTACTCCATCTGAAGATCTAGGATTGACTTCCTGGCTCCATTTAAGTCAATGGCAAAACTCCTACTGACTCCAAGGGGGACAGAATTTCACCCCAGTCGTACAGACTTCTGTATATCCATGGAATGGACACAATATCATCAGTGACAAAACAATACTGCTCAGATAACATAGCTCAATTCTGACATGCAGGGATCACCTCTGAGGGTGAGGGAGTAGTTTATTCTCCATGCCTATTATGACCTTTCCCTCTTTACTGAGACTGCCAGTGTGGAGAGAGTAAATGGGCAATATGAGACAGCTATAGTTGCTGGGTTTTGTATATGATGACATTTGCCCACTGGGACTTGGACTGAGACTAGTAAATTTCCTTGACATAGACTACTGGACAGACATCATCTGGTACCAACTTGATCCATTTGCATTCATTTACCTATGAAATATTTGAAATAATAAACTTTGGAATGTAGCTTTTGAAATAAGTGCTCTCAATAGCAGAAATCGTAAGTCTTCGACCAATATAGTCATTGGTATCTATATTGAGTGATGCAAGAGTGACAGTAGCTTTTCTTAAACAAAATAATGAATGCTGGTGATGCAAAAATGAAAGAGGGACTGATATGAAAATGCCAATAAACAAATAAAATAAATAAAACCTTCTGGGAAAATGTCAAAGAAGGAACAATCTCCCTTTCCCGAAGATCTGAACTCCTGTATGCTGGGAAATCCAAAAGCAGTCAGAGGTTTAAATTCCAACAACAAAGATGGCTTTGAAGAGCTCCAAACACTGAGCCTTTTGTTTATATAATTACCTTTTGTTCATATAGACAATCAAAACATATCAAACTGCAATCTATTATACCTGATCTACCAAACAGCTGATCCTGTCAGTACTCTGTGTGCAGAAAACTCATTGAAATTAATTGAAGAGCACATTGGGTTCAGGTTCCAAATCCTTTCATAGTTCCCTTTGAAGTATACAACATAAAATAATATCTAGTATCACTGTTTTCTCTATGCAGCAAATTCTGTGTTGACTGGCTTTCACTCCCATGCAGCTGCAGAGATGCAACCGGAGTAAATGAGCTGGAGGTAATTAAGTGCAGAGTTTGGCTCATGTCTTATTGTCCACCCATTTTTTTTCCTGTCCACTGGAGCAGTATGACAGCTGTGGCCATATTTACACCCCTAGGCACATTATCTTCAGTGCCCCCGTCTACAGCTGACCTTCACGTTTTCTGTAAAAAAATAAACAAAAATAAACAAACGATAATTAAAGTATGTATGCAACACAATGACAAAAATACATGCAATTAAAACAATCACATAACCCACTTTTAACTTTTAGGTACCCCCTAGAACGCCGGCGCCCCTAGGCATGGGCCTACTGAGCCTAACTGGAAATCTGGCCTTGATGACAGCTATAGTTAAGGTTACGTGAAGATAACCCCCTCTTTCAAGTTGTTCCTATTCTTCTGACATGGTCACCTATTAGGTTCATATTTTCCAGACTGCCCGAAGGTGATATTTCGAAAGATTGCTAAAAGAAAAATAGGTCAGCCATTTTTTATTATAACGGTGTCTGAGATGAGGGGAGGGGAGGAATCAAACCTTTCCTTATTATAATTTTTTTAGGCAAAAGTTTAAACAAGTATACAGACAACCTTGCTTTAAAGGAAGATACAAAAAAGTAGTCCCATTAACATTTCTGAAAAAATTCTCCAAAATGTTCCTAAAATATCTTCCCCCCTGTATAATGTGTAGCATATTCAGAATGTCTGTTGGTTTGGAGGACTGGAATAAAGATTTTGTCAAGACTCAGATTTAGATAGAAGATGATGGTCCATCAGATCAGATGAGCTGTAGAACTCATGAGCAATTGTTTCATCGCTTGTAAATAATTCAGCCATTGCCAAATCATTTCATTAGACCACGAAGGGTATGGCTACATTGCGATGAAAAACGCTCAGGGCCCTATTCAATTGACTTGGACACTCTGGGCTTAGGCTGCTGGGCTAAAAATAGTAGTGTGGACTTTCCTGCTTGGGATGGAGCCTGGGAGCTGACACCTGGAGATTTGGGAGGGTCTCAGAGTCTGGGCTCCAGCCAGAGTGGGAACATTTACTCCACTATTTTTAGCCCCGAGAGCTTGAGTCAATTGAGTGGACTCTGAGGACTTCTTTGCGGTGTAGACATACCCTTAGAGTCAGAGATAACTCCCACTGAAGTCAGTGGAAAGATTCCCTTTGATTTCTATAGGCTCTAGACTAGGCTCTAATACCAGACAATATCATCATGTATTCTCTCTCTCCATGTATAAATGTATACAGATTTTCTACTGGTGTATGCTGTTTTCTGCTGGAGAGCCAGCCTTGAAAAAACAGCCAATCAGAAAAGCTTCCTCCTTTCCTGGCACTCCAAAGCCCTGAAGCTTATTTAAACAGTAATTACAATTTCTGAGCTAGCTAATAGATTCAGGAATCAAACAATAGTGTCTTCCTACTGTGGTACTGTTCTTACCTTCGGTGATCATAATGTAGGAGGTCTGTTTCATTCAGCAAATACTAAATTCTCCAGTCCTTTTTTTAAAAGACTAGATTTCAACTACATATATTCAAACATCATCTGAATCATTTTCCAAATGAATAAATTGTCTTTTCTTCCTCATTGAACCTGAAATCTGAACTTATCTGTTTGTGCAATTTCCTGTTCTTTGTTTCAATGACCCTTTTTCACCTATCATACTCACAGTAATTATTTGACTTCAACTGCCAGTGAGAACTCATCTTCTTTTTCTCAACCATAATTACTTCACTGAGCATTAAAGTGAAAAGGCCACTTTCCTCTTGTTGTTCATCTCTTCCAGATGTCAAGTTATTTACAAAGCCTTTGAATTAGTAGTGTTATGATGAGAATTTTGGTAAATTGTATGTGAAAGAATTAGGCACATTATAATCTTGAATTCTCATCTACCCTGAAACTTTTTTTCTCACTTTCCTAATCATTGCTCCAACCAGTGGATTATTACACATCCAGAGCATTTTGCCTATGAGATTCTGCTTGATGATAGCAGGAAATATGGCTAGCCAATAGGATATTTTCTGAGTAGCTATTAGAATTTCAGGTGTGTTCATAATTTCAAAATAGAGGGAATACAAAACACAACACAAAACAGAAGCAGATTGAGCTCCCACCCAGAAACCTGGGAAAACTAAACACCACTTTAGGACGCCTCTGAGAGGCATTACTTTCCCTCTCGCAAACACTGATTCTGTGTATAACAAAAGAAAATTCATTAAAAGGGAAAGGGAACCTAGTATTAATTTGGGAAAATACCACAAGTACAATTCAAAAGCACAAACACCCACACATAGTAACCTTGTGCAGTGTCCTTTGCCTCAGTTTCCCACCTTGTGGTTTGAAAGTCTGACGAATGAATGTCCCTTTTAACATGCGATTCCTATCTTCCTCTGCTGCACCCCCTCCTCCAGTTGGTTGTCCTTAGTCAGCAAAGACCCAGAGTTCAGAGGTGGCTCTATTGTTCTGCAAGGGCAAGGTTATTCGGTTGTTGATGGCCCTTTAATGGCTGTCCCATTGAGGGACAGACAGCCATGTGCCAGACCCTCACCCTTTACCATGAGAGGGATGATGCAGTCTAAGCTGACAGTGTACAGTGCATTAACGGTATAATCACACAGACTTCATAACATTAAACTGGACTTCATAAGTGCACATACACAGAATCCCCAGACTGTCATACATGGGTGTACATATATATATATATATATATATATATATATATACCTAGCTATACATTACATTGACACAACTGATAAAAAAAAATCTCTAAACCCCGGAATAACTTCAAAGGCCACAATCCCTGTATTATAGAACGATCTTCGAAACCCTGGCTTGTATTTAGTTAACTCTTTCAAAAGAATGGAGAATCAGGCCATGTCTACACTGCAAAGTTAAGTCGACTTCATGTAAGTCGTCAGCGAGCCTCCGATTTAAGCACGTGTCCACACTACACTTACTATGTCGGCGGAGAGCTTCCTCACTAGCAGGGCTTGCATTGACGCATGGAGCACTGCGTTATGGGTTGCTATCCCACAGTGCATGTAGCGGAGTGGAATTTTGGGTTGGGCTTGCAATGCCTTATGGGTCCAAAAATGGTGGTTATGGGAACATGACGTTAGCCTCCCATGATGCATTGGCCTCCCTGAAATCAACAGCAAACAAACCAAGCCTTTTTCATGCCTTTTTTTTGTAAGCCTGGGTTATCCATGCGGATGCCATAGCATGATAAGCATGGACCCCGCTCATCTGTACACTGTTGTTGTGAGCCTTATCCTGCAGTATTTACACAGCCAATACAGGAGCCACCGTGTGGAGCAATATGATGTCACGCAAGCAGCACGGCTGGAAGACATAGAATGGAGCAATTTGCAGTTATTGGCGACAGTCATGCATCACCTTCACACTGTTGAGCGCTGTTTCTGGGCCTTAGAAAAAAGCACTGACTGGTGGGACCGCATCATTATTATGCAGCTATGGGATGACGAGCAATGTATGCATAAGGCCACTTTCCAGGAACTGTGTGAAGAGCTTTTCCCAGCCCTGAAGCACACCAATAATAAAATGAGAGCTGCTCTGACAGAGGAGAAGTGAGTGGTGATAGCTCTGTGGAAGCTTGCAATGCCAGACTGCTACCTGTCAGTGAGGCATCAATTTGGAGTAGGTAAATCTATTGTGGGATCTGTTGTGATACAAGTTTGCTGGGCCATTAACAGACTTCTGCTAAGAAGGGTAGTGACTCTGGGCAACGTTCAGGACACAGTGGATGGTTTTGCCGCGATGGAGTTCCCTAACTGCGGTGGGGTGATAGACGGAACACATATCCCTATCTTGGCACCAGGGCACCTTGCCAAAGAGTACATAAACTGAAAGGGATACTTCTCAATGGTGTTGCAAGTGCTGATGGATCACAGGGGCCATTTCATGAACATCAAAGTGGCATGATTGGGAAAGGTACATGACACGCGCATCTTTAGGAACACAGGTCTGTTCAGAAAGCTGCAAGCAGGGACTTTCTTTCCAGACTGCAAAATAATCATTGGTGACGTTGAAATGCCAATCATGATCCTGGGAGCCCCAACCTACCCCTTGTTCCCCTGGCTCATGAAGCCATTCACAAGCAGCCTGGACAGCAGTAAGGACTGGTTCAACCATAGACTGACATGCAGTGAAGTTGAAAGTGCTCTGCAGAGAAGTCACAGTGGAGCACTGTGGGATACCTCCTGGAGGCCAATTATTTCGAATTACATAATGCAGTGTCTACACTATCCCCACGTCGAACCATAGATGTTGAATTAAGCGTTACGCCTCGCGGGGAGGTGGCGTACAGAAGTCGACTTTACAAGCCACTTAGGTTGGCAGAAGGGACTTGGTAGTGTAGACACAGACATTATTTGATCGACTTAACGTGGCTTATGTCGACCTATGTTTGTACTGTGGACCAGGCCTCAGTTTCAGACAACACATACCGTAGTGGCTTCTCCCGGTGATAACAAGTTGGAGGAACAGGAACAGGTCGATGCCTATGGCATCTTTTACAAAGACAGAATTCACATTCAGATAAACATCTCATCCCAGCTTTAGCTAGTCAGTCCGGGAATAGAAATAACAAAACAGCAGTTATTCCTGTTATAATCATATTCCGCATTTGAAAAATTGTAAGTAATAAAGCACCTGACTGTGCTAGTTCCTTTAGGGAAGCACAGATTAGGAAGGGCAGTTTATGACACCCAGGTGAGGCATCAAATGTCAGTGACTCCCAGGCCTTGAAGTTCAGAGCTCTCAGAAATACACTAATGCCCTGTCTCTATCCAATATAAATAGAGACTAAGGCCTCGATCCAACATAGCATGTGAGTTGTCCCATTGAAACTAATGGGATTACGCACACGTGTAAAATTATATTTGTGCTAAGTGCAATGCTGGTTCAGGGCTTTAGGATGCTAGCCCTCGTTTTCCTTATGATTTATTTATGGACCTCCAGCCTTATTTTTTTCCTTTTTACAGTTTTCTAAGTGAATTTATTGCTCTTTGAAGGTGCTAGAGTAAAAGCTCTAGCGACTAAAGCTCTCTTTATCCTCATAGCAGCTATAAGGATGGGCAATGATAGTGCCAGTTTCTCGCACACTGTCCTCCCAATGTGATTCATCCCTGTCCTGGGAGGACTATCACTCATAGTGAGAGACTAATTTAGTCTCTTTGCCCATTCAGGCCTTGTTCTCTCTGCTGAGGCTGCCAATAATGTTAGTGATCAGGGCCATTTCTGCTGGTGGCTTTGTGAGCTGCACATGTTTCTACTAGAAAAAAAAAGACGAGAAGGGGATACAATAGAAATGAAGGCCCCTGATCCTCCAAATTTTTGCACATGTGCTTAGCATTAAGCTCTTGAGTGGCTCCACTGACTTCAATTATCTGTCCAAATCCTTTAGGCTGGTTTCAAATCTTGGTTTTTGTATTCTGGGGGAGCGTATAGGTTAATGTGCAGAGTAGGTCAGGAGCGAATGCCTCAAAAGCCAATATACTGCTCAGGTAAAGAAAAGCTTGACGTGAATAGAACATGGAAAAAAGTATGTATCCACCTACAAAAATAACTGAAGCCATTTTAGAACAAGAAATTAGGCAGGCCCAATCATTGCCAGACTCTCTGCCATGGTATGGTCTGGGTAAATGCCACTTTCCCTCCGAGATGTTTTCCTGCCAAACATCTGAATGCCAAATGGAGAGCCAGGCACTCTGCCCAAGCTCACACTCCAATACAGAGCCTTCGTCATTTATTCCATTACTAATTCAGAGGGAGAAAAATATATTATAAGCCCCCTTATCCTTAAAACTAAAACATCAACATTTCATCCCAAGCAGTAAGAAAACAACAACATCCTGGCAGACCATTATAATGCACACCTCAGATTGGCAAGACTGGGAAAGAGCATTTAAATATGATATTACTGAAACAGTCACAGGATCACTGGGCTGCATACCTAGGCATAAAAACACTGACTCTAGCAACAGTGAAAATAATCTGACATCATATTATACTGTTTTTGTGGAAACACGGTATTGTCCCTTTAAGATTTCCATATGGAAAGGGAGAACAGCCATGCTGATGACTTCATTTCCTTTGACATTTGAGGATGGAAAGGAAAAACAGAGTCACAGAGAGAATGTGTGAACAATGATAACAGCACTGAGTAAAAAGGAGGAAGGACCTTTAGAAAAACAAGGTAAAGTACAAGCCTCTGTCAAGAGATGGCTAGAGGACAATACATAGCTGAGAAGACTGCTTGTATATATGTTGGCCTCTACCGATTTTGATACCCTGAGACTAAAGACAGCACGTCAGGAATCATTCTCTACTGGGGAGTTTTACCTTATAGACTGAATTGTTTTCACCCACTACGGAGATTATTTATAAAGTCCAACATCTTCCAAAAGCAAAACAGCAATTTCCCCTTAATTCCACCACAGTTTCAACAGCTGCATGAAACTCTTTGCTTTGATTAACTTCTGCTTCCTACAATATGGACAGACTAATTTTTCACTAGCTTATTTTCTTCTTTTGCTTTAGCGCTGAGGACTAATCTCACAATGTAAGTAGGGAGGGAGATTTTCCAAGGCACAAAGGGAGATGTGTAATTAGCTCCCCTTTGTGCTTTTGGAATGCTCCCTGTTAATCGATAGCCAGCCTATTCCCTGGCTCATAAACTGATGTTCTTGGGGACTGCATGGAGCTGTGATTTCTTATGTTACCACTGCGATATAGGCAGACACTAACTCCAATGGTGCACATGAAAAAACCCCAAACCAAACTAAACCCAAAACTCATCACTGTGAAACAAGGATGCAAAGGCTCCTAGATTAATATTTTTGAGTGAATCTAATAATGTGAAGTAGCTCTTTTTCTCAGTTGAATTATTGAAATGGGATTCTTCAAAACAGAGATGAATGAAAAGGGCTCTACTTCATTCTATCTGTAAATTTTGCTGTGGACTCACATACACAAGATCAGCATTTTTTATGCATAACTTGTTTACTAAAACAATTAATTCTTTTTCAGGTACAAGATTTATGGAGAGTGTTGATAGTCAATTGCTTTCAGTACTGTTAGAACAAAGCTGTTTTGCTGCTATCGCACAGTAGCAGTTACTTGTTATGTGAATACTCTTAAAAAATTATTTCTTTTCCATGTTATCATAAGTTTTTCTTAGTCATCTTGCCTAAGGCCAGGAAAAAAGAAAAGAAGCTAAGTTATGTTCTAGTTCATATTTTCCAGTTTATCTTCTTTGAAAAAAAAAATAATTAAAAGCAAGGGAGAAATAAGGCTTTTGGTGAAAGGGTATATTTGTAACAATGATGCCTGGCGTGCTGAAGAATATGAATCAATATATTAGGAGGCTGATTCTACAAAATGCTAAGTGTCCCCTGGTGTCACTCAGTGAATTCAACTCCCATCGACATTAGTGGGAGCCAGAGATGCTCAACATCTAGCAATACTGGACCCTCTGTAATAATTTAAACTGGGAATTTCAAAGGAGCCCAAGGAAGTTAGGCACCAAAATCCTATTGAATTTGAATGGGCGCTGGATGCAAACCTCCCTTAGAAAATCCCAACTGTAATTGAGTCATTAACTGTCTATGTTCTGAGATCATAATTTAGAAATGTAGGAACCGAAATCCATATTTAGGCACTGAAATAAATGCAGGTTGGTTTTTCAAACGTGCTGAGCACCCAGCAGCTTCCTGCTGAAATCACTGAAAACCACAACCTCTTGTTATTATTATTAATATGCATTATTTGTATTGCAGTAGTGCCCCCTTTGTGCTAGGCACCATACAAACATACAACTAACAGTCCCCTCCCCAAAGAGCTTTCTATCTAAAAACATGTGACCTGTGTATACAGTTTCTTAATTTCGAAGGTTGAAATTGTTGCAGACATCTAGAGGAAATATTTCAAAGCAACATACAAGAGTTCCCATGAAGAAACCCAAAGCAAAATAGATTTGTACACATATCAATAGGCCAGTTGTTATAAATAATGCAAACTTATTGAATATGAATATACTGTTCTTAGCAAACTCATCTTCCCTTTCTATAGTCAGTTCTGTTATCGCAAATGCATACAAAGTAAACACAATGTTTTATAAATTGGTTAGGGTGAACAGTGAGGATTTTATGCCCTATTACTTTTTTAAATGCAAGACTTTTATTGGAGCGTGTTCATATCTCCCAGTATGGCTCCTGTGATCCCTGAAAGGCACAGGGATGGTATTGGAAATTGAAGAGGGATTGAATTAACATCAGAAATATTTGTAGTCTGTTGATGTCCACCCTGTGTTTGGGCCAGAAAGAAAGCGGAATGGCTAATTATGTAACAGAACTATCCCAGATTATTAGGTATTATTACCCCATGACACAGTACTCAGATCTGAATATAAATTTCAAATCACCCCAAAGCTCAGGGTTAATTGGTTCTAGGGCTCAAGTTGAGACCCATTTCCATTAGCTGTTGCTGGCTTAACCACTGGTCAGATTGTGCCCTGCACCCTGTTCCTTTGCAGACCTCCCTCTACAGTCCTGGATAACAGTGGGGCAGAGTTGTGCTCTAGGTGTCTGGGGAAATACACATACTACTTCCCCTCATGTGTCTCCTGTAGTACATGACTCCGCAGAGAGGGTTGGGAAGAGGTATGGCAATAACCCTGCCACACCTCAAGTACACTGGTAGAAGCTGATGTGTTCTCATTAGAGAGATCAAGGATCAAGATCAAGGTTACCATATTTCCACAATCAAAAAAGAGGAAACTGGGGGAGGGGGGAAGCCCCGCCCTAGCCCTGCCCCTGCCCCGCCCCACCCACTCCCTCCCACTTCCTACCCCCTGACTGCCCCCCTCAGAACTCCAACCCCCCCTGCTTCTTGTCCCCTGACTGCCCCCTGCTGAGAACCCCCCACCCTAACTGCCCCCCCTAGGACCCTACCTGTCCCCTGACTGCCCCAACCCTTATCCACTTGCATGGGTTGCAGGGTTGTAGAAATTTTGGTGGTGCCCAGAACCCCCCCACCACCTGCCTAAGGCTCTGGGAGGGTGGTTGGGGGGGAGAAGGTCTGGGGTGCAGGTCCTGGGCTGGGGATTAGGGTGCAGGAGGGGTGCAGGGTGCAGGTTCTGGGATAGAGTTTGGGTGCTGGGTGCAGGTTCCGGGCTGGGGCAGGGGATGGGTGTGCAGGAGGGGGTGAGGGGTGCAGGCTCTGGGATGGAGTTTGGGGGTGGGAGGCGGTGCAAAGGGAGGGGGTGCAGGCTTTGGGAGGGAGTTTGAGGGCAGGAGGGGGTGTGAGGGAAGGGGGAGGGGGTTTTGGAGGGAGTTTGGGGATAGGAGGGGATGCATGGGTGAGGACTATGGGTCTGAGGATGAGCGGTTCATGATGCAGGAGGGGGCTCAGGGATGGAGCAGAGGATTAGGATGTGGGGGGATGAGGGCTGGGGCTGAAGGGTTTGGGGCATTGGAGAGGCTTAGGGCTAGGGTGGAAGGGCAGGGTAAGGGCAGCCTGTCTTCCCATTAGTGGATGGGGACGCTAGGACCCGGGGGCAGCAGACAGCAGTTGCTGCTGGCTCTGGCAGTACAAGCAGGCAAGGGAGAGGCAGGCAGGGAGAGGGGGCCCACGCGTGGGGGGACACGCAGAGGGGGGATGGCAGGTGGAGGCCGGGGACCCATCCAACACTCCCCCGCTCCCTGACTGCTCCCCCCCGACTCCCCTTACCATTCTGGCTCCACGTGTTTGCAAAACATGCTGCCAGGTGGGTCAGTTTGTGTGTTACACAGGGCTGCAGACAGAGAGAGGGAGGAGCAGGGGAGGGCCCTGGCTGCTGGAGACCAAAGGGAGCGGTTCAATTAGCAGCCGCACTCTTCATAGAAGGGAGGGAGGGAGGCGAGGGAGAAAACCCCCCCTGACATTTTAACCTTGTTACCAATTCCTCCTGGACGGCTATTTAGAGACGCAAAAGCCGGACATGTCCGGGGAAATACGGATGGATGGTGACCCTAATCAAGGAGGATTTTTTCCTCACTAGGGCAGAGTTCCTCCTGGAGCTACCTCTGGGATGGGGCAGGTTTGCACTTCCCCCAAGGCAGATCTGTGCCTTGCACGTACATATGAGCTCAATCTTAAAATGTGGGGTGCTTTCCCCCATCTCAATGCTAAAATATCAGGATCCCCTCCCTTACTGCAGTCCCATCATTTTAAACTCTCCATTGGATGTCTTCCCAAGGGAGTGTGACCTCCTTTTTCTTGGCCAACATTATCACAGCTCTCTATTTGGTAATGTTATGTGAGATGAAGATCTAAGAGGCCAGTTCTGCTTTCAGATGCCAGACAGTCTCACTGCTCCCACTGAATTCTGGGGTAGCCTGAAATGTACATCACATGGCACAATCTGGTTCTACATGAAGGACATAAGAAAAGAGTCCGTGCAGGAAGCTTTAGCTGACAGAATTAATTTATTCTTTAGAGGACATAAGATCAGAAGTGTAGGACTGGAAGGGACTTCGAGAGGTAATCTACTCCAGTCCCCTGCACTGAAGGCAGGACTACGTAATAACTAAACCATTTCTGACAGGTGTTTGTCGAAGCTGCTCTTAAAAACCTCCAATGAAGAAGATTCCACAACCTCCCTAGAGAATTTATTCCAGTGCTTACCTACCCTGACAGTTAGGAGTTTTTCCTAATGTTCAACTTAACCCCCCCTTGTTGCAAATTAAGCCCATTACTTCTTGATCTATCCCCAGAGGTTAACAAGAACAATTCCCCCTCCTCCTTGTACTCCCCTCCTTTCCCCCCTCCTTTTATGTACTTGGAAGCTGTTTTCATATCCCCCTCAGTCTCCTCAGCTGGGTAAGGTTATTCTGAGAATGGTAGCAAAAAGTGAAAAGCTCAGTTGGAACTGCACCCTGCACTTCACACCCTGTCTAAGAGTGGCAAGGATCCCCATCCATAACTTTCGAACTATCATCCCTTGTCTGAATGTACCTGGTGTCCCAGCACAACTGCACACATTCCTATTTTTATTACTTTCATTAAATTCCCAAGAGTTATGGGGCCTCCTCTCTGTGTCCCCTATTCAAATTCTCAGAAGTAATGCAAACTAAGGACCAGATTCGAAGATTCTATCACTCATGCTGAGTAGTGCCTGACTCCGCAAGTGGTCTTATTGAAATCAGTGGAACCTCTTATAGAATAAGATGCCACTCAATAGGAGGAAGGCTATCAGAAGCTGGGTCAAAGAAAATCAAGGTAATCAAAATTATGTGGGGTGGAGGGGTATGGGTATGGCATTAAAGGTGTGAGGGGGTGACCGCTCCACACAGGGGTTAAGGGGCCCAGGCAGGCCAATTAACTCCACAGGCTGCTAATTGAGAGCAGGCTCAGCTGTTCAGGAACAGGCGGGGTCTGTATTAAGCTAGGTAGCTGGCAACACACAGGGACTGCTAGGAAAGGCTGCAGGAAGATAGACAGCAGTCACTCTCTGGGAAGAGGGAGGAGGGTTTTGGAGCTGGTACATCCAGAGGGAGAAGGGGAGCTAGGAGTGGTAGGAAGCAGTCCATGGAAAGAGCAGTGAGGCCTGAGAGAGAATGGCCCAGAACTGCTGAGCTGAGTGTCCCTGGACTGGAACCTGGAGTAGAATGCGTGCCTGGGTTCCTCTACCAGCCACTGAGGGAATGGCACCATGGGGCAGAGAGAGGGAAGACTGCCTAGGACTGTTAAGGAGAAGGGACTTTGCTACCCTTGAAGGGAAACACTGAGTGACCCAGCTAGAGGGCTGAGTCACAGAGAGGATGCTGCGGTTCCGGGGGTTGGAGAGGAGCTGCAGACTTGTGAGAGAGACAGAATGATGGTGTGCAAGCTGTGGAAAGGGGTGTCCACCTCAAGATCTAATCCCCAGAGTGACCAGGAGGAGATGCCAGACCAGTGGTGAGTGGTGTGCCCTGTGACAAAGGTCTTTCTAGGTTAAAATGTAAAGTTCATTGAGTAGAACAATTATATTAGAAATGAAATGAGACCTTTGTCTCTTGAAATTAAAGTGCTTGTGAAAATGAAGCAGCCGGCTCTCTGTTTGAGAGCCTAAGGAGATAATATACTGAATCATTCATTTCCATTTCCTATTCTTTTTGCTTTCTTCAAAAGCATGACTTATTTCAAGTTGTTTCAGCCTAATAATGAATACAACACTGACTCGCCATCATACAAGATCTGCTTTCAGATATTCTTCATCAAAGTTTGCTTCTATGCACTCGGAATATTCAGGAACACAGCCATGCAACACCTCACATGATGTTCTTATGATTCTTCTCAATGCTTAAAATTATTAGGGATTTTTTTGATGCTCAGCCCACCTGTGTATGCTTAGGTAAACTCTAACTTTGGCTTCCAGGCTCTATTAACTGAAAGGAACTGTTAGACTAGGCAAGTCATTCAAAATATTTTTTTAGATGAAAAATGGCTTTTTCATCAAAATGGACACTTCTATTTACAACAGAACATTTAAATCTAGCCAACTACTACGGTATCAGTGAGCTTTATAACACTGGTAATGAAAAGGTCATTGGTTTAAGTTTTACAGTTGAGAAATATAATTCTTAAACTGCAAAATACAATGAAAGTTATTATAACAGATGACAGAGTGGTGTGAAATATTAGTAATGATCAACTATACCACTCAGAGCTCAAGGTTTCTTCCTCATTTTGTTATTAACTTGAAAACTGATCCATTGCTGTGGAGAATTTTGTTAAAGTGGCTGGGTATCTTTTAGAAGAAATTGGCCTGTTTCTGAACAAAAATAGACCCAGTATTTGAATGAAGATGGCTTTCACACTGAAAAGTTAGTGGATTTTGATGCTAAATCAGCCATTTTTGACACTACAAGAAAGTAGGTGATACAGAATTATGGAAATTAAATGGTGAAAGGTATTGTGTGGAATTTTGCAACCTATAAATAGTGAATTTCATTCAGTTCTAGCAGACCATGATCTGTATTTCAGTTTATTGTGCACACAAATATTACATTTGCCCTTGCAGAGGAGATTAACTCTTATCTCTTTAAGAGGAGCACTTTGCAGGACAATGGAGAAACGTATGTAAATTCAATTAATAGATCTGGGTGCATCTCTCATAGGAGGAACAAATTAGAAAGAACTGAATGCATGCACCAAACAGATCCAGTAAATATTAAGGAGATTGAATTGACTACATGGTTGGTAAGACAAAATTTTTTGCAAGATACACAATCTTTTAAACAACTGCACTGTAAGATGAAATACTGTATATTTGAAATAAAACCACTGGGATGTACAATCGTCTATTTTAGCTAAGAAATTATTAGTTTTCATTGAACAACATGCATAAACTTATGCTTTCAGGAAAACATAAAATATGGCTGTGCAGGTTTTGGTCTATTCCAGAATTAAAATAAGCAATAATATAATGCACCCTACCTGTTAATTTTTTGTTTTGGTATCAAACTTGCATTGTGGAAGACTTATTTGGAGCCTTGACTTTTGTTAAATATTTAGGCCGCAATAGGAGTCATTACTACATAGGTGCTTGCCTACATATATATATAAAGCAGACAAAATAAACCAGTGGCAGGGTCAGAATAAGTAGCTATATGGGAAATAATGCAATCCCAGGATGTATAAACAATGAGCAGAAGTAGATAGGTTGAATTACCTCTGTATTTGGCACTAGTCCAAGGGCTATTGGAATACTGTGTCCAGCTGTGGTGTCCACCAAGAATGATGTTGAAACTTGGAGAAACCCTGGTGGCCGTGGGTTTGGCACAGTCGGAGCCCATCCCCAATGTCTGGTCAAATGATGGTAGAACATAACTGGCCACATTGGAGTTATACCAGTTTACACTAGCTGAGGATCTAGTCTACCTTATCAAGGATATGGTCTATCTTTAAACAACGCCAGGGGAAGTCTCATGAAGCCTTTTGTGCCAAACTCCTTTGTAAAGTCAGCATAGATTGCACTTTAGGTTACAAGTGGATTTTGGTGGTCTTATTGTATACGGTACTCAGGCATCTCATAAAACCACCACCTATTCAGGTGTGGCACGCATTCTGTGCTTAGTAGGGGCTCAGAACAGGGATAGGAGCAAGGTTTCAAGTCAGGACTGATTTGCATTGGGATGCTTGCATAGATGTTTTCCAGCATTGATATACATTCATTACTTTCAAGACCACTGAATTTACTTGCATAATTCTTAAAACCTGGGAGGAGTTGATGGGTGGGGGAGAGGGAGGGAGTTGGAGAGACAAAATAACATCCTTTACATTTAAATCTTCTAATAATTTGCCTTATTTTATTCACATCAGTAGAATAAGTTTTTCATCTGGTTCATTTAAAACACTGAGCTAGATTCCCCAGTATGCCAGGCTGTACACATGCTTTGTGTCACTAGAGTAGCACAAAGTAGTCGGAGCGTAACGGCTGATTCTTGCACACACTTTTTAGAGTGAAAGGAAAGAGCCACAACGCGCAGTTCAAATATCACAGGTAAGTGCACAAAATGGGCATGTTATCTATGTTGATTAGCCAGAGGGACTGACAAGCTGCATATTAAAACTTTTTTTCTTGAATTTCAGAAAAACCTGGTATTAGTTTGTATGTGAACCTGTTTTGTTCATTTCATTGCATGATTGCATACAGAAATGTTTCCCATTTTGATTTATACTTGTCACTTGATGTGCTCTTATGAAAACATTTCCAATTTGCATGCACAGCTGCATGTGAAATAGGAATTAAGGGCAGGTGCAAAAGGCAATATCTGCAAGTTTAGCCAGCTAGATTTGCTTTAGGGTGTTTTGTACAAAATTATCAACACCCTCTCAGAAATTACAGCCTTATAAAATACAGTGGACTTTAGCTTATTCCATATTTATGAATTATAGTGTTGTAGCAGGGTATAAAGTTAAAAAGATACAACCATTGCCAGGGGCTGGCCCTTCAACTATTACTCATGTGAGTAATGTTACTCACACAAGTGAAGTCAATCACAGGCTTAGCTGTTTGCAGGATTGGGTCTTTAATCCTTATTTTATGTTTGTATTACTCTCCCTTAAAAAAAAAAAAAAAAAAAAAAAGAAGCATTTGGGAGTGTTAGCCCAGAGGTGTACTGCACTGGAAAGTTTGAAGAAAATTGGTTCAGCTATTTCTGAGTTAGCCAAGTGTTTTTCAGCTGTTAAGAAAATTGTTTCAGCTATTTCATGCCTGGATAGCTCAGTCTTGTTTAAAAACACCAACCCTGGTGTGTATAGAGTCCTTCAGAAGAGTGAGTGTATATTGTTTTGTTCGAAGAAATTTGGCTTTGAAACAACATAGGTGCAGTTGTACCCCCAGCACCACTTTGTAGTGTGACTCTCTGCCCACCCCAATCTGGAAAGGGCTTGCAGCATCCCCAGCTTACCCCAGGCTCGGGGGCTTTCCTAAAGTTCCAACAACATCAACTGACTTTAATGGGGCTCAGCAGGGTGAGTAAAGATTAAACAATTTAACCTGGAAAATACAGTACCTATATTCTTCAGAGTGGTGCAGAAATGGCATTCTTATGCCTGGTCTCAGTGTGCTTTAAAAGCTAAGCACTTCTGAACCTGATCAATACTTAGATTCAAGACCTTCACAGGAAAAAGGAGTGGTGTAGAACCACAATATCTCTTATGTACTTGACTGCTTCTAATAAGCTTCAAATAGGATTTGCTACTGACAAATTCCTATAGTTCAATATGGAACCCTATTGTTTTGAGTATTGAGTCTCCGTTTCTTGCTGGAACAGATGCCTCCCAAATAAAGATAATATTTCATTTTGTTCCCTATTTGAATTTCTTTGTGCTGTACTATGTCCACATAATGTGTTTGCAGTTTTTCATTTATTCTTGCCACAATGCATTTATGCAATAGCTGTTTTTATTAATGTAATATCTAAGAAGATGCTTTCATTTGAAGCATCTATTTTGAGTGGATTCTAACTTACAAAAACAATTACTTTTGGGGCTAAAATTTCTGACACTGTCAGCCAGAGGTAACTATGTTCAACATAGGATAAAATTTTGTCCCCTTGTTTTCAGTGAATACAATTGTTTAATGGTGAAAGTATGTACTGAAATACATTACTGTCACATTTTCCTTTGTAAAAAAGGAAATTAACTAGAAAGAATTACATTCATGCAAATTAAGATTGAGGCACAAAGTCAGCAATTTTTTTTAGGTTTATCATAGCAATGTTAACCCTGTCCCTTTGCCCCTATGCATTTTATAGATGGGTCTTTCAATAGATAACACTTGCCAATGTGACTGACACATGGCCAGAAAGGGTTAAGCAGGCTAAATGACCCAGATTCAACCTTTAGAGACCTGTTAGCAAAAGTATGTAAATAGTAATTAGGGTCATTCCATGTTAAATAGGCTAGAACTTTGAAATGTAAACTTGTACTGTTAAAGAATTGGAAGAAAATAGTGATTGTAGTAGTCTGTTTACCAATATCTTGTTAGAGGTTAACAATGTAACCAAATAGTTCCTGTCTAGTGCTTCATTCTGTTAATTCAGAGATCAAAAGTAAATATTAATGTTTAGATGAAACCTGGGTGAAATGTCATGTCTATATATATCTCTAAAGTTTGTGATAAGGTAATTACCCATTAAGCAGTTTATGTGAATCCATGTAGTTAATTACTGGTGATGTTTGGGAAACAGAAGGTTACATCAAAGGCCTATTGTTCATCCAAGAACTTTGTGCTGCCCATGAATTGTATAAAGACTTCTTGGGACCTGTTCCTTTGATCTCAGATCTGCTTGAGCTTTATTCAGGGGAACCTAAGTTGTAAGACTGAGATCTCCAGTCCCATCTGGATCACTCTGAGAATGGAACATTGAACTAAACCTATGGACTCTTTGCAATTCCAAAGCTCCTCATCTCTACTATGAAACTGATCTCAGAACTGTACTCACGTCTACGTGTATGTAATGATCTTTTAAGCAATACTCTTTTATTAATAACTTTTAGTTTAGTTAATAAGAATTGCTATATATGTGTATTTGGGGTAAGATCTGAAATATTCATTAACCTGGGAGGTTATGTGTCCTACCTTTGGATTGGTAGGACTTTCATATTTGACTTGGCTGTCTGGGAGGGAGACCAAAGGCTGGGTTGCTTTTAAGGGAATTGTGTTTTGGCTTCTGTGTAACCAGCAAGGTATTGGAGAAGCTGTTTTGTGGCTAGCTTGGTGGATCTAAGCATTGGAATAACCACCAATTTTGCGGATTGTCTGCCCCATTCTTTGCCATTTGTCCTAATTGAGTAATATCAACATTCCTCCTCCTTCTCCCGGACCCCGGTCACAGTGACATATGATCAATAGAAAAGTTATATTTTTCTTCTAAACTGCTGCTCTGCTAAGGCCATGTAGCTAAGTTGTCTTTCCAGACCAGAACCTCTTAATGTAAGTTTAGCTGCACACTCTCAGTATTTTGTATTCTGTTCATATGCTGTGTGCTGCTGTCATTCGGTGCTCTGCTTAATGCTGCTGCAGAAAGGGGCAGAGCTAGGCTTCCGGTAAGAAGCTAGCTTTGAATCTGATCATTTTTGGGCAAATACTCTCACTCTTAGGGCCAGACTGTGAAACCTTGGTCAGTGAGCACTTACACACACATCTTCAGACGGACTGCTTACGGGAATGAGTGCTCACCAATGTGAGTAAGGATGGCACAATCTGGCCCATAATGTTACTCCAACATAGGGGCTTTGGGATTTTCCAGTAAGGCTGTATTGTTCCTGCACACTGGAGAGATGAGGAGGTTTGGAATTGCAAAGAGTTCTTAGAGCTGGCACAGAGCCAAGGCAGCTCTTGAGGATATTGTGATTCTCTGAACCATAATGCCGTGAGCAGCAGAGGGTGGTATGATGTTGGTTTCACACTAGGGCTGGTGCAGAGTGCTCCCCCTGCATGGAGACAGGCCCACTAGAGGTGGAGTGGGTCTCTGGCCTGTCAGGTAGTCTTACACAAGTAGGAGTCCTCAAGCTTGATGGAGTACAAGGGCTATCACAACGATTGGTCCCTTCCCAGGTATGCAAGAATCGTGAGGTTCCCCCACCTGGTGCACCCACCCCAGGGCCACTCCCAGGTTTGTATCTCAGACTGTATTGCACAGAAACAGAATGATAACATCGAATAAATGGTTGAATATATCAGTTTCATTCTGCAATGCAGGGAAAAGCCTGCCTTCCCCCCGGCATCATATCAGGAGTCTTGAGCTAAATAACTAAGAGCAAGATTTGGCCACCTTGACTTATCCTGGGTAGCAGCTGACTCCTTGAGTAGCCTCATTAAATTTCACTGAGTAAAGGTATCAGAATGTGACCCTTAGCCTGTACAGTCAAAGCAAAAAGAGCACCAATAACAACAGCAATTCCCCAAAACTAAGATTAAAGTGTGTCGCTTGTTACAGCTTTTTGAAGTCGGCCTTGTGAGCTCTCTAGTCAGAATCCTGTCAAAATGCTTTCTCTACCCTCTTTGTGTTTTGTTTCAGAGCAGTGTCTGTATACCTCCAATTTAGGTGGTTATGGACAGCTGAAAAAATTTAGTACTGTTTCAGCTTCACTGCCCAGATAGTTTTACTCGCGGCCGAACAGTTTGAAAAAGCTTTACCTCGGGTTCCAGGTACTGTTGAGGTAGCAAAGTCTCTGCAAGCCCCTACAAATCAGCAGGGAAAGCTGCTGAAGCAAAAAACAACAACAAAAATACCCCTACCAAAAAACCTCAACATCAACAGTAAAAAAGATAAATCAAGTGAGCATTTTTATCTCCATTAAATACCCTATTATGGTGTAGGCTGCTTTGAGTTTTTGCAATGGTAAGTGGCTTTAGCAGACTCAGGGATTAATTTAGACCAGTGTCAAGATGAGTCATGAACCATTCATTGCAAATAAAGGCATGGGGGTACCTGGGGTTCTTCATGTAATTTCTTTTGTGAGAGGTTTTTAATACAAATGAAATAGCTGGGTTTTAGGTTATGAATGTGTGTATATATAGAGCAATAAACTCATCCCATTTGTTGGTGGATGAGTGCCCACATTGCAAAACTCAGCATCAGTGGAACTAATTCCTGCAAAACCCAGCATTAGTGGCACTTTTTTTCAGCCTCAGTGTAGATGCCACAGATTAAAAGAGCAAAAGAATTGAACTATGCTCTTAGTTCAATAGATGGCTCTTGCAGCCTGAAGTTCAGGCACATTGGAGAGATGGTGTGGAGGATATTTCTAAGGTCTCTATGGAGAACTAGGAGCCTTTGGTTTCCAGGGTTTTCAGTCTAGCATCCTTTGTGAAACTAAAATTCACTTGGCTGAGCTCCTGGCCAAGTGTTACAGAAAACTCAAAGTAAAGACTGAGTTTTGATCTGATGCACCATGATCTTTCCTAAGATACTTGACACTGCAGCATCATAGGGTGACTTTTCTGTGAAATTCATTTTTTCAGGAGTGCCAGGGCCTACCAGATGAAGATGGCACTCACTGCACCCTATCACAGACTAAAGCTCAGGATCCTTGGGCCTGATGAAGCTGCATTTACACTGATGATCTGGCCCTTGGTCTTAAAAAGTGTGCCTCTGAAAGACCCCCTGAATGGTGGTGGAGATCCTCAGACAGCACCCTCGTACATTGAGCCCTGCTGCAGAAAGCAGCATTCTGACAATACTTATGAAAAATCAGTGAAGAGGGAACACACCCTGGAAAGAACTTAGATTGTAAGCTCCTGGGGGGGAGGGGGAGGGAAGGTGGCCTTTTTTCTGTGTTTACAGAGTGCCTACTACAATGGGGTCCCGGTTGGGCTCCTAGATGCTACTGCAATAGAAATATTTGTAGCTGCTTTGTAGTTCTACTGCAATAGAAATAAGAAATAATACTAATAACTACAAAAGAGACAATGTTTTTATTAATATAGGGCTAACTTCTACAGTATCTATTGAAATAAAACTCTCATTTTTCCAGTGGGAGTTTTGCCTGGGGAGGACTGCATCATTTGGCTGATATGTTGTTGGGTTTTTTAAAAAACCCACATATTCTTTCAGACCCTTATGATTCCTTCTCTCTATATTTACTCACATTTACAGCCACATAAACACTGAGTACAAGTGGCTGCAACTCCCTCGACTTCAATAGAATTGCACTTAATTACAATAGGTGTGAATTATTTATTTGCATTATGGTAGAACCCAGAAAGCCTAAATGCATAATAAGAAACAGTCTTGGCCGAGATCTGTTTACAAGCCAAACTGAAACAAGGCAAAACAAAGCAATATAACAAGAGGGAGAAAGCATAAACCTAACAGTGACAAGATCACACGGTCTCACAGACTAGCTAGTGTACACCTGCATGGTTCCAAAACTTTTGAAAGTTAAAGACAATACATTAATGAATTATATTTATTTGAAAGTACTTTTGGGGGAAGGATGAGGATATATTCCTGAAGGTGGAGAAAAGGATTTTTAAATTGCTTAGATTTATTGACTGGAAGACTTAATTTGTCACCCGCGTATGGTTATTGAATTCTGTCTGTTTCAGTTCGATATCTGAACATGAATATTTAATGCTGCTGGCTGGCTCAGTTAACGTGTTACTATGTATGCATATTTAAGGCTGCTGGGTGGTGATCATTATGTTAAGTTTAATAAATTGTTAGGATGGCTAGAGCTTTTTGCCTGGGAAGTTTTTATTGTTTAAATCTAAATACAATAATACTGTCAGCTCTTTCTGATTGCCACTCAAGCTAATCGAGATTTCTGGTAGGCATCACAGGAGGAATGAATCTCGAAGGGGGATTTGGAAAAGAGGGTAGTGGCTTCCATGTAGCCATTTAGGAAGGGTTTGCCAGCTGTATGTGGCTGCATGGAAGTGTAAGCAGGGTCTGAATGAGCTCTCCCCTGACATCTAGTGGTGATCCGGGGAAAACACTTCAGGAGCAGACCATATTGGCATGGAAATGCCTAGTCTGCCTAGGTGCTCAGCAGAGGGAGTTGCTTTGCAAAATGATCCATTTTTGGCTGGTTTTGGTTGCAAATCACTCTAGTGTTTGAATGCAGGAGTCATTGCTGTTAGAGTAACAGGCTGCAGAACTGTGCTTAGCATGTCCTGATTGAGGGAGTCACCTTAGCCTGAACCTCACTTGCTAAGCCAGAGTAGGGATGCCAAATCCCAGTGAAAATGAGTCAGTGGGGATAGGTGTTACTAACTGGTGGTGTGGATGCTGCCCAAAGAGTCCTAGACCCTATTGAAGGGGCTCCTCTCCGGCATTTAATGACAAAGCTGATTAGACTCGATTGAAATTCCTTGTTTCCAGTTGAGGATTCCTAGAGCTGACATCACTATTGAGCAGGTCTAAGAACTACACCTTAGACTGTGTGGTGACAGTGAAAGACAACACAGAGACTGCAGTGGCTGTGAGGTTCCCCACTACCTGCTGAAATTACTGAGAGCTGGGTTAAGAGTAGAGCCTCAGAATGTGATGTCATGGGAGCAGCAAGCAGAGGCAGCCAGTGGCAGCAGAGAGACTGGCCAGTGACTGCAGTGGCCAGTGACTGCAGCAGCTGTGAGCCAGTTGCAGAGGCAGCAGCAGAAATATTGCTTGATGGTCCCCCCCCCAGGATTGGGAGGTGAACCCTGTGAATGCACTTCTGAACTCTGGGTCTTCACTAACCAAGGACCGCCAACTGTGACTGGGGTGCAGCAGAGGGAGAAGGGACATTAGTTTATTGGACATTCACACTGCAAAGTGAGAAACTGAGGCAGAGGACACTGCCTAATGCATTGTGGGTGAATGTTTGCCTAGGATATGCTTTTAAATCATGGTTGTGGGGTTTTCCCTTTTTAATAAGTTTTATTTTGTTGTACACAAACTCAGTGCTTGCAAGAGGGGACGTATTGCCTGTTGGAGACTCCCAGGTTTTCTAAATTACTGAGTGGGGGCTCGAGCCAGTTCTCTTTTGTGTTAAGAGGAACCCCTAGTTGCTGCTGACTCCACCTGGCAGAAGGATTACAGAAGAGATTAGACATGTTGCAGAAGGCATGATATATAGAATCACACTCATTCTTAAATTGATGTTTATAAACAAACCAGCTACAAACTATTGATACAAGACAAGCAGAGTTCCACTTAGTTTGAGTTTTAGCTTTGTCTTCTTTGTCTGCCAATGGATACTGCCTGACTGGAACTCTGGACAGCACCCAGAGACATCAAGTGGCTGGATAATGTACTGCAAGTAAACATATTATACTAGGAGTCCATAATGAGTGCAATATTTTTGGCTGCTTGTTTGTCACACTGTGTCTGACATGCGTCTTGAAAATTCTGAAAGATATATTTATCTCTTCAGTAGTCCTCTGAGGAGCTCCTTTAATTTTCAATTAAAAATACTTGTGTCCCTTAATGATGCAAAGATAATTTCCCAAATGTGAACCAAGAGTAGCTGATTAACTGTGGCTTCCAAGATCCTACCAACAAATAATGCTTCTATAGAGCATTCCTTTTCTTTATATAAAGAGATGACAGGAGATCTCTAAAACTGTGTAATTTTGAATTTTTACCCAAATAGGACTTAAAATCATTTGATAAGAATTATGTCTATATTCAGTCTGTGTATAATGGATTTTTCTTATTTCAATTAAGTCTTGGTGCTTTTTAAAATAACCATTTAATATAATTTGAACAAAAAGTGTGTCCCATTATTTTTTCAGACTAAAATTCTAACTTGTGGATTTATCATGGCAAATACGAAACGTTTCAATTCCCCCCGCCCCCCCCCCGACAAACAACTAGCCTGTTGATGATAAATTTTTCAAAAAAACAACCATATATGCCTACACAGAGATAAATGACGCTCCATCAATAATAGAAAAAACTACTGGAGAGTTGCAGACACCATAACAACAGAACACAGTTCATCAACATGTGTCCGCCCATCCAAAGATTCACCTCTGAAAGTAGAGACTATGAGGGAACAGGAGATGAAATGAGAATGAGTCTCGAAAGATCCAAAGATTTACATGGAGAGAAAAAGTATCAGACGCTGGAGGTTAAAAATGCTCTTCATATATGTCTGGTAGAAAACTGAGCAATAATCATCCATCTATGAAACGTTTAGCAGCCACTCGGCTCACTCAAAAGATATAAAAATGACTAAGTTAGGTAGAATGATTGTGCAAAAAGACAAAACAAAACAAACGTGTCTACTTCATAACCCCAAGTAGGGACCTCATAACAAAATTATGTTAAGCCATTAAAAAAACTCAGTGACAAATATGCTAAACATTTCTATGTAATATCATGTACAGCCAGATTGTACCACAAACTGCATCGATGTAGCCCCAAGTGAAACCAGCAAGGGGAAGTGGAGTAATCAGGCATTATAGAAATACAAAACAGCTGCTTAAAACCTTAATTTACAATGAGATGCATTAGTGGAACTGGAATTTCTTAGTCCACACTGAGCTAAAAACTCAATTTTTTGAATTCCATGGCAGAATCTTTTACAGGTTCTTCCTTATGTCTTGCTATCTGTATTGATTCCTTTTTATGCGCTGTGTGTGTGTGTGTGTGTGTGTGTGTGTCTGTCAGTGTGAGAAATACACTGAGAGGAGCTATCGTGAGGCTCAAGGAATTATGTTAAAATAACCCGGTGTGATTTCTTTAGCATTTGATGCCATTCTGTTATTACCACATAATCCTGTCTTCTGCTTTTCTCAGTGGCTCTGTTGACTTCTCCTAGTACTCAAGAAGCACTGGAAGTGGAATATTTAGACTTATTCAGAAATGTTTTCTGTGAGGAAGTGTTCAGATTGTTACAAGTTGCTTGCTTTTCAACAGCAATTCTGGCAGATTGAAGACCAGTGTCAAAAAATATAGCCCCAAAGAAATACAAGCAGATAAAGTAGCAGAAGCAGTAGGTTATGCACCTTGTTCCTTAATGCTATTATTCACTTTCGGAAAGTGATAACCTCCAGATTGGTGTGATGAGCACAGAAGCATCTGGTTTCTTTGCCTCTGTTTCACATTTTGCCACAGCATTCTCCACCTGTTTATCCCTTTCACAGTGCTGCATCAATGCTAATGATGGTGAAATCTTATCACTAATATAAATAGTCCAACCAGGTAATGATGACAATTTTTGTGGATTGCCATCACTAGTCATTCTCAGTTCAAAATCAAAGTCCGGTGCAAATGCTAGGAATGTTTCAGAGGTGAATTGAGGCCCATTATCAGATCTGAGGACGTCAGGAACTCCATGTCGTGCAAATATTGACTTTAGTTGCTGAATGGCCTGTGCCGATGAGGAGTATATAAGTATAGCCAAGTCAATATGTCTGGAGAAGTAATTGACTACAATAATGTATGCGTCCTTGTCAGAAAAATAAATCTGTTGCTACCTGCTGTTAAGGTCTGGCAGGAAGTTTTGTAGAAAGTAATAGTTCTTCTTTGAGTAGTGTCGCTATGGGTACTCCACTTCAGGTGTGTTAGCGCCCCTGTGTCTTTGTTTGGGGATTTCCCCTAGTAGTATCTGTTTAGCCTACTTATGTCGGTTAGTCAATCTCATACCCCATGCCATTTTTATATAGTACTTGGCAGAGCCAGATTAAGGTTATGAGGGGCCTAAGGCTAATCGGAGGAAAGAGCCTAAGTATGAATAACATATTGCAAAAAAATTATGAAGTAATCAAACAATTTTACATACATAAATATTTAAATATGTATGTAGATAAATAACAAGTTTATTCTACTCTCACTACACTCAATTCTTCAAACCATTTCTCCCCCCCCCCCCCCCCCCCCCCCCCCCCCCGGCTTTAGCTGTGGCACAGTCATGAATGATGCCATTGTAATTCAAAAACCTGACTATTTCATTCTCAATGCTCAAGAGGGATAAAACACTGAGATGCTCTTGAGTCATGGTGGGTCGGAGAACACTTTTGACCCTTGTTAGAAGAGAGAAGGAACGTTCTCCACTATAGTTAGCGACCATTAGTGACAAATACAGCCGTAATGCAGTTAGAACATTTTCCAAATGTTGAATCACATTGGATTCAGTGATAACTTGGTACATTCAAATAGATTTGCTTTCATCATCTTTTCTCTCTATATCAGTGATATGAATTCAACAAATTGAAGAAATTCTTTAGTAAAATCTACTGGGAGATCATCTGGGTACTTGTGACAAAGCCGTTTGATACAGTCATTGACTTCGGAACTTGAAGTATTAAGTAAAAAATTTGTCAGTACATTAAAGCTTTTGTCAATATTTTCGAAAGCCTCGATCCGATGTTCTAATGCACTCTCCAGTTTGTCGATGATTGTGATGAAGGTATTAACTCTGAAGGCCTCCTTATCACTGAATGAGCAGGCAGTGCGTTATTCAGGATCTTTGAAGCTTTTCTTGTTGCTGATTTTTGAGATTCATCATTCTTGATGCTCTCTAGCACTTCAAGGATGGTATCCCAGAACAACTTCATTCACAGCTTCAGCATTGGCACTCCCACATGTCCTTGAGAGTGATTTGGGCACTGGGCATTCCTTTTGTAGTGAATCTCTAAGAATCATCCAACGACTGGTTGATGCAGAGAAAAAATTGTACAATTCTTGGACAAATCCAAAAAAGAAACTACTTCAACACAACAATCCATTGCAGACTGGCCAACAAGGTTGAGTGAGTGTGCAGCACATGGTATGTAATCAACCAAAGCATTGCAGTCTTTTATTTTTGCCTGCATCCTTGAATATTTGCCACTTGCATGGTCATAGCTTTGGCCATGACAAAGACTGATGTTAATCCCATTTTCAGTGAGGAAATTGAGTAGGTATGAGGCACGTTTCTCCCCTGTGTGGCTAGTAATGTTTATGAAGGTCATGAAATGCTCATCTGGTCCACTGGGTAGCACATAATGCAAGATGACAGTCAGCTGATCTACATGTGACATCTGGTGTTGAGTCGATGGACTTGAAAAATATCCCACATCTTTTCATCTCATCTACAATGGCTGATAGCATCTTCTTTGCCAGCAGTGCAATGAATTCACCACAAACAGGCTTTGATAGATATGATGTATGACCTTTCCCACAATTTACATGTTCATTGATGTGCTAAAAAGGGTTTAACTTAGCGATTAGCTCTAGAATGAGAAGGTAATTGCCATTGCGTTTCAATCTAACGGTTTATCCGAGCCATGGAATGGCAGACTACGCTCAGCAAGAAAAACTATGGTTTCAACTATGTGTCTGAGAACGTTCTTCCAATAAGCACGAGCTTCCAAAAACTTTTTTTTTTCCATTTGACAATGACCACAAGCGTCTGCCCCTGCTAGGGAGAGTCCTATTCTTCAGCATCTCTCCAATTCAGGATTGCCAATTATCAGGCTTTGATGGCAAGGTACAACCGTATCAACTATTCCAAACTAAACTTGTTCATTGAACACCTACCAGCAGAACACAGGGAGCAGTTCCAGGCCATTGTTGCAGAGGGACAACTACTCCCCAGCACAATCTTGCAAGCCTCCCTCAATGATGCTGACACCACTGCCCATTTGATTGCTACAGCAGGGATGATGAGAGCTTTCTGGCTCCAGCTCTTCAGTTTACCAAAGGAGGTTCATGCCACAGTTGAGGACCTTTCTTTTGAAAGATCTCAGATGAGTTATCCACCTTAGAGGATACTGCTTGGTAGTCACCTAGAGTAGAGCACCCGTAGGGACACTATTCAAGGAAGAAGAAATGGTTATTCACCCAGTGCAGTAACTGTGGTTCTTAGAGATGTGTGTCCCTATGGGTGCTCTACTACCTGCCCTCCTTCCCCTCTTCTTTGGTGTTCTTGGCCATGGGGCTTCATGGTAGGAAAACTGCCCTCAATTCCTTCTCTATACAGTGCTATATAAAAACAGGATAAGGTATGAGACTGACATACATGCATGTGCAGGCCGAATGGGCACTGCTATGAAAAAAATCTCTGCTCAAAGGTGCAGGGGGCACTAACACTCCTAGAGTGGAGCACCCATAGGGAAACACATTTAGAAGAACCGAAGTTACTACATGGGGTGAATAACCACTTCTTCTGGCAATTGCTTTTTTCCTCTTGCTACATATCTCACAGCACTGTATTAATGTCTGAATTTGCATACCAGATTGGGCCATCATACCGATGGTCATGCTTGTGCCCTGTACTTATTTATACCTGAGTGTTCACAAAAGGTGCTCTCCAAAATCCACGAGGAAGTATTGCAGGGATAAGAAGGCACCTTCCTATCAGAAGCTGGCCATCAGCCATGTGAAGATTTTTGTCCTGCCAATATGGTATCAGATCTGTTGGAAATTGACTTCTTTGACCCCACCCTCTTCGGCAGAGTTGAGTAAGTGTGTTTTTGTTTTTTGTTTTGTTTTTTGTGGCAAATCTCATCCTTCAGTTGTTTATATCTAATTTGCTGAAGTTGGCTGGCAAATGCTGGAATTATTGCCAGAACGAGGTAGACTTTGTATCAGAGGGGTAGCCGTGTTAGTCTGGATCTGTAAAAGAGACAGAGTCCTGTGGCACCTTACAGACTAACAGATGTATTGGAGCATATTCTTTCGTGGGTGAATACCCACTTTGTCAGATGCATGTCAGACTGACATCTTTTTCTAAAGCCTTTTCTTCTTCTGTTTATGGCTGCTTATTTGGGTCTTTAAATAGTGTCTGCTACTATGAGTGCTTTCCCTGGTACTTGTTCAATGTTGAAAGAAAATAGCGTCAACTGTAGCTGAAATCCTGGAATCCTAGGTGGAAGGTCATAGACTCATAGAAGTGCAGGACTGGAAGGGACCTTGAGAGGTCATCTAGTCCCATCCCCTGATTTCAAGATTTCATCCAGTGATTTGAACCTGTTTAGATTCATGCTTGAGTACCAAGGCGGTGTCTGTCTGTTCTATTGCAGATATAGTCCCTGAAGGATGGATTCATTGCCCTCAATAATACTTCCTCTTGGATTGTTTCCACTACTCTTGGTGACCTGTACATTATTGCAAAATGTCCAATTTTGTGGAATCTCCTCTATTTTACCTCTTCCTTTTTTTTGCTGTGCAGCTGTGGCTTGGTGTCTTGTCAAATCTTCCCCAACTTTTCCAACTTTCCCTCCTATTAAGGGTTTTTGGTCTCTCTCGTTCTCTAATTGTGCACTGTTCTTATGTTACGAATGTGAAAGGAGCAGTAGGACCAAATTTAATCTTTTCTCTTTATGATGTTAATATTGCCTGATGTCTCCCTATGCTGCTAGCAAGTAAGTCACATTGCTGGGTTTTTTATGGTTTCTTATATTCTCACTTTTGCCATAGTTTTTGCTACTGTAAGATCTGGGTCTAACTGAACCTTACTGGTAAATTGGTGTCTCTTATGCCAACAACTGTCCTGTCTTTAATGTTTCAAATTTACAATTTGCAGCAGGACTATGAACTAAGTCTGAGCTGTTAACCCTTGTTTCCAACACCTGTTGTGATAATTGAGCCTACAAATTTGCCTTAATTGTGAGCTTTTAAAAGTGAGTAAAAGTTCATAAAGTGTTATAATAAATGTTGGTGGGGAAAATTGTAAAAGGTAGACAGATTAAATCAGTACAAAGAAAAAGGCCTCCTGATAGAATTGAAGGACTGTGTTAAGATGCTGTCTGCTAAACAGTGTGAGACTAAAAATTAAACAACCAAAATTGATGTGTCAGAAATTAGGCCTAACTGGTGAACAAAATGAGGGAATAGGCTGTTCTGACCATCACTCCCCTTGGGGTCCTCAAAGACTTTGAGAGGAAAATTGATTGACAAATGGATGGAAGCTACCATGACTCTGGCTGACTAAAAGATGACAGAAGAGGAAGAAGCGAGCTTCCCCCTCATGGCTGCCATCCCCACTGTCTCCTGGGACCCTGAGCCCTTGTCATTCTGATCATGAGAGATGTCCTGACCAGACCAGAGAGAGGGACCCATGTGCCATCACCACTTCTACTGGCTATGACTAAATCCCAAACAACACCTGGATGTGAGACTTCATCTCTGCCCTCCTCCCTGTGTATTCTTCTCTCCCTACCTTATTTCTTTTCTTTCTTCTTCTCCTTTTCCGTTCTGCCTTATTAGAGTCTGTCTTAGTTGGCCAAGATTGTATATTTTGCCACACTGCTGTAATCAGAAAGAGGCAGCTAAATGCAATGCTCTAAATAGCCTGATGCTGGTACATGTTTGCCAGGTGTTGGAGTAGCTGATGAGACCGTGTGCTGTGTGTGTGGTTTTTTTTTTTTTTTTTTTTCCCCCAGCAGTAAGGCTGCAAGTGAGTCAACTCCAGAGACAGAAGCTGCATGTTCTGTGTTTGCTGTTCTTTTCTCTCTTTTGTGGGTGTTTGTTTTGTTTTGTCTCCTAGGAAATGAGATCGGACTTTAACAGTTCCTGCCCATCTCCATTAACTTCTTTTCTCCCAAAAGTAAAGTTACTACCATCTAAAAAACTGTCAAACAAGGGCTTTCCTCTCCTAACAACTCTCTAGCTAACGGGAAAGGAAAGCTGTTAAAATGAGAGCCTTATTTAATACTTTACATTTCAAATGCTTTAACTACTTTTCCTTTTTCTTTATCTTTAATAAAAGTTAAAGAGGTTATTAATGGTGCCATGGTACTAAGCAAGCTGAGGTCTCCGTATGTCAAACCTAACACTGTTTGATGTTGGACTATTTCAGGATATGTCTACACTGCAATGTAAGCCCAGGGTTGGCAGAACTCAAGTTAGCAGACCCTCGGTTTGTTAATCTAAGCTTTGAGTGTCTCCACTCTTTCCTAACCCCAGGTTAGGAGTTGTTGAACCCTCGTTCCGAAATTGGGGCTATAGCATCTACACTGCACTATGCAGGCCTGAGGCCAACCACCCGTATTCTAGGCTTCCTAGTGCCCTCCCAAAATGTAGCTGGTCTAGCCCTTTGTTTTTGGTGCAGTGTAGGAAAACTTGACTGGCCACCAAACTTGACTGTTCAGAGGACAAAGAAAGTCAGCTTTTGGAATTGTGGGATACTTTTTTGGTGGACTCTCAGAGCATGAGTCCAGTGAGGCTGCATCTACACTGCAAAGCATTAGGGCTTGAATCCTGGGCCCTGGCTTGATTCAGGCTCAGACCTTCTACTCCCATGGGGCTCTGGAACCCTGGGTCTAAGACTTGAGTTAGCAGAATTTGTGTATTAATGGAAGCAGGATGAGGCTTGAGCCTGAGTTTGAATCCTGGGCTTGCACTGCAATGTAGACATACTCTCAAAGTCATGGCTATACCTTTTACTCTTTCATAGAATCATGGGAATATAAGGGATGACAAGGGTCATTGAGTCTAACCCCTTGCCAAGATGCAGGATTTGTTGTATCTAAACCATCCAAAGACAGATGGCTATCCAGCCTCCTTTTGAAAATTCCCAGTGAAGACGCTTCCACAACCTCCCAAGGCCGTCTGTTCCATTGTCCTAATGTTCTTACCTTTAGGAAGCTTTTTCCTGAGATTTAATCTAAATCTGCTATGTTGTAGTTTGAACCTATTGCCTCTCGTCCTACCCTCTGTGGCAAAACAGAACAACGTTTCTCCATCTAGTTTGTGGCACCCTTTCCAGTATGTGATGTCTCTTCTCATATCCCACCCTTAATCTCCTCTTTTCCAAATTAAACATATCCAGTTCCTTCAGTCTTTGCTCATATGGCTGCATTCCATCCCTTTGATCATCTTTGTCGCTTGCCTCTGGATCCTTTCCAGTTTCTCTACATCCTTTTTATACATTGGTGACCAAAATTGGGCACAGTATTCCAGTTGAGGCCATCCAGCACCTCCCATGACTTGCATGCTGTGCCTCTGTTAATGCAACCTAAAATTGCATTTGCTTCCTTTTTTTGCACCAATGTCTCACTGCTGACTCATATTGAGGCTGTGATTCACCACAACTCCCAGATCCTTCTCAGCAGTGCTGCTGCCAAGCCAGTTTTTCCCCATTCTGTATTTGTGCATTTGGTTGTTCTTCCCTAAGTGTAGCAACTTACATTTGTCTCTGTTGGATTTCATTGTGTTGTTTATAGCCAATTTCTCCAATTTATCAAGATCCCTCTGAATTTTAGCTCTATCCTCCAAAGTGTTGACACAAACCTGGGAGGAGATTGCCATCTGCAAACTTGATCAGTATGCTCTCTATACCTACATCCAGGTCATTAATAAAGATGTTAAACAACACTGGACCCAGAACAGATCCCTGTAGAACTCCACTTGAGACTCCCCTCCAATCTGACATCATTCCATTAATAGTTACCCTTTGTTTGCCATTGTTTAACCAATTATGTATCCACTTAATGGTAGTTCTGTCGAGCCTGCATTTCTCCAGTATACTGATCAGAATGTCATGTGGGAATGTGTCAAAAGCCTTCCTGAAGTCCAGGTATATTATGTCCACTGCATTTCCTTATTCACCCAATCAGTTACCCTGTCAAAGAAAGAAATCAAGCTGATTTGTCATGATTTGTTCTTGGTAAATCCATGCTGGGTGCTAGTGATCACCCCTTCATCCTCCAGCTATTTGCAAATTGAATGTTTTATACATTGCGCTTGAAGGTTTCCAGGTATCGAAGTCAGGCTGATTGGTCAATAGTTTCCTGGCTCCTCCTTTTCTCCCTTTTTAAAGATGAGTATTCCATTAACCCTTTGGGCCCATTTATTTCAAGTAATTTAATACAATACACCTCCTATTAAATTTGTCCCTTACATTATTATATATGTATCTGCCTATGAAATGGGCATCAAAAGCCTCTTTCACTTGGGTGTATTCTTTCTCTTCCTCATCAGTGAGAGGCAGGGCACACAGGGTTTCTTCAGTAGCATCCCCCCATAGCAAATATATGGGCATTTGGCTGGTATGCTTTCTCTGTTAAATCAGAAGCTATCTGGAATTGCTCAAATATGCAGATCCAGCAGGGTCAGCTACCTGATCTACCAAAATCATTTGCAGTATGGGCTCCATTGCTGCACTGAGACAGGACTCTGCTTCCTTCCTGCTGCAGCTTTCACGGGTCTCTGTGAGGAGACAAATTAAGAAGCAGCTAGAGACCCCACGTTAATTAAGCTCCCCAGTTGCAACACATACTGGTCGTCTTTGCTGACTGTGGAGGACTAGGAATGCTGTAGCTACTCCACAGTTTACATTCACAAAACCCTTGAACAGGGTATGCATTGCATGTCCTTAGATGTGGCATGTCTGGAAATGTCATTCGTACTTTGAATGCTGGGCGACTCATGGGAGGGACGCTAAGGGGGGGGGCACATGACTCCCCCCTACGTGACCCACCACATGACTCATCCCTGCCCCCAGCCTGGCCCCTCTGTGCTTTCCCTGACCCCTTCCCATCCCACATTACCTGGGGGGCCCTCTGTCCTCCTGCTGTGCTGGATACCAATTTCAGGAAAAAGGAGGGTGGTCCCATGCTGGCAGCTCCTCAGGTGCAGCTGTACTGCCCCAGCCCTTCCACGGAGCTGCATCTCCTGGGGTGTGTACAGCCCTGCTGGAGGACAGCGCTGGGAGTGGTAGCAGTACAGCCATGCTGCAGGAGCTGCCGGCACAGGGCACTGGCTCCTGGGAGCGGCGGTCCCACATTCTGCTCCTTTCACCACTGCAGTTCCCGGGAGAGCCACAGGGCTTTCCCAGGAACCGCAGAAGCGAAAGGAGCAGAACGTGGGATCGCCGCTCCCAGGAGCCAGAGCCCTGTGCCGGCAGCTCCTCCAGTGGGGCTGTACAGACCCCAGGACATGCAGCTGGAGGCAGGACTGGGGGCAGTACAGCCGTACCGTGTTTTTGCTCCTTTTGCCACTGCAGTTCCTTGCTGAATGTGCCCCCCCAGGTGTCTGGGGAGGGACATGTGACCCTTCTTGCCCCTCCCAGGCATCACCTGAGCAAGGTGAACTCCGAATAAGCAAATAGAAGCTACATGCTGTGCTCGACAGCTTGAGAAATAGCTGATTTACCAAACATAAACTCTTGATCCTTCTGTTGTAAGCTGTTTGTGCCAGGGACTGTTTTGTGTTTATATGGTGTCTAGCACACAGAGATTCTGAGCCGTGGCTGGGGCCCTTAGGCATTAACATCATACTACTACTACTACTACAAAATAATAAATAAATTGATGTGTTTGTGAAAAATCAACTTCCCTTTTTCCGATTTGGTTTAGTTATTGTGGCCTCCGGCTCAGGACACCCAGAACTGTAAGCCACTGTTACCACTCTGCCTCAGCTGGGGAGAGCTTTGCTACTGCTAAGCCATGTATCAGTTCCTGACACACCAGATTGTCTGCCTTGCCAGCAAACTCTTCAGGACTTGCCAGTTCTAACTTTACCTTGCAGGTAAGAATCAGTGAACACTTCTGAGTTCTCCAGAGATGTCTCCCTGCAGTGCCCACTCATTGGACACTCACAGAAGTTAAGTTTTCTGCCTCCAAAGAGACAGTACACACCAGCCTGTTAGGTTAGTGGAGAATAGAATATGAGGATTGGAAGAGACCTCAGGAGGTCATCTAGTCCAACCCCCTGCTCAAAGCAGGACCAACACCAACTAAATCATCCTGGCCAAGGCTTTGTCAAACCAGGCCTTAAAAATCTCTAAGGATGGAGATTTCACCACCTCCCTAGGTAACCCATTCCAGTGCTTCACCACTCTCCTAGTGAAATAGTGTTTCCTAATATCCAACCTAGACCTCCCCCACTGCAACTTGAGACCATTGCTTCTTGTTCTGTCATGCATTCTTCACTCTTAATACGCAGCACTGAGATGGTCCCTGGATATCAGAGAGACAAGGTGGGTGAGGTAATATCTTTTATTGGATGAACTTCTGTGGCGAGAGAGGTAAGCTTTTGAGCCTACATAGAGCTCTTCTTCAGGCCCAGACCTGAAGACGAGCTCT